>NW_024425786.1:24045820-24217298 GCF_017311325.1 Ursus maritimus
CCCCCCCCCCCCCCCCGTATCCCTGAAGAGTCCGGTAGGAGAGCGTCTAGGAGAGGACAGGAAGACCTCTCACCTCTCCAGGGGCCGGTGCAGCCGTTTCCAGCCAGGGTAGGCGGCTCTGGCCTCGGTGCCGCCGCCAGTCATGCGGGCCTGTTTGGCGGCCTGAGCCGAGCGCGTGTCCAAGATGAAGCCCCGGGCCCCCGGGCGAGCCCCCGCCAGCACAGCCCACAGCAGCTCCTCGTCCTCAGCGCAGCGCCTTTTCTGGGGACCGGTCAGGGGCTGGCTGGAACGTAGCAGCACCTGCGGACGGGGACTTCGCTCAGGGAGCCCCTAGGGAGGGTCTTACATACTAGGGCGGGTCTAGAGCTGGCAGGGGCGGGCTGGAGCGCAGGGACCCTGGCGGCGGAACTTACAGGGCGCAAGGCCCGGGCTTGGGTGGGGTGTAGCCGGAGGGGAAAGGGACCCGAAGAGTAGACCGTGGACGGGTCCAGGGATGACAAAGACTGGACTAGGCTCCAGGGACCCGAACGGCCGGGGGTGGGGCCCAGATTGGCTAGACTCCTTAGCCCGGGAGAGGGACGGGGTCAGAATCCGGGGAGGGCGGAGCGAACGGAGGGGGCGGGCCCCGTTGGAGGCAGGACGGGGCGCGGCCCGAAAGGGCCGGAGCCCGGGCGGCAGGCGCGCGGCTAATTGGCCGGGCCAGGGCAGTAAAGGGCCAAGAAGGGCTGCAGTTGTTCCTACTGGCGGAGTGTGGGGAGGGGCGGGCTCACGGTTCCGCTGGGAGCGTGGTGGTAGCTGAGCACAGGGAAGCGGCCTCCCTGGCGGAAGCGGGCGCAACACGCCAGGGCATCGTCGTCTACAGCGCGAGGCACGATCACGGCGCGGGGGTAACTCGGGCACAAGCTGAAGTCCTCGTTCACCTCGCTCAGCCGCCACGCGTTGGTCTGCGGCGCGGGGAGAGGCGAAGGCCAGGTTAGGGCACTCAGTGAGCGCCCGGTCCTCGCGGCCCTTCCAGGCGCTGCGCTCGCATAACCGCGGGCCCCCACGACCGCACCCACCTCGCGAGCCACTCGCTTGTAGTAGCGTTCGGGTGGGTGGAAGTGCCAGGCGTCGCCCAATCTCAAGCCCTTGGGACGGTAGAAGAACGGAAAGGAAGTGATGACCGATTCCAAGGATGACAGCGCCTGGGGAAGGAATTCGGGGGATCTGGGCAAAGTCGGAATATTCTCATCCGCGCCCTACCAGCCCCTCCGCTCCGCAGCTCCCTCCTCTGCACGTACTCCAGACCACCTGCATCCCTTGCCATTAGCTGTGTTCAAGGATAACACTGGGTGCTGAGTCTCCTTGCGCAGCAGCCCCTATTTACTCCCCTCGTTACGAAATAGGGGTAGCTTAAGGGCCTCGGGAGCACCGCTGGCGTACCTCGATGGAACGGGCGATGTCCCGCGTGGCTTCTACGCCCTCTATGTCCAGCTGCAACACTCTCAGGTCCTTACAGCGCAACGTGATGGTGCCGGAGTCACCTGAGACCCTGGGGATGGACAGGCTTAGGCTTAGTATCCCCCGCCCCACCACCACCACCAGGGGAGGAGAAACGAGTTTATTAGGATTGGACGTAATGCAAGGGGGCACCAGTTCCCACTGCGCTTGCCCTTCCCCCTCCTCCGCGGAGCAGCAAGCTCCGCAACTACGGGGACTCCCCCGCCACGTCTCACCGCTTCTCGATTGAGTCTACACTACGCAACAGAAGCAGCCACAAGTCTGAAGTCGCCTGGGGCCCTGGCGACAGCAGCAGGTGGTGACCGGTGACGCATAGCGTGCCATGCAGTGGGGGCACCTCTGGACCCCGCAAGAGCTTGGCTTGGGCCCCGCCGGTGCGGATCAGCTCCGAGAACTCCATTGCGCTTGGGGTGGGCCTGGGGCCCAGCAGAAGGACAGACTCCAGGAGCGTCAGGCGGGGCCAGCGCGGGCTCTGAAAGGGACAGGAACTGGCTGGGCAGCTGGCGACGCCGGCAGGACAGCTGTTAAGGAGGCCCCTTGGAAGAAGGGATCGAACAGTTTCACAGGAATTTCCCCCTCCTACTGCCAGCACCTCTGAGCGAGGACCCCGGCCAGAACCTGTTAAGGAAACCTCAATTTCATCCATCTGTAAAATGGGGAGAATAATCTTGCTTAAAGCCCTTTACGTCGTGCCTTGGTCTCGGGTGGCACTCAACATTTTTGTTTTTTTTTTTAACCTAGGCGCTGGTACTCTCACTGACTTAAAAAAGAAAAATTACCATCTCTTCTTTTGTACCCTGGTGGAAGGGGTGGGAAGGGTGGGTGTGAAACTGGGAACTGTCTACTTCCTCCCCCTACACCTGAGGCTGGGTGGGGGAAATCCCTGAGTCCACCTTAAACGCAAGCAGCTGTGTAGCTGGCGCCCCTCCCCCACCACAGCTGGAAGTCCCTGCCTGAGGGCGCCCTCTATGGGGGCCACTTCTGGTTTAGTCCTGCCCTCAGAAGCCCCATCTCCTATCACTCCATCCTTCAACCCATACACTGAGCGGGGCCCTGTATTTGGTGAGGGGACCCAAGGATGACTGAGGAAGGCTCTGCTCTCTAGGATTTTCGGTCTGGCAAGAGACACACCTAAGCTGGCAAATTATAGAAGGTGAAAGGATGGAGGACCCGTCCATCCAATTATTCTTTCTTTTTATTTTTTTAATTCTTTCATTTCTTAAACACTGATGCCTACACTGTGTTAAGTGCTGGTTACTAAGAAGAATAAGATAGACTCCTGCCTTCAAAGGGCCTTTTGGTCCACTAGGTTCCAGGCTTCTGTGGGTGCACACGTGTGTGTGTGTGTGCACGCACGTGTGCAAACCCCTTCTTTTAAAGCACACACACACTTGGGGCGCCTGGGTGGCTCAGTCCTTAAGCCTCTGCCTTTGGCCCAGGGCGTGATCTCAGAGTCCTGGGATCGAGCCCCACATCAGGCTCCTCCGCTGGGAGCCTGCTTCTTCCTCTCCCACTCCCCCTGCTTGTGTTCCCTCTCTCGCTGGCTGTCTCTATCTCTGTCGAATAAATAAATACAATCTTTAAAAAAATAAAAAAATAAAACACACACACAAAGAAAAGAAATCATAAGTGGACACCCATAATATAAACATAAAATTGGAATGATCTGTAAAAGGAACCAGACATAAAAGAGTACAAATTCTAAAATTCCAGACCAGCTGAGATGGGAATTCGTTAGAAATGCAAATTATTAGGCCCCACCCCACGTGTCTTCTTAAACACATTTTCCAGGAGATTTCCATTCACACTAACGTTTGAGAACCGTTGGAAGGTACACAAAAAGGCAAAGCTAATCGTTGCTGTCAGAGATTGGGAGAGTAGTGACAGGCCAGGGGGACTTTCTTGATGCCAGTAATGCTCAGTTGTTCCATCTGGGTGCCGGGTACATAAGTGGGTTTAGTCCGGGAGAAATCAGCAAGGTGTGTCATTATTTATGATGTGTGAAATTTTCTGTGTGTCTGTTATATTTCAATACAAAGTTTAAGAAAGGGAACAGCTCTGTTTGAAGCTCTGGGAGGGGCAGGGAGAGGGAGGGTCTAGGAGTCCATCTACAGCTTTACCCTTATTCCATACACAGTCCCGAGGGAGTCCCGAGGGAACCTAAAGGTCTTTAGAGTACAGCCTGAAATCATTGATCTGTCCCAACAGAGAGTCAGTGACTTGTCCAAATGTCGTGAAGACAGAGGGCAGCTCATCGGCCTTCTACCCACTCCCCACCCCCTTAACTTGGGTCTTGGGAAGAACGCCAAAACTCTAGTGTGGATGATGCTTTTCTCATCCTGGAGCAACTTCCTTTCTGGGAACTGGGTGTCTCCTTTTGGGCAAAGACAATAAAATTCATCCAAGGGGCCGGAGGCTCAGGGCTCCTCCTGCCCCCGTCCGGATGGGCATCACGTGGCTCCCGGGTTAGCAGGCCAGGAAAATCCCAGCCCTTGCACATTCGGCCTCCCATACCCCTCTATTCACCCATCCTGACGCACTCAGCCTCCCAGACCCACCTTGCACATTCCCCATCACACACTCCCTGGCACAGTTCTGTCACCCTCGGCTCCTGCTGCCGCCCCCAGCCATACTGCCAGCCTTTCCCAGAACTTCGGCCTTGCCCCATCACTCACCCCAAACCCACCATGTCCCTCGGGCCACTGAAATTCCAGGCAGTAGGTGAAGAAAATGAAGAGGATGAGGAGGAAGAGAGCCTGGACTCTGTGAAGGCACTGACGGCCAAGCTGCAGCTGCAGACGAGGCGGCCTTCGTATCTGGAGTGGACAGCCCGGGTCCAGAGCCAGGCCTGGCGCAGGCCCCAAACCAGACCTGGGCTTGGGGGCCCTGGGGCCCTCTGCGGCTTCGACTCAATGGACTCTGCCCTTGAGTGGCTCCGACGGGAGCTGGTGAGTCAGTTGGGGTGGGCAGTCATCCTTAGGACCCAAGAACTGGGGGCGTGGGGAGGGGATGAGGACAGACCTTACCTCCAGCAACTGCCTCCCTCCTGTGGCTTTGTCCTGGGGTGAAGGAGTGGTGAATGGACTGTCCAGTGATTTATTCAGTGAGACTTGGGGAAGCAGGATTCCATCCAACCTACCTACTACTGACTCCTGGGGCTGTGGGGACAGAGCCCTGCCCTTTGGGGCCACCGGTTATAGGTGGGGAAGGCATGGCCTCCCCTGTTCTGGAAAATGCCATACCTCAAAGATGCAGTGAAGGACAAAATGAGGCACTGACCACACTCTAGGCAGAAGCTGAGGAGGCCAGCATTACACAGGTGGCTCTTAACCCAATATGTGCAAACAAAAAGATGTCTAGCCTCCAAATCGGAGACTACAGTTTTGTTGTCCTGGGGTGGGGCCCCAGGCACCTGTATTTGTGTAACAATCGCTCCTTCGTTTTAGAGCAAGATCTGAGCGATGGGGAGGGATCAAAGCTGGGGCGAGAGGGGGATGGGGAGGACGCAGCCGGTGCAAAGACGCAGGGTGTTGACAGGAAGGGAAGACTGACGCGAGCGGCTGAGAAGCCGTCCAGCAGTCTCACGCCCCCTCTCGGCCGCAGCGGGAGATGCAGGCTCAGGACCGGCAGCTGGCGGGGCAGCTGCTTCGGCTGCGGGCCCAGCTGCACCGGCTGAAGGTGGACCAAGCCTGTCACCTGCACCAAGAGCTGCTGGACGAGGCGGAGCTGGAGCTGGAGCTGGAGCCGGGGGCCGGCCTCGCTTTGGCCCCGCCGCTGCGGCACCTCGGCCTCACGCGCATGAACATCAGTGCCCGGCGCTTCACCCTCTGCTGACGGGCACCTGGGTGCCTCCTGAGACCTCCTGGGAAGGAGGAAGGGAGGGATGTTTCAAAGGTGCCAGCATCTGGCAAGGGGTAGTGGGAAGGTTGGGGGGGTGTCACTCAGTTCTCTGGGAGCATAAAGCCCCAGCATCCCAGCACCCCTGCTGCCCTGGCTTGGGAAGGGGAGGTTGGAGGAAGGGGAGAAGCTCACAGACCCCCAAGCTCTTCAATAAAGGCCCTCTCCGCTTCCCACCAAGGTCTCCGCAGTATTTATTCAGGCCCAAGGTCGCTGTGTGTTTTCTGTAGCTGGGGCCAGGGATTCCACTGCAGGAGAGAAGGCCAGGGTTGGGGGTGGAGATGAACAGATGGATCCCCATCTCTTCCCCCAGCTCCAGCTCTGTCTCCCTCTCTTATCAAGTTCAGAACTGGGCAAGAACTTGAAATCCTAAATCAGCCCTAGGGAAGGTGGCGGGTCCATGGGCAGCTGAAGAAGGCAGGACCTGGTAGACCTGGGTTCAAAGCCAGCTCCAGTATGCATTTCCTTTCTTTTTTCAGAAGATTTTATTTCTTTATCTGAGAGTCAGAAAGAGAGAGAGAAAGAGAAAGCATGAGCAGGGGGAGGGGCAGACGGAGAAGCAGACTCCCTCCGAGCAGGGAGCTGGACCTGGGGCTCCATCCCAGGACCCTGAGATCACAACCTGAGCCAAAGGCAGCCGGGTTCACTGAGCCATCCAGACGCCCCTCTCCCACGCAATTCCATCCGCCCTTGTGAAGGTCCCTGAAGCCTGCCGCTGTTGGCACTGGAACTGCTACTCTGCTAGTTCTTACTCCACAAGCAGCTGGGATGTCTTAAGTGAGACGATGCTTAATAAACACTCAGAACCGGGGCGCCTGGGTGGCTCATTCGGTTCAGCGTCTGCCTTTGGCTCAGGTCATGATCCCAGGGTCCCGGGATCGAGTTCCACATCGGGCTCCCTGCTCAATGGAGAGCCCGCTTCTCCCTCAGCCTGCTGCTCCCCCTGCTTGTGCTTGTGCGCGATCGCTCTCTCTGACAATTAAATAAAGACTTTTAAACAAACACACACCACTCAGAACCCAAGAACTCTCTCTTGCTTATCCTTGCTATCACCAGTGGTCTCAGTACTGCTGTGCGGAGGCCCAGAGATGGGGCGCAGGGCTCTGGGTCACTCTGTGGGTTTTTTAACATTGTATCTCCTCAGCCTGTGTTTCTGTACTAGCCGCTTTGTCTGACTTTCCAGCTCAGGCTTCCTCTTCCCCCCACCCATTTCCTGTCTCCCCCTTCCCTCTGCAGCTGAGGTGCACAGAACATCAGCTTCCACCTCACAAACCCCAACAATGCTCTGTGGGCTCCCCTCCCCCACCCTGCTCACTAAGTGTTGGCTCCAGCGGTGGTGACTGTGACACATTTATACTTTTGGGGGGGGGGGGCAAGGCCCAACTCTGGTGCCTCATAGAGGCCACCCAGGGTTCCTCATAACACTGGTGACCTGGCACTTAGCCTGTGATGGGGGCCACCCGCAGCCTGGCCCAGGGGAAGGGAGATTCTTGGCCTGCTTGCTGCTTGTGACAAGGTTCCTGCCTCTGACAGAAAGCCGTGCCAGTCAGCTGCCTGCACCTGGTTCCCCGGGCAGGAGGGTCTGTGTGTCTCCCACCTGTTGCAGGAGACGGTGGCAGGCCCTACGTCTCTAGCAGGGGCTGTGGCTTTGCCTCTTCCTGAATTAGAAATCTCACCCGAATTAGTGGGTGTTATCCTGTCCTCTGCCCACAACAGGGGCTGTTACTTGGCCGTCTTGATGCCACGGGGTTGTCCTGCCTGCTTCCTTAAACAGCTGGCTGTCCAGCGTTCTGTCTGTAAGGAGGGTGTTAGCTTACCCTCTGACTCTGATAAAGTTACCGTCCCTCGCCCTGAGATGACAGGACTAACGTTAGGCAGCCCTGTTAGCCTGACATCTGACTGTAGCAATAGGGGATTCGGCTCCCCAACTATTTAGCAGGGATGGTGTTCTCTCCTCTTACTCTGAAGTGGGGTTAGCTTTGCCCTCTCTAGATTGTGAAAGGGTCCCTCAGCTTTCAGACTGTGACGGCGGTGCCACTTGCCTTTCACCGAAAGCTGAGTGTATGTCTGCTTGCCCCCTGCTCACTGGGGTATAAAGGCTGCCCTTGAATCTCTCGTCCAGGTGCCCCCTGGGGGGCAGGAGGAAGGTTCCATCAAAGATCCTCTCTTCAGCTCCAAGTGCCACCCTCAGGAAAGCCTGGAGATATTTAGGACCCCCGGGGACTGAGGAGTGGGGGGCTATGGCAGCAGGAAGTTTGGGGTGCTGGAGGCTTGTGGTTGGGCTGCTGGGGCCCGGTTGGCTGCGGAGCCCTCAGGAGGAGGCAGGAAGTCAGGGTGGGACGTGGGCGCGCTAAGACAGGCGGTGGCTACCTCCGCGAAGGGAGCCGAAAACGAGCGTGAGCAGCCAGGCTAGGCCATGAGGACCGTGTGAATGGGGCCAGGGGGCTCCTGGGCTGGGCAGGTAAGGAGTACTGGGAACAGGGTCTAGGGACTGCGGTGGGAGGCTGACAGCGGGGGCTGCATCTGGGCATGGGGCTGGGCCCCTGGGTATTCAGCAGCCCTCCGGCTGAGGGATAGGAAAATCTTGCTGGGGGTAGGTGGGCGGCAGGCCGTGCAGCTGGATCGCCTCTTGCCTGCGTAGCCGCTGGCTCTCACCCCCGCCACGCTGTCTGCCACGGGTCCCTACCTCCCTGGGAGCCTTTTCTTGGAGATCTGGCGCGTGGACTGTCAGGTATTAAAAAGGCCTTCAGAAATCCCCAAGTCCAGGGGCACCTGGGGGGCTCCGTCCGTTAAGCGTCTGCCTTCAGCTCAGGTCATGATACCAGGGTCCTGGGATCAAGTCCCGCATCGGGCTCCCTGCTCAGTGGGAAGCCTGCTTCTCCCTCTCCCTCTGCTTCTGCCCTCTCTCCTAACCCCACTTGTGCTCTCTCTCTCTCTCAAATAAATAATAAAATATAAAAAAAAAATCACCAAGGGGCGCCTGGGTGGCACAACGGTTAAGCATCTGCCTTCGGCTCAGGGCGTGATCCCGGCGTTCTGGGATCGAGCCCCACATCAGGCTCCTCCGCCATGAGCCTGCTTCTTCTTCTCCCACTCCTCCTGCTTGTGTTCCCTCTCTCGCTGGCTGTCTCTATCTCTGTCGAATAAATAAATAAAATCTTCAAAAAAAAAAAAAACTCACCAAGTCCAGTCCCTGATCCCGTTGATGGATGAACTTCCTGAGGCCCAGAGAGGGCAAGCCCTCCCTCCCCACAGTCACTCAGCAAAACTGTGGCAGAGCCAGTCCCTGGGGGAAGGTGATGGCCTAGGCTAGGACTCTCCCACCCCATCCATGGGGCAGGGCGATGGTCAGCCTTGAGGCAGGGGACCCAGGAATCCTACTGATTGCTGGGGCAGACCCCAGTGACAAGAATCTTCTGAGAGAGAGAGAGAGAGAGAGAGGGAGATTGAGAGAGAGAGAGGAATCACACAGAACATCCGGATGGACACGTGAGAAGTGACTTTAGCCTCAGTGACCAGCGGTGCTGGAGAGGCAGAGGTGTCTTCTGTTGGAAGCAGACGGATGTGTGAGGGCACGTTTATCATCTGGGTTGGGCCCTCCAGGGCGGAAGTATCTGACCGGAGGCTGGGAAGTTGAAGGACAGAGAATGGGAAGGGAAGGGCAGAGGAAGGGCTATTTTTAATCGAGACAGGGGTGCAGTTGGCCCTGGGCAAGGAACGTCTGCACTTCCATCTGGGAAGTTGCCATTCCTGCCCCTGCCAAGTGTCACAGGATGCCCCCTCCACTTGGTTCCTCTGGCTTCACCCCCCCCCAACACACACACACACACACACACACACACACACACACACACACACACACGGCATGTGTAGGACCAGCTGGTCTTGCTGATTGCTGCTTCAAACCCCAGGAAGGTGGAGGCCCAGGAAGGCATAGTCAGCTATCTGCCCACCTCCTCACATTCTTCTGAGTCTTCAGTTTATGGGGGGGCATCCCCGTGTGAGCCAGACTTTCCAGGTTTCCCTTACCCCACCCTCTGCCATTGGAGTTTTTCTTGACATGCAATTTCCACCTAGTCAGCATGTCCCAGCCTTTCTCTTGTCCCCAAGTCCAAGGCCTGCAGCCTTTTGTGGGAGTTGGAGAACACGCTGGCTCTCCCTGTGCTTCAGGGGGGCTCATCTGCACCCTAGACCTGCACCTCTCATCCAGCATGTCCTGACAGATGACTCAGGGTCCCTTGCCCTCATGGTTCAGGGACGGAGGGTCTCCTCAAAGGGTAAAGAGCCAAGTGATGGAGCAAGAGAATGAGGTGAGGTTCTCAGAGAACAGAAGACTTCCCTCAGGTGATTTCGGAGGCTCCCTGAAAGAGTCAACACAGTTCTGAGAAAGACAAAGGCCCATTTTGGAAAGCACTTACGACATGAGCCAAGGTCACTGTCCCTGGTTTCTGTTTCTTGAGTGCCATGAGGGCAGAACAAGACCAAACACCAGAGAGTTAACGGGTATGGTGTAGTGCAGAGAACATGGGTTTCAGGGTCAGGCCAATCCAGGTACAATTCCGGTTCTGCCGTTTCCTTGAACAGTATTGACTTCACCTCTCTAGACTCCAAACTCTGTAAAGCGGCCATGATAAATCTCTCCCTGGCAGAATGCGTGTGGGGACTTGTGACGTGCCCTGGGTTGTACTGACACACAGTAGTTGCTTCACAGAGGTGAGGCAGCCCTTCCTCCTGGAAACGGTGCACCAAAGGGAGGGCTGTTCACACCCAGAATTACACCTAGTCAGCACCTTGGCTGGCCAGCGTACGGGCCTTGGCACCTCGGCCGGCCCGCGGCCCGCTCCTTCCCTCACACTTGTGGTGCGGCTTTGCAAATGAGCTTGTTTCCTGTATATGGTGGGTGTGAGAATTCTAGGCTGAGCCACAGGGTCTGCCTTAGAGGACAGTCCCACACACACGACTTCACACACACACACACACACACCCCGTCCCGAAAATGTCTGTGTGCAGCTCTGGGCAGAGGCAGGCTCCACACACACAACACACATCGGATGTTACAAATCGACACACACCCGCCCAGGCTGATGACTTCAACGCCAAGCTCCGTTCAGTGAAAGCAATGCTGAGGGGAGCTGGGTGTGGGGGTGGGATGGGGTCAGGCAGGCCCAAGATGCCACCCGGGGATGTGGCCTCCAGTAACACGCTCCGGCATTGAAGGAGCTGGTGCTGCATTTCCAATGCTTGTGCTAGAGAAGGCCAGTTCCATGAGGCGTCTGGAAGGAGAACGGTTCTGGGGCCAAACCCACATGGCCTCAGCTACAGACTGGCCCATATTAACCTCCTGGTCATTGTCAGCTTGTTAGCACTCTGAAAACTCCCGCAGAGAAGGGGCCTGATCGATTCTGTCTAACTCAGCATTTCCCAAACGTCTTTGGTCACAGAAGCTTTGTTTCCCGGATGACCCCATTCATTCCATGCCTACCTTTCCTGAGACAAGGAGAGGAATGGAAGGGTGGGCTATGCAATGCATCCTCCTCAAACGATCCTGTCTCTTGGCAGAGTTTCTGCGTTGGGGGTGGTTGGTTGTTTTTGTTTTTCATCTACAAAATTAGCTCATGGCTGTCGTTAAAAATTCAAACAGTACAGAGGCATAAAAAGAAATATAAGAAACACAGCCGCCTCTGATCTCACTTCTGGGATGTGTTCACTGCGAACAATTTGGTGTATGGATCCTTCCAGATGTTTCTATGGACGACTGCTACAGAGTGGAGCGGTTAGGAGCCCTGCCTCTGGAGGCAGATAAACCAAAGTTCAACTAGCCGCTCCCCTACTTATTTGTTTGTTATGAGGCCTCAGACAGATCCTTTCACCCTGTTGGTGCCTCAGTTTTTGCATGTGTAAAATGGGGATAATAATAGCCTTTACGTCATAGGATTGTTATGAGAATTGCATGAAAACATGCAAATAAAAGCTTAGCGCAGAACCTGGCTTAAAAGAATCCCCAAATATACACATTTAAATGCAAATAGGCGTCTATGCTACATTCTGTTCTGTAACTTGCTTGCCGTGTTTTTTCGTTTTTTTGGGGTTTTTTTGCTTGCCATGTTATATCCGGGATGTCTTTCCCTGTCAGTACATGGAGATCGACCTCATCTTTAGTGATTTTCGCTGAACGTCAACTTGGTAAATGGGTAGTGGCGGTGATTTTGCAATGCTACTTCCTGACAAATACTGCTGTTTGTGTTGCCAGTGGTGCTGTGAGTCACAGACATTACCAGGCACTGAGCTGAAGACAGGCCTATGGCGTCCTGTGACAAGGGAGTGACCTGCCAGAGAGGGCAGGGCCAAACGGACACGAACCTCTCTATCTGCCCACCTCTGTGTCCCCAGCACTAGATCAGAGCCTGGCACAGAGAGGTACCCGTTAAATTTTTGTCAGTAGGCTGGCCAGTTAGGAAAATGGTATGTGTTCTAACTTACCAACAGAGGTCTAAGCCCAAAGTTCTGTCTCACGTTGCAGCATGTCCCAAAATATGGCCTGTGCCCCTCTGCTGTGGAGTGATCTTAGGGGGTAATGAATGTGAATTTACATATGATATTATAGGTTTGTTTTAATGGATACTGATTCCTATCTATGGCTGGTGATACTGGTTTTCCATTTATGGTAGAGAGGTTTCCGTTTAGGGAAATATATTGAAGGTGAGAAAGTGGTCTGTGGAAGTGCCCCCAAATCACAAAGGAGAACGAAAATGGTAACGGCTAACGTTAGCATTTAGACTGGAAAATGCTTCAGGCTGATGCAATGAAATGCTCATGCTAGCCTCGAATAACAATTAGAGCTGACCTTTCAACAACAGCGGGTTCGTGCTCTGACCGCATGTAGTCAAAAATCCACATCTAACCTTTGACTGCCCAAAAACTTACCTACACTTGACCCTTGAACAATGTGAGGGTCCTAGCACTGACTACCAGCGCGGTCAAAAATCCACGTTTAACTTTCCCCAAAAAACGTTACTAATGGCATACTGTTGACCAGAGCCTTACTGATAACGTAAATAGTTGGGTAACACATATTTTGTATATGTCTTATACACTGTATTCTTAGAATACAGTGAGCTAGAGAAAAGAAAATGTTATTAAGAAAATCATAAGTAAGGGGCACCTTGGTGGTTCAGTCGGTTAAGCATCTGCCTTTTGGTCAGGTCACCATCCCAGGGTCCTGGGATCGAGTCCCGCGTCGGGCTCCTTGCTAGGTGGGGAGTCTGCTTTTCCCTCTCCCTCTGCTCTTCCCCCTGGCTTGTGCTTGCTCTCGCTCTCTCAAAATGAACAAACAAAAACTTTTTAAACATTAAAAAAAAAAGATCGTAAGGAAGACGGAGCACCTGGCTGGCTCCGTCGGTAGAGCGTGCACCTCTTGATCTCAGGGTTGTAGGTTCGAGCCCCAGGTTGGGTGTAGAAATTACTTAAAAAGAAAATCTTAAAAAAAAAAAGGGAGGGGGGCCTGGGTGGCGCAGTCGTTAAGCGTCTGCCTTCGGCTCAGGGCGTGATCCTGGCGTTCTGGGATCGAGCCCCACATCAGGCTCCTCTGCTAGGAGCCTGCTTCTTCCTCTCCCACTCCCCTGCTTGTGTTTCCTCTCTCGCTGGCTGTCTCTGTCAAATAAATAAATAAAACTAAATAAATAAAAATAATAATTAAAAAAAGAAAGAAAGAAAAAGAAAATCACGAGGAAGAGAAAATACATTTCTAGTACTCTACTGTAAAATATTCACGTATAAGTGGAGCCATGCAGCGCAAACCCGTGTCGTTCAAGGGTCAACCGTGCTCTCATTTATTTGTTTTTTGCCGTGTACTGAGCACATGATAAGCACTTTATGGGATCATCTGTATCTCACAGGTAAGGCTTACAGCAGCCCTACCTGCAGGTCCCACTATAATTCCCATTTTGCAGGAAAAAGGAATGGAGAGAGGTTTAGGACCTGCCCCGAGGCCCTCTGCCAGGGAGTGCCTGGGAGGCCTTGGGATTGACCTCATGTCACTGGACGTGGATACGGTGGGCTGAGACTCCATGACCCGCAGACTCCCAGAAACTTGACTAAAGCAGCATGGCTTGCCGAGCTGGAAGTAAGGGCCCGTCCGGCCTGATAAAACCCTCCCGTCACAAGATGCACGAAGAGGTACACAGAGAGTGGACTCGCTGGGAGGGATTACTAGGTACATACAAGTCACTAGTTGGAGGATCTCTACCAAAAATACCAGCTTTGGCATCATTGCTCCGTAGCCCCTGTCTCTGGCAATAATTTACTAACAATCAGTGTTAAGGTCAAGCCACTCTCATTTTTGTGAGAATAAATCCATCTTGTTTGCATTGAAGGGAAAGTTTACCTTTTTGTTCTCTATGGTTAAAAGAAAGGTGGGGGGGGGGTTATGCCAAAGGAACACGTGAAAAAGGAGGGAACTCAGGACACATCTCTCTTTTACCGATTAGAAATTATTTACCATGTCCGCCAACCCTGATTCTTTTTTTTTTTTTTTAAGATTTTATTTGTCAGAAAGAGAAAGAGAGCCCAAGCAGGGGGAGCAGCAGGCAGAGAGAGAAGCAGGCTTTCCGCTGAGCAAGGAGCCTGATTCGGGGCTCAATCCCGGGATCCTGGGATCATGACCTGAGCCGAAGGCAGTCGGTTAACTGACTGAGCCACCCAGGCGCCCCAACCCTAATTCTTGAGTACCACGATGAGGGATCTGTGTGGGCCGCCTCCACAGCCAAGGCTCTTCACTGAACATACAACAACTTTGCTAACAACCAAATCTCGGCCAAAGTTAAAAGGCCAAGGAAATGTTTTAAATGATTCCCGACAGATTTTGCCACAAAGTGGCCCAGGTAGCACCATGGTCTCTCACACGATAGCCTGCCTGCTCTTGACTAAGAAACCCTGGCAAGAAGCTAGCACACATTACGGACAGAATGTTCGATAAGTGAATAGCTTTACAGTTTAAGGGAGGGAAAGTGTTGCCTTTTTTTTTTTTTTTTTTTTAAAGGGGACAAAACACATCCTAGGCCCAGCCACGCCAGATAATGTTTATGGAGTTGATAAGGGTGAATGAGTTGGCAAGAATCGGAGCTCATGGTGACATGAACCCTAAACAGGTCTGGGTTCAGACGATCCAGGCCAGGAGCTGCACGTAGTCTGGGATTTTTGATCAGTTCCATCAAGTGAGCAGGGCCGCTGCGTGTGTGAGGGGCACAAAGGCGAGGGGACTGAGGTCTAGCCCTCACTCCACTCTCCAAGTTTGAACCCCCAGGGATGGGTGGCTCTTTATAATTGGCACAATGTGCTCTGTGGACCCCGAGCAGCTTTGAATTTCACCGAGAACATTACAGACCCTGGTCAGAGGAGGTCAAGATCTATAAAATTCCTGCTATTGACCTTGAATTCTTAAGCTGGGAGGAGAGAATGTCCTGTTTCATTCACCCCAGAATCTGCTCTCGTTGCTGGTTCTGAGAACGCTGGGGATTCTCTGGATCTGTTTTTTCTTCTTCTTTTTCTTTCTTTCAGACAATGAAATATTTATTTATTTATTTTGTTTATTTTTTTTAAAATAAGGTTTTATTTATTTATTTATTTATTTATTTATTTATTTTTAAGATTTTACTTACTCATTTGACAGAGAGACAGCCAGCGAGAGAGGGAACACAGCAGGGGGAGTGGGAGAGGAAGAAGCAGACTCCCAGCGGAAGAGCCTGATGTGGGGCTCGATCCCAGGACCGTGGGATCACGCCCTGAGCTGAAGGCAGACGCTTAACGACTGAGCCACCCAGGCGCCCCTTTGTTTATTTTTTTAAAAAGATTTTATTTATCTATTTGAGAGAGGGAGAGAGAATGAGTAGGGAGGAAGGGCAGAGGGAAAGGAAGAAGGAGACTCCGCACTGAGTAGGGAGCCCACCTACAGGGCTTGGTCCCAGGACCCCAAGATCACGACCTGACCTGACTGTGTCAGACGCTCAAGCTACTGAGACACCCAGGTGTCCCTGACAATGAGACATTTATATTAAGCTTTCATTTTGATTTTCTTTTTGCTGACCTCATTTATTAACCTGGTTAGATCGTGTGGGCTACCCAGTAATTTTTGTCAAACTAAGACGAGAAGGATGGGACCCACATTTTGCTTCAATAGATGTATCCATATAGGACCTCACAATTACATAGAGACAGGCACAAACTGTCCATACCCCGTTCTGTTACACATCCGTCTGCACACACGGCCCCGGACAAACCCACGGGCATGCACACGCAAGCACGGTGCTCACTGAGTCACATGCCTTCGTATACACAGACCTGCATCTGCCTGTCAGGTAAATGGACTCAGAAGCACGCATTCTAGGCGGAAGGAGAATTGTCTCAGAGAAAAAGCCTCCCCCTTTTCTTTAAAGATTTTATTTATTTATTTGACACAGAGAGAGACAGCGAGAGAGGGAACACAAGCAAGGGGAGTGGGAGAGGGAGAAGCAGGCTTCCCGCCGAGTGGGGAGCCCGATGCCGGGCTGACCTGAGCCTAAGGCAGACGCCCAACGGCTGAGCCACCCAAGGGCCCTGAAAAAGCCCTTTGTTAACAGCGTAATGATCAAAAATTTTTTAAAGATTTTATTTATTTATTTGAGAGAGCAAGAGCAAGAGAGATCACAGAGGCAGAGGGAGAAGCAGACTCCCTGCTGATCAAAGAGCCCGATTCGATCTGGGGCTCCATCCCAGGACCCTGAGATCATGACCCAATCCAAAGGCAGACGCTTCACTGACTGAGCTACCCAGGTGCTCCACGATCAAATTTTTGATGAAAAGTGGCTCCCCACCCTGCAGACCTGCCTCCCTGACCTGTTTCCTCCAATACCTCATAGGCTCCTCCACCCCCTTTGGACTTCCCAGGGAGTGAAGAATAGAGGGATATACCTTGATAAAAGATAGGGACTTGATCTGAGTTTCACCTCTGCCGACAGCCTTCATGTGCTCTTGGGAAAATCACGTAACCTCTCTGATCCCCCAGCTTCTTCATCTTTGAAGCAAGGTTGGTAGAGTACACTAGTGCTTCTAAACTCTTCCCTCCCAGACTCCTTGGCCCCTTCCCCTGTTGTACTGCCCAGCCTCCTGGGTCACAGATCTCATGATTTTGAAGTTTTTGCCTACTGAACTACTTTGTTTAAGTCCCCACTTCCATGTTCTCCAATTCAAATTTTAATCAGAGACAATCAGTATGAATTGAAGAGACAATATAATTTGTCAAGCTAAGAAACAAATTATAGTACAATTTCCCTTCAGGTTTTTTAAGCTACGGAAATAGCCTACAGGCCTCCTACATTATCCTGGGGCCTCCCAGGAGCATGGAGCTCCCAGTAGCTGGGAGCCACTCACCAAAATCATCTTTGGCATTGCCGGATCCTAGTGTCTCATGATCTCTGCCAGGCCCTCCACTCCACACCTCACACTTTGGAGAGGGCAGGATCTGCTCCCTACAGCTGGAGGGCTCCAGGAGCACAGAGCAAGGAAACACTAGGTGTCAGATTCCCAGAGGAGTTAGAGTTCCTTTTGGCTTAATTAAGACACAGCTTGAATTTTTCCTCATTCCTGGCCCCAGTCTTTAGGGACATCAGGTCCTCTCTGGTAGGCCCAGAGTTATTCCAGGACGTAGGTCTTGTCTGCATGTTGTCCTGGACCCTGGCCCGAGGCCTTGGGGCTCTTTCCCCCCTCCCCCTCCCCGCATGACCAGGTACCAGCTTCCAGCCCTGTGATCTGCAGCCTTGATTCTTCCTGGCCCTTCCACTGGCCTCTCTTCACTGCTGCGTCCAAACTCATTCCTTTACCTCCAACCCCAAGTTTTTTTTCGTCTCTCTCTTACTCCTTTCTGAAGCCTCTGAGAATGTCAGCCTGGAAGGGACCTTACAGATCTAAGTTCAACTGAATCTAATGTTGGCGTTCTCTCTATAGTACAACCAACCTGTGATCTTCCAAGGCCCGTTTGAGTGTCACGAACAACGGGATGCTCATAGTCTCACTCAATAGCTCAGCTCATCTTAGGCTGCTTCCAGATGGTTATCAGTAGTTCTCTGGAGGCTTTTGCTGCTCGTTAGTTCCGAGCCATAACAAAATTAGGTGTCAGAAAAGACACTTGCAGGACGCCTGGGTGGCTCAGCCGGTTCAATGTCTGAATCTTGATTTTGGCTCAGGTCCTGATCTCAGGGTCCTGGGATGGAGCCCCACGTCGGGCTCTACCCTGAGCGTGGAGTCTGCTTGTCCCTTTCCCTCTGCTCCTTCCCCACTCATTCTCTCTCTCTCCCTCTCAAATAAGTACATAAATAAAATCTTTTTTTAAAAGGATTTACTTGAATTTAATTAATTAATTTGTCAGAGAGAGAGAGAGAGAGTGAGATAGCACAAGCAGAGGGAGCTGGAGGCAGAGGGAGAAGCAGGCTCTCCACTGAGCAAGGAGCCTGATGTGGGGCTTGATCCCAGGACCCTGGGTTCATGATCTGAGCTGAAGGCAGATGCTTAACCAGCTGAGCCACCCAGGCATCCCATAAATAAAATCTTAAAAAAAAAAAAAAAAAGCCGTTTGCAGTCACAGATTGGGGGTTGAGCAGGATTTCTCAAATGTCTCTCCCCCACACTCCAGGACTCCTAACAGTAGGGGGGAGAGTGAAGGTGTACCCTTTTCCTTGAAAGTCTCTTGATTTGGCTTAAAATTCCATGTACATTTTGCATTTTCCTCCGTAATAGATCTATGTTTGTTTAACTCTATGAATAAGGTCAGATACACTCATGTTCTAGGAAGAGGCACACCCGTGACTTCTGGTACCCGTGAGGGGCTCTGAGTATCTCGGTTTAAGAAACATGAGTTTCTAGTAAGGAGGATTATTTACCAATCCCATTCTGCCACCCTCCACAGTAGGTGCTGGGAGGGCAGAATGAGCAGTGGTGGAAGCTTTAGAGCTTCCTAAGCTGTAAACTAAGCTAAGATTTGTGTAAGCTTGTGAGAAAGGGTTGACGATCCCCACCAGACAGGAAAGGGAAAGTGAAGCTTGGAAAGAACGATTTCAGCAAAGTCATACAGTAAGTGTCAGAACCGGGGTTTGAACTTAGGTCTCTCTGACTCTGAGGCCTGCCCTTGAGTCTTTTTTTCTTTTTCAATTGAGATATAATTGACATGTGTCCTTCAGTCTTGCAAACCCAAAAATCTCTACTACTCCCCACTTCCACTTGGTCCCAGCATGGATCAGCATCTCCAGCTTTGTTCTGTCCCAAATAGGTTGCGTGATTCTAATTTTTTTTTTAAAGATTTTATTTATTTATTCGACAGAGATAGAGACAGCCAGCGAGAGAGGGAACACAAGCAGGGGGAGTGGGAGAGGAAGAAGCAGGCTCATAGTGGAGGAGCCTGATGTGGGGCTCGATCCCATAACGCCGGGATCACACCCTGAGCCGAAGGCAGACGCTTAACCGCTGTGCCACCCAGGCGCCCCCTAATTTTTTAAAAGTATTTTTTCATTTATTTTTAGAAAGAGAGTGTGCTCAAGCCAGGGGAGGGGCAGAGGGAGAGAGACAGAATTCCAAGCAGACTCCCCGCTGAGTGCAGAGCCCAAGGATGTGGGGGCGGGGGGTTCGATCTCACAACCCTCAGACCATGACCTGAGCTGAAACCAAGAGTTGGACGCTCACCAACTGAGCCACCCAGGTGACCCGTGTGAGCTTAAATTTTTTCCTAAGATTTATTTATTTGAGGGCGTGGGAGGGGCAGAGGGAGAGCGAGAGAGAAACTCAAGCAGACTCTGCACTGAGTGGGGAGCCCAAAGTGGGGCTCAATCTCACAATCCCAAGATCAGACCTGAGCCAAAACCAAGAGTTGGACGCTCAACCGATTGTATCACCCAGGTGCCCCCGTGTGAGTTTAATTTTAAGCAGGTCTCTCTGGACCTCTGTTTGCTCATCTAAAATCAGAAGTTAGACTTGGTGATTTCTAAGACTCTTGCGGATGAGCGAATCTGTACACTAACCCTCCACGTACCAACATTTATTAACGACAAAAAGTTCTGGGTGCTGGGGCATTCGGGCAAGTAGAGCACAGCTTCTGTTCTGAATGAACCTCCCATCTCATCAAAGGGGTGGGAAAGGCAGTGGGACTGACACATAAATCAGTCTAATCCTGGCACTCAGTGCTAAGCTGACGACTGTGTCTGAGTAGAGTGCTGTAGGAGCAGAGAATTGGGAGGGCTTCACAGAGTAGGTGATATTTGAGCTGAGCCTTAAAGGTTGAGTTAGTTCAGTAGGCAGACAAGAAAGCATTCAAGGTAAGGGAACCACATATGCAAAGGCATGGAGTAAAAAAATAGTATGGGGTGTTTGGGAAAGGCAGGGGTAGCTCAGAATGAAGGTTGTGTGATGTGTGTGGTGTGTGTGTGTGTGTGTGTGTGTGTGCGTGTGTGTAGCAGACTAGACTGTGGAGGGGGATTTGATCTTGATATTAAAGGTCATGGGGGAGGACCTGGGTGACTGTTGGTTGAGCCTGACTATCCGTTTCGGCTCTGGTGGTGACCACAGGGTCGTAGAGTTGAGCCCCGTTGGGCTCTGAGCTTCGCAGAGGGGTCTACTTGGGATTCTGTCTCTCTCCCTCTCTTTCTGCCACCTGCAAGTATGCTCTCTCTCTCTCTCTAGAATGAATAAATAAATCTATATTTTTAATATATTTTTAAATATTTTATTTATCTATTTATTTGAGAGTGAGCGAGTGATCGAGAGAGAGAGCACAAGTGGGAGGGAGGGGCAGAGGGTGAAGCCGAGTCCCTGGTGAGCAGGGAGCCCAACTCCTCGACGCTTGATCCCAGCACCCTGAGACCATGACCTGAGCCGAAGGCAGATACTTAACCGACTGAGCCACCCAGGCACCCCAATAAATTTTTTAAAGGGTCATGGCTCAGTCGGTTAGACATACGACTCTTGATCTTGGCTCAGGTCTTGATCTCAAGATCGTAAGTTTGAGTCCTGCGTGGGGCCTACTTAAAAAAAAAGGGTCTCGAATGGTAAAGTGAATTTTATCTGAGGACTAGTGCTTTCGAAGCCATTCCGAGGAGCAGCCCTAGGGAAGGTGGTGTCTCAGGACTCCCGGGGGCCTCACCATGACGTCTCCACTCTGTTTCAGGCAGAACAGCCTCACTTTTACTTGCTTTATCTATGAGGTTCCGCTTGACTTCCAGCTGACAAAAATTTTGTCAGATTTCCACCTGATGAAAAGTTTCCACTGCTTAAGCAAACAAACAAATTAAAAAGTTATGGCCAATAGCACCACTGAAGGGTTTTCTGCTGGGGGGAATCAGCACCCTCTGAAGGAGACTTGTTCTGGGGAAGGCTGGGGCCTGACCTCTAACATGAGGGAGCAGGGTCCTCTTATTCAGCTTTCTGCGCCAGAGAGGGGAGCTGTAATTAGGAGGTGGGGCACACACACCTCTCTGGTAGGGGAGGATCAAAATTTAGGGCTCCCCCAGGGCCTGGGGAAGTGTGTGTGTGATCTCCAGTAGGTAGTCCTCCAACATGGGGGATGGGAGGAAAGAGAAGGGTTGGGGGAGAGGCAGGAAGTGGGCAACTAGGCTAACAAAGGTATGTGTGGCGGTTTGCCCATCCCAGGTGGGAGGGCGGGGCCTAGGGCCCAGCGGGGGCCCATGTGTGACATGACTTGTGGCTGGGGGCTTAGAGGGAGCACTAGTAGGGAGCTCCTGACCTGACCAACTCGACCAGCTCAACCCATTTCAGCTTTTCTGTGGCTGGTGAATGGGGGATGGGGACCTGACAATCTCAGGTACTTTTGGAAATTCCCAGGGCAAGGCCCTAGGATGTCTGATGTTGGGGAAGTAGATCTTGGGGGAGCCCCTTCAGCCCCCTCTCCATTCCCCCAGGGACCATGGGCTGTAGCTGCAGCTCAAACCCCGAAGATGACTGGATGGAAAACATCGATGTTTGTGAGAACTGCCATTACCCCATAGTCCCACTGGATGGCAAGGCCACGGTAAGAGGCAAGATGGGGGACCTGGTGAGGGAGTCGGGTGGAGTATACAAGCCAGAAGGAAATGGACCACCACCGAAAGAACAAAGTGACCCTTTCCCCTTGGGAAACAGAAAGGGAAGGAGGTCCAGAAGGGGGAAGGGACACTCCTAAGTAGTTGGCAAATGCAGGGATAAGACCCAGCCAAGCCGGAGAAGTGAAAACAGGGCAGTGGGGAGGGGAGCCAGGATCTGACTCAGTCTCTTGCTCTCCAACCCCACTTTCACCCCCCACCCCACAGCTGCCCATCCGGAATGGCTCTGATGTGCGGGATCCACTGGTTACCTACGAAGGCTCCAACCCCCCGGCCTCACCCTTGCAAGGTGACCTCACAACCAGCAGGGCCATGGATCCTTGGCTGTCGGCTTCCATCTCCCTCTCCACTCTCTACCCTGTCTTGCCTCTCTTGCCCCTGGTCTTCAGCACTGCCCTGTAATTCCTGAACTCTGCGCTCCCAGCCTAGTGCGGGCTGGTGCTCCCTGACGCCCTCTGTCTTTCCAGACAACCTGGTTATCGCTCTGCACAGCTATGAGCCCTCTCACGATGGAGACTTGGGCTTCGAGAAGGGTGAACAGCTCCGCATCCTGGAGCAGTGAGTGCCCCCTCCGCCCCACGCATCCTTGCCCTACCGGAGCATGGAAAGGAGCAGGGATCCCCTGTATCGATCGCGGTCCCTGATTGGCTTGCAGCGGGAGCCCTTGGGACAAAATGGGAGGCTCCAGAGTGCTGGGCTGGAGGGTGGGGTGGCATGGTGTAACTGGGGGCTCTGAAGGTTTCCAGCCCAATCCAAGGCCAAGGAGATCCCACCAACTGTCTCTGTCGCGCAGGAGCGGCGAGTGGTGGAAGGCACAGTCCCTGACCACGGGCCAGGAAGGTTTCATTCCCTTCAACTTCGTGGCCAAAGCGAACAGCCTAGAGCCCGAACCGTAAGAGGGGACTGCCCGTGGCGAAGGGTGGGAGCAGAGGTGGGGTTGCTAGGGCTGGTGGTGAATGCTTGAGGGCAGCGGCGGAGGAACTGACCAACGACAGACGACGGCCTTCCCTTCTGCCTTGCGCAGCTGGTTCTTCAAGAACCTGAGCCGCAAGGACGCTGAGCGGCAGCTCCTGGCGCCCGGGAACACGCACGGCTCCTTCCTGATCCGGGAAAGCGAGAGCACCGCGGGTGAGCGGCTGGGCGGGGCCCGCGGGCCGGGGCCGGGGCGGGATCGGGGCCGTAGCGCGGAGGTGTGGGCCGGGTGATCCCCAGGAAGGGGTGCGGGGTCGGGGGCGCCCCTCGCAGGAGGCCACTCTCCCCCTCTTTTGCGTTCGTTCACCCATTCTTTCATCCAGGATCGTTTTCACTGTCCGTGCGGGACTTCGACCAGAACCAGGGAGAGGTGGTGAAACATTACAAAATCCGTAACCTGGACAACGGCGGCTTCTACATCTCCCCTCGCATCACTTTTCCTGGCCTGCACGAGCTGGTCCGCCATTACACCAGTGAGCCCTAGCAAGAGCCCCTCCGACGTGCGCCAGCGGCTCCTTCACCCGTCCCCTACTAGCCTGCCTCCCCTAAGTCCCTCTCAGGGGTACCCTCCACCCATCTCAGTATGATCCTTCATTCCCGCAGAGGGTGAGGTGCGGTACCCGCTTGCCCAGGTGTCGGGTGACAGCCCCACACCTCCCCTGCCAGTCCGTTTCCCCTGGCCGCGGACTTGGCCCGGTGGGGATTCGGTGGGGGCACCCGAGTCCACCCTATTGACGGCTCTAACCCCCTCCCTTGTGCTCGCAGATGCTTCGGACGGGCTGTGCACGCGATTGAGTCGCCCCTGCCAGACCCAGAAGCCCCAGAAGCCTTGGTGGGAGGACGAGTGGGAGGTTCCCAGGGAGACGCTGAAGCTGGAGGAGCGGCTGGGAGCTGGCCAGTTCGGGGAGGTGTGGATGGGTGAGTGAGGACCCCCGGGACCGCGGGGGGGAGAGGGGAGGCGTCCGCTGAGGTCGTGAGAGTCCCGAGACAGTGTCCGGGCAGCTACCTGGCTCCAGGGGCTCAGGCTCCCAGCCATTCCCCAATCTATCCCCGCCCCAGGGTACTACAACGGGCACACAAAGGTGGCAGTGAAGAGCCTGAAGCAGGGCAGCATGTCCCCCGACGCCTTCCTGGCCGAGGCCAACCTCATGAAGCAGCTGCAACACCAGAGACTGGTCCGGCTCTACGCGGTGGTCACCCAGGAGCCCATCTACATCATCACGGAATACATGGAGAACGGTGGGTGCCGCCACTGCGATCGACCGCTGGGGGGCGCTGCCATCCCCTCTGCCACTTGATAGAAGATGGAGGAGATCTGCCTTTTCGCCTGGCTCAGGCACCGAGGGTTTCTAGTTTTCCTGGGCCTCTAAGGACTCCCCACCAGGGACGGGAGGAGGGTGTGATGTCCGGCCTGTCTGGGAGCCCAGCCTAAGATGGCAGGCTCTGGAAGAGCTTTCACTTCTCCTCTTCCGTGACCTGCAGTCCTGTTTGCCTTTTTCAAACCTCTACCTTGATCTCTGGGATGCTTATTTTTTTAAAGATTTTATTTACTTATTTGACACATACACGCACAGAGAGAGAGAGAGAGAGAGAGAACAGGAAAGCAAGCAGGGCGAGAGGCAGAAGCAGGTTCCCCACCCAGCAGGGAGCCCCACCCTGGGATCATGACCTGAGCAGAAGGCAGTTGCTTAATGGACTGAACCACCCAGGAACCCCCCAGGGATGCTTGATTTCAAACGAGTGGGTCTCTAGCCCTATTTCTCTCTTCTTTTTAACTCTGACCCTCGGGAGGGCAGATCTGCCCCCAAATCTCTCTTTTTCAGTTTTAGGTGAGCCCGTTGCCCTCTCTTGGACTGATTGAGAGCACCCAGGACGGTGGATAGAAGTTTCTCGCCCCCCCCAAAAGAAAAGTTTCTAGGCCCGATTTTGTCACCCATTTGCTATGACACAGGCCAGGTTCTTGTCCTGTCTCTGGGGCTCATTTTCCTGAAGTATAATATCAGAAATCTGAATGGGCTCACCCAGAAATGATTTAGAGTAGTCATTAAGGGCTCTAGAATCTGACTGCCTGTGTTAGAATCTTGCCTTCACGATGGTGTGGCCTTGGGCCAATCACTTCGCTGCTCTCTGCTATAGCTTCCTCATCTGTCAAACGGTGGTAATAATGCTGTAGTAACTTTCTCACAGCCTTTGGGAGGATGAAAGAGTCAGTGAATAGAGAGCAGGTAGAATAGTGTCTGTACTATTCTAACTGCTCAGAAAGTTTGCTGTCATCTGGCTCTGATTCCTTCGGAGTATAAAGTCTGTCCCTCTTTCGGGAAGGGAAAACAGCTTTTAATTGGCTAATGGATTCTGAAAGTAGCAAATAGGTTTGACCACGTGGGCCAACTTCAGTCGGTGGCTGCTTGGAGTTATGTGTTGAGGATTCTGAGGCTCACGGGAAATGCGTGCTGGGATTGACCAGCAGCATCCGACATGAACCTGATGCAGGAGTAGCAGTATGTGTCCACATAGTTGCTGTGTCTGGGAGAGCCTTTTATCTTCGGTGACTAATTCAGCGCTCGTAGCGGGGACACTGAAGTTGTTGCCATCTTTACGCAGGGCTGTAATCTCTTGAGAAAGGCTAGCAGTCACTGGCTCCGTTCCAGCCACTCCCATCCCTGGTCTTCTCCTCGTCACCCTCTGCTACCAGACATGGTCCCTCAGCCCTCCAGGCACCTCTTTCCATTCTCCATTCAATACATTCAGCATACATTTATCACTGCTCACTTTGGGCTGGGCCCTGGGAGCATGGACGGACAAAACAAGACTCTGGCTTCCAGGGAAAGTTCATTTTAGTTATGTGGCGCAAACTCTAGGAAAACCAGAGTTTTGCCACGGGCAAGTTCCAGCATGTCCTGGGGAATGTAGATAAAGATGCAATTGATTAGGCCTGGTAGGACCTAGAGAGGCTTCCTAGAGGAATAATCTAGCTGGGCCATGAAAGAAAAATAGAATTTTTGGTAGGCAGAGATGGGACAAAGAGACTTTGGGGTGAGGGCCCAGTGGTCTATGTGAAAAATCTCAAAATTGTCTAGAGTGGGTGAAGTGAAAGAGGCAGGAGTGGGGGGAAAGGGAAGAAACTACGGTATGGACCATGCAGGGCTCTGGACACCTGGCTAAGGAGTTTGGACTCTACCCCATTGGTGACAAGAAGCATACAGACTTCTCCAAGCACGCTCCCTCCTAGTCACCAGGAAAAGACTCATATATCCCGGGTATCTTCACCCTGAATGCACACTTCTCCATTCTCACCCCTTACTCCTCTTTCCACATGTCAGATACTGCTTCTAGACAGCCAGTTCGGGGAGAAGGGTCTGGGCACTTTCTGCTGGGGCAACTTGAGTCAGCAACTTCCGCTTCTGCTCACAGGGAGCCTGGTGGATTTCCTGAAGACCCCCCCAGGCATCAAGCTGGCCATCAACAAACTCTTGGATATGGCAGCCCAAGTAAGGAGACCGGGGAGGGGCTGGGCAGGTGCACAGCCCAGTGGGGTAAGGATGTCTGGCCCAGGACTGCTGACCTCCTACCTGGTCTGCAGATTGCAGAGGGCATGGCATTCATTGAAGAGCGGAATTATATCCACCGTGACCTGAGGGCTGCCAACATCCTGGTGTCTGACACCCTGAGCTGCAAGATCGCAGACTTTGGCCTAGCACGCCTCATCGAGGACAACGAGTACACAGCCAGGGAGGGTAGGTGTGGGATATAAGGGAAGTCTGGGGCCTACAGGATCTGGCCAAGCAGACTCAGGTGCCTTCACTCTGCTTCCCTCCAGGAGCCAAGTTTCCCATTAAGTGGACAGCACCAGAAGCCATTAACTATGGGACGTTCACCATCAAGTCGGATGTGTGGTCTTTTGGGATCCTGCTGACGGAGATTGTCACCCATGGCCGCATCCCTTACCCAGGTCAGGGCCAAGGGCAGGAACTGAAAGAGTGATGGGAAAGAGCAGCAGATCCATGTCTGTCCACTCACTTCATCTGTCCTTGGTTCCGATTCTGAATCTTTCTAGCTGCTTTTCCTGGATTCACTCAGGACTCCAGCATGCCCAGTCAGGTGCCATGTCTCCCAGGGCTGGCTTCCATGTCTGTCTCGATTTCTCTCCTCCTGCAATAATCCCAGCTCTTTTCTTTAGTTCTGACACGGGCAGCCCAGGATGGTAGAAGAGGGTCTGGCTCGGGAGGGAAAAGGCCTGCCTTTATTACTAGATCTGGTACTAATGCTAACTTTCTGTTTGGGTTTGATCAGATCATTCTTTCTTTCCCCATCTGTAAATCGACCTTAGAACAGTACTTGGCCCATACTGAGCACTCAAGAGTTTTAGGTTTTATTATTATTTTTTAAAGATTTAATTTTTTAAAGATTTTATTTATTTATTTGAGAGGGAGACTGTGAGAGAGAGCGTGAGCAGGGAGGAGAGGGAGAAGCAAGCTGTCTGAGAGCAGGGAGCCCGCTGCAGGGCGCAATCCCAGGACCTCGGCATCATGACCTGAGCCGAAGGCAGATGCCCAGCTGATTGAGCCACCCAAGCGCCCCAAGATTTATTTATTTCATAGAGAGAAAAAAAGAGCAGGGGGAGGGGTGAGGAAGAGGGAAAGAGAGAATCTCAAGCAGACACCCCGTTGAGCACAGAGCCAACTCGGGGCTTGATCTCACGACACTGAGATCAAGACCTGAGCCAAAATCAAGAGTCGGACGCTTAACCGACTGAGCCACCCAGAAGCCCCTAGGTTTTATTATTAATCATCACTTTGGGCAAGTGAGTTCACCTCCCTGAGCCTCAGTTTCCTGACATGAACAAAGGAGACTATTGGTCTTGACTCCTAGTAGGTGCTCACTAAACACTGACTTCCCTTTCCTCTGAAACTTTCCATCTAAAGAATGAGAGAGAGATGTAAATGACTAATTCGTACCCTCTCCCATCCCTTCCTCTAGCCTCTGGACAAAGTTCTTTACCCCTGAATTCAGCCAAGACAGATGGAATTTTTTGAAAGGAACTTGCTAGGAAACTCCGGGGAAAGGAAATGGAACACAAAGACAAGGGAGAGAGGTCACGCAGCACAGTGGCCAGATATGCAGAAGCTTCCCTCATCCCCAGAGCAATATGTACAGAACTTTGCTCCTAGAAAGGTAAAGGCACCTTAGAATCAGGTGAGAGCCTGAAGGACTTCTCTGCCCAGGATCAGCCCCATCACAGAGTCCAAAGGCACGTTGGGGGCTAGAACCACACTCCAGTCAGCCTGCCAAGTATCCTTACTGTTCCTGCACTGTGCCCATAGAGATGAACCCATAGAGAATTTCTCTGTTAGAAGAAAAGAAAGCATGGGGCACCGGGCTGGCTTAGTCAGTATAGCGTGCAACTCTTGATCTCAGGCTCAGGAGTTCAAGCCCCACACTGGGCGTGGAACCCACTTATAAATAAATATAAGTAAATAAATAAAGTTTTAAAAAGATGAAAAAAAGCATTCAAAGCATGATGATAATTGGCAACTGACACTTCAGGGTCAGGGAGACAATGTGGAGTAATGGGGACCTGGGTAAACTTCCATCTGCTCCAGAAGATGGTTGCTACTAAGACATAGGGACCCCCAAAACAGATCTCTTCCTTTTTTTTTTTAAAGATTTTAAAAATATGTTCATTTGAGACACAGAGAGAGAGAGAGAGCATGAGCAGGGGAGAGAAGCAGAGGGAGAGGGAGAAGAAGGCTCCCCGCTGAGCCTGGAGCCCAACGCAGGACTCGATCCCAGGACCCTGAGATCATGCCCTGAGCCAAAGGTAGACGCTTAACCATCTGAGCCACCCAGGCACCCTCAGATCTTTTCTTTTTCAAGAGGAGCCAAAACTTGGAATTTAAGGGAAATTTGCCTATATCCAAATATTGATGATGGATTCAAATTGTTTAAAACCACAGTAGGGCACCTGGGTGGCTCAGTCGATTAAGCGTCCAACTCTTTTTTTTTTTTTTAAAGATTTTATTTATTTATGTGACAGAGAGACAGCCAGAGAGAGAGGGAACACAGCAGGCGAGTGAGAGAGGAAGAAGCAGGCTCCCAGCGGAGGAGCCCAATGTAGGACTCGATCCCGGAACCCCGGGATCACGCCCTGAGCCGAAGGCAGACGCTTTAACGACCGCGCTACCCAGGCGCCCCTAAGCGTCCAACTCTTGATCTCAGCTCAGGTCTTGATCTGAGGGTCTTGAGTTCAAGCCCCGCATTAAGTGTGCAGCCTTAAAAATAAATAAAATAGAAATAAAAACACTATAGGGCTCAAACCAAAGTAGGTCGATGGGCTATATTTAGGCTGGGTGCAGACCCTGGGTTTGCATCCTTGACTCTAGCCATGGGTATTTAGTTCCCTGGTCTATGTCCTCTAATTTCCTGGTTTTAAGGACATGGCCCCCAAATTATTTGATCTGCGTCATGGAGGGGACTGCTGAATCTACTACCTTAAGCAGAGTCTGCTTTGCTGGGGTCCAGGGCCCATCTGGCTTCCTGATTCAGCATCTCATGTACATGGTCCCCAAGCCAGAGAAGCCTCACCCCCCTGCTGTCTGTGGGCTCCCATCCTGCCCTGGGCCCTGACCCCATCTTCCCCCACCAAATCATAATAATCACAGACAGTCTTCATACAGCATCTCCTCTCCAGGACCTATACTTGGTGCTTTCTATGCACTGTCTCATTCAATTTTCTTTTCTTTTCTTTTTTTTAAGATTTTATTTATTTATTTGTCAGAGAGAGAGAGAGCACAAGCAGGGGGAGCAGCAGGCAGAGGGAGAAGCAGGCTCCCCGCTGAGCAGGGACCCTGATGCAGGGCTCGATCCCAGGACCCTGGGATCATGACCTGAGCTGAAGGCAGTCGCTCCACCAACTGAGCCACCCAGGCGCCCCTCATTCAATTTACATAACAGCTGTATGAAGTAGGAGCTGCTATTTCGTCCATTTCCCAGATGAGGGAACTGAGGCTCAAAGAGGGGAGATGACTCACCCAAGGTCTCACAGTCAACATGTTCGTGTTACTGAGTGCTTAAGCCACAGCAGACACTCCAGGTGGCGTGACTGACATTTGGCTGGTAGCTGACGTATACGGTCTGACTATTGACGCAGACCCAGATCCTTTTGGATTGGTACTCACGCCGTGCCAGTTAAGTATGCTGAACACCGCCCCTCCTATGGGTGTCCAAAGCCTGGGGCCTTGATATTGTTTCTCCCGTCAACTTCTAGGGATGACCAATCCCGAGGTGATCCAGAACCTGGAGCGAGGCTACCGCATGGTGCGACCCGACAACTGTCCCGAGGAGTTGTACCACCTCATGATGCTGTGCTGGAAGGAGCGCCCAGAGGAACGGCCCACCTTCGACTACCTGCGCAGTGTGCTGGAGGACTTCTTCACGGCCACGGAGGGCCAGTACCAGCCCCAGCCCTGACAGACCTAGCCGGCGGCCCGGAGCCCTCCCTGCATCTAGCCGACCTGGCTGGGGGAGATGCAGTTCTTGTGTCATAGCCATGTCACCTCTGCACGTATGGACTCTGCGTGGGACTCCCACCCACGGGTGGCACATACACTTCTCGTGTCTTATACGGGGGTCCTACAGTTGTGTGGGCTCTGCACAGGTGTCTTGTGTGTGTGTGGCATGTGTATATATGTCGTGGGCACCTGTTCAAGTTGTCCCTTTGTGGGCCCTTTGACTTCCCAAGACCACCAGAGAGAAGAGCGATGCCTGTGATTGACACCAGCTTCTGCCCGCCCCCTTTCCCTTTCCCCTCACCATCAAGAAGCTCCCTGAAGGCTGAGACCTTATCTAACACCTCTGTGCGCTCCTCCTTGGTGCCTGGCACACATTAGGAGCTCAATAAATGACTCTCTGTTGATGAAGATGGTACAGCTCTCAGCTCCCCACTCCCATCTCCTCTTCCTTGGGAGGGGGGAGTGGGGGTTCAGAAGATGGAAAATAAGTCACCCTGAATTGGGCTAAAAGATGGGATTGAGGGAATGTCTGAACTTTTTCCAGCTCTGCTGATTTGGGGGGCCAAGAGGAAGTTCCTACACTTTGCTGTATGGGCTCTTTGAACTCCTTCAAACCCCCACCCCAGAGGATTAAGGGTGCCCCTACCCAGAACCTCCTAGGGAGTGGGTATGTCCCAGGACCCTCCCCTCCCATTATGTAAGGGCAATAGCATTTTTTACAGCTACTGATTCTGGGGCTATATTTGTACTCAGATTTGTTTTGTTTTAAATCTTTTTTTTTTTTTTAAGATTTTATTTATTTATTTGACAGAGAGAGAACACAAGCATGGGGAGCGGGAGAGGGAGAAGTAGGCTTACCGCTGAGCAGGGAGCCCAATGCAGGACTCCATCCCAGGACCCCGGGGATCGTGACCTGAGCTGAAGGCAGACGCTTAACCGACTAAGCCACCCAGGTGCCCCTAAAGATTTTATTTTGAAGTAATCTCTACACCCAGCGTGGGGCTGGAACTCACAACCTGAGATCAAGAGTTACGTGCTCTACTGACTGAGCCAGCCAGGCGCCCCCAAGATGTTTTTAAACATGGAATTAATTCACTCATTTGGCAAATATTTATTTACTTACATATGATTTATTTATTTATTTGAGAGAGAGAGAGAGAGACACCACAAGTGGGAGCGGCAGAGAAAGGGAGAGAGATTCTCAAGTCGACAGGGTGCTGAGCGGGGAGCCCCATATGGGGCTCGATCCTAGGACCCTGAGATCATGACCTGAGCGGAAACAGGGCTTGGACGCTTAACTGACTGTGCCACCCAGGCATGCCTCGGCAGATATTTATTGAACATCTGTGTGGTAGGCATGGTTCTGGGTTCATAGAATATATAGTAGATAAAACAAACAAAATGTCTGTCCTTTTGGCGCTTTCATCCTACTAAGGGAAGACAGACAAAAAACGTCACGAAGAAGTAAATGATATGGTACGCTACAAGGTGCTGAGTGCTAAGGGGAAAATAAGCAGGGTAAGGGGAATTAGGAATGTCATGTTTTGGGGGGAACTGTGTACTTTTAAACAGGGTGGTCTGGGAAGGCCTCATAGAGAAGGTGACTTTTGAGCAAATATTTGCTAATTTCTTTTATTTTTAAAGATTTTTTTTTCTTTCTAAATAATCTCTACACCCAACATGGGGCTTGAACTCACAACCCCAAGACCAAGAGTTGGATGCCCTACCAACTGAGCCAGCCAGGCACCCCCTTGAGCAAATATTTGAAGGAGAGGAGGGAGCGAGCCACGTGGTACTGGAGAGGAGAGGCCAGGATGAGGGAACAGCCTGAGGCGGAAGCTCATTTGGCAAGCACAGAGACAGAAGGTCCAGACAGGGGGCCAGAGGCACAGAGATCCTGTGGGGCCTTGTGGCCTTTGCGGGGATTTTTGCATAGCCATGACCTGACCTGACTTACATTTTATTATTATTATTATTATTATTATTATTATTATTATTATTATTTCTATTTTAAAGATTTTATTTATTTATTTATTTATTTATTTATTTATTTGACAGAGCAAGAGAACACAAGCAGGGGGAGCTGCAGAGGGAGAGGGAGAAGCAGGCTCCCCACTGAGCAGGGAGCTCCACGTGAGGCTCGATCCCAGGACGCTGGGATCATGACCTGAGCCGAAGGCAGATACTTAACCTACTGAGCCACCCAGGCGCCCCTTATTATTACTTTTTAAGCTTTTTTTTTTTTTTTTTGAGAGAGAGTGTACACACACACACACACACACACACACACACACACAAGTGATGGGGGGAGCTAGAGGGAGAGGAAGAGAGAGAATCTTATGGCTCCACACCCAGCGTGGAGCCCAATGCGGGGCTCCATCTCACCACCCTGAGATCATGATCTGAGCCCAACCTGATCCACTCCTGCGCCCCATGATCTGACTTATGATTTAAACGAATGGCTCTTCCTACTGTCTTGAATGTTAACAGAGTGAGTTAGCAGTCAATTTATAAAACTGGGGAGATTTTGCATAATACTACAGATTTCTGCCTTCTCGTGGGGGAAAAAAACAACAGTTTGAAGATTTGGCTTCACTGGGCTTACCAGTCCTCATGGAGCTGAGTAGTGGCCACCCCCCTTCAGGTAGGAGTGGAGCTCTTCCTTTGCCGGAGTCCCTCTGCCAGACGGTGAAACTGAGTGTTAGTGGTTATTTATCATCATGCTCGCACTGTTGTTCTTATAATGAAGAGGAAAATGAAATGTTTTTCACCTCTATTTCCGTTAAAAAGTGAGAAAATGAAAGATACCTGCAGATGGCAGTGTGTTTGAGGAACGATGGGGGAGAGGCATATTGCTTTATGAAAGTGAAAAAGAATCCAATTTTAGAAATATGCAAAGCACCTGAATCAAACTCATATAAATCCACTTATTTTTATACCACCTGGCCCACCTCTGGAAGGATCTGAGTTTCTGATTCCTGTTCTGCATTTTATAAAATGCTGCCACACCCATGACCTCATCTGATCCCCACCCATCTCTTCACTTGGATACTGTGGCAGCCATAGAGTTGGTGAACTTTGTATTCTTATCCTCTCCATTTTGCAAAGAGGGAAGTGGGGGCCAGAAAGGTTATGAGCCAGGAAGCAGCAACACAGAGCTGGAAACAGAGTTTGTTCCCTGGCCCTTTAGCTTTTTTTTTTTTTTTTTTTTAAGATTTTATTTATTTATTTGACAGAGAGAGAGGCAGCGAGAGAGGAACACAAGCAGGGGGAATGGAAGAGGGAGAAGCAGGCTTCCCGCTGAGCAGGGAGCCCGATGTGGGGCTTGGTCCCAGAACGCTGGGATCATGACCTGAGCTGAAGGCAGACGCTTAACGACTGAGCCACCCAGGTGCCCCAAGCTTTTTTTAAATAGAATTGCCCAGTCTTAGATCTTCTGTTACTTTTAGAATTAGTGGCCCAAACGCAGAGAGGCCTCAAGTGAGGAACACAAGAACCCAAGCACTCTTTAAATTGTAGAGGTATGGGGGTACCTGGGTGGCTCAGTTGGTTAAGCATCCAACTCTTGATCTCAGCTCAGGTCTTAATCTCAGGGTCGTGAGTTCAATCCTCCTGTTAAGTGGCTCACACTCAACGCGGAGGCACCGTAAAAAATAAACAAATTGTAGAGGCATAAAAATGTAGCTATCAACTATAGGACCATGAGTTTGTAAGTTACTTGGCACACATATAGTAAGTACTCACTTAATAGTAATACTGTTGTATTTTGTTATTTTAATAGCCCATCACAGTGCCTTTCAGTCTTTCAGCTTTCAATAATGCTCAGTTGATGATTGATCAATTTAGTGAGTGGTTCTCAAGGGTTAAGGTGGGAGCGATATTAAACACACACACACACACACACACACCCTTTGCCCTGGGGACAGTTTTGCAATGTCTGGAGACAATTTTGGTCACCGCAACCCGGGGTGGGAGTGGAGGGTGCTATTGGCATCCAACAAGTAAAGGCCAAGGATGCCGCTAAACGTCCTACAATGCACAAGACCGCCCCCTACAGTAAGGAATTATCCAGCTCCAAATGCTAATAGCTTCAACAGCTTGAGAAACCCAGTTCTCCTACAGGCGGACAATCAGTTTCCTCTTGTGTAAAGGCACTCTTCAGTCCTCCTGGGTGACAGCATCAGGCAAGTAGGCTTTGGAGTAAGAAAGACCACACCATCCTTACAGTGTCTCTGTTGCACAGTAGGCATTCAAAAAATCTGTACTACTGAAAGTTGAATTTAATTACTAATTGTGTGACTCTGAGCAGGTCCCAAAGATCTGAAGTTCATTATCCTTATCCATAAAATGGGAATAAAAAGCCTCTTCCAGAGCTGCTGTGAGCAATCATTGAGATAAACGTCGGTAAAGCTGTTGCACAGTACTTGGCCCACAGAAGTTTTCTTTCCTTTGTCAGTTTATTTCTCCCTCTTCCAAAGCCACGTTCTAATCCACGGTCAGCCCTGTCATTAGCTGAGCGACCTTGTGCAAGTCACCTCCCCCCCACCCCCGACCCCCGGAGGCCTCGGTTGAGTCTCTACAAAATTACGAAGTTGGCTTCTGATCTCCATGCACGCTTCCAACACCGAAATGGGACCGTGAAGTGTACGGATCTGCTTTCTTCCCCCGGGACTAATGGTACGGTCCCCGGGCAGCTCCCCCACCCCCCTGTCGCAGACCTTGGTACAGGCCCAGGGGGCCCCCGGCAGCCTCTCAGGGCTGCCCTTGCCCCCCGCCGAGTTCCGGGCCGTCCCTGCGCAAGCTGATTGGCTGGAGCCGTGCCCGGGCTGAGCGGCTATAGGTGAGCTCGGGAGGGGACGGGCGGAGCGGGCTGGAGGCCCGCCCCCTCCCCCCTGGGTCGGACGCTGAGCGGAGCCGCAGGCGGGAGGCCGGACGGACCGACTGACGGGAGGGACGGGAGGCGAGCAAGATGGCGCAGACTCAGGGCACCAGGAGGAAAGTCTGTTACTACTACGACGGTGAGCACCGTGCGCGGGGTGGGGGCGGGGCCGGGCCGGATCCGGGAGAGCGAGGCTGAGGAGATGCGAGCGGGGAGGCTGGGAGAGGCTGAGGCGTTGGGGAAAGGCTGAGCGAGGAGGCTGCGAGGAAGACGAGGCTGAGAGAGGAGGCTCAGAGGAAGGGAGAGCGGGGCAGAGGGAAGAGGCTGAGAGGAAGGAGGTCGAGACTGAGGGAGGAGGCTCAGAGGAAAGAGGTCAGGGGGAGGGAGGAGGCAGGGGGAGGAGGCTGAGAGCAGGAGGTAGAGGCTGAGGGAGGAGGCTCAGAGAAAAGGAAAGGAAGTGGAGGCTGAGAGAAGAGGCTGAGGCCGATTCGGGGTCTTCTGGGGAGACCTGGGGTAACTTGCTGGGGAGGGGATTTTCAGGAAGCTTGATGGGGAGAGTTTGAGTCGGACTCCTGGAGGGGAGGCTGAGTCTGAGGGGGGAGGCAGGATCTGGCGGAGAAGGGTGCAAGGATGTGTTTTCCTGCCGAGAATACAAAGGTCTTCCTCTGCCCCTTTGCTTCCTCATCTTTTTTGGTGAGAGTCCTGCAGGAGTCACCACCTCCAGTCACCAGCCTCCCCTCCCCCAGTCTTTGAGCTGGGCCTGCAGTTGCTGCTGGGAAATGGGGCCCCTGGGCTTGGAAGGAGAAAGATGCAACCTGTTAAAACAGACTTTTTCACTTAACAGAAGCCTGTGGAGCAACTTACTCTGTACTAGGGACGTTTTGGGTGCTGGGGCCATGGGGCTGATCAGGTCACTTATCTTCCTCTCAGTGTGGAGGGGGAGATGGGCAGTGACAGAGAATCGCTCTCCAGTTTCCTGCTGGGATAAAGGAAAGCTCAGAGTGTTTTGGGAGCACAGAGGAGAGGCATCTCGTCGAGGTGCCATCTCAATTAGGACCTGAAGAACAGGAGTTATTAGCCAGGCCCAGGGAAGGCAAAGATGACACTAAGTTCAGAGGTAAGAGAGAGGACAGCATTTTTGAAAGACAGCAGGCATGTGTACAGTATGGTTGGAGCATAGGTTTGAGGGCAGAGCGTAGAAGGTCAGGGAATAGGGTGGAAGGAAAGATTGCAAGTGATGAGGCTGGAAAAGTAAATGGGGACCAGATCGTGAAGGGCTGGACACACTGTCTTAAGGAAGTTGAGCTTTATTCTGAGTGCACTTGTGAATCATTGAAGTTTTATGCAGGCTAATGACATCATCAGATTTATACCTTAGAACTGTCACTCTAAGGCAGAAATTAAGTACACAAATGTGGGGTAAGGAAGAAGGCAAGGATCCCGAATTCCTGGGTTGGGCAGTTTGATGTGTTAGGAGAAGGCTACATCAGTTGATAACTTTGAGTTTTGTATTTTTAAGAAATACTTGTTGAGGGATATCCCTACTGGGGGATATCCAAGTAGAGGCATCCAGTAGGCTGTTGGCCATTCAGGTCTGCAGTTTAAAAGACAGAAATGAGAAGATAGAGATTTTTGGTAGTTGTCAGCATACAGATGGTAATTTTAGTTAACGGAAGAGGATGTGATCACCCAAGAAGTTGTATAGGGGCAAGAGAAGAGGATCCCGGGTGGAATTCTAAGGAAGTGGACTGAGAACAGTCTAGTGCCCTTCAGGCTCTGTACTCCCTTGTCATAGCGCTTGTCACTGTATATTGGAATTGCCTGTTCACTTGTTCATTCTTCTTAGACAGTAATCTCCTTAGGGAATGGGATTGTGTCTTATCTAGCTCTGTATGCTCAGCCCCCAAACAGTGCCTCGGTCATAGTGGGCTCTCAATAAATACTTGCCGATTAAATTGTACAGAGGGAATGTAAGTGAACCAGAAGGTTTTTTCTTTAAGTAGGCTCCACGCTCAGCATGGAGCCTACCACGGGGCTCGAACTCACGACCGACCGTGAGATCAAGACCTGAGCTGAGATCAAGAGTCAGACACTTAACTGACTGAGCCACCCGGGCACCCCACGAACCAGAAAGTCTTGGGTTACAGTAGCCAAAAGAAGGAGGGAATGGCCAAGTGTTGGCAAGAACTGTTTCTTGTGCACAGTTTGGAAGTGAAGCTATATTGCAATAGATTGAAGAATGAGTGGATGGGTGAAGAGAAGACGTCAGCTTGAATGAACCCTTTTCAAAGGAAGCTTGGTTGGGGCAGAGAGAAAGGGTTGTTTATGAAAGGAGACATAGCGGTTGAGGGTTGAGCATAGTCAAAATCCAATGGAAAATAGCCAGAGGGAGTGGCTGAAGATACAGGAGAGAGGGGCTGGTGATGATGGAGGTTCCTGAGGAGGCCAGGTGAGATGGAAACCAGAGCACAGGGAGAGACACTAGCCTTCAAGGGGAAGTTTCTTCATGATGAGAGGCAAGGAAAAGTTCAAATGTAGGTAAGCTGGATGGGGAGAACGTTGAGGGAGTTTTCAAAATGAAGTAAGTGAATATTCCTTTTCCCGTGAGTGCAGGAGGGCAGTTGGAAGAGTCGGCATCTCGAAGAGAGATAGTTGTTAAGTAGCTGTTGTGAAAGAGGGAGGTAGGGAAATAAATTTGGAAGGACTGCTGGGCAGTGGTGAGGGCCCATTCGAGGCTGGAGCCTGTGACTTTGTAGCCATATCAGTTTGCACAGTGTTTTGGTCTCTATACCGCAGTTTAAAACGAGAAAAAGTGGAAAGACCTTCGTTTTTAGACAAAGGAGACGTCTTACTTTTTGAGAAACCGCTTGTGCGTTTTGCAGTGAGGTCGCTAGCTTGGGACCCAGACTTAGTTCTGCCCCTCAGAAGCTTTGCAGTATGGGGCAAGTCACTTTACCTCTGTAGGCCTCAGGTCACTCTCCTATAAAACTGAAAAGCTATGAGAAGCGCGGGGAAAAGCTCGCTAAACTATAAAGGTAGTATCTAAATAAAAAGGATTATTTCTTTTAAAAAGTCTCTCAGCAACCAGATTAAAAGCTGTTAAGAAAAGGATGGTGCCTCTGGGTCCCACCCTCAGGTACTCGCCTAGCCTTCTAGATAGGTTATCTTAGTTCCCCAAGTCTAAGCCTTGGCTGAATTCAGGTTTGATAGGCAGGGGAGTTGCTCGGGATTAAGGCCCAGGCCAGAGACCAGGAATCCAATTACATAACAGTAGTGGTCATGTTACTGTGTGCCTTCAAATTGGGTTTGCATCTGCATGTCTCAGCCAATGCCTTGAGAACATAGTCTGCCAATCCCCGTGGCTGATAAGGTGGACTGAGGGTCTCTGGAAACAAAATTTCCTCCTGCCTTCTCTGCTACTGCATCTCAAAAGTCTGTGTCTGTATGAGACAAGGGTCCCAACTGAATGCCACCAGTACTGCACTCTGGCTTGTGGCTCTGGCTGAGAGCACAGTTTTGCCCTCAGAGGCCTCACTAAGATTCAGAGAAGAGGGTAAAAGGACGTTAAGTAAACACTAAGGAAGTTTGAATAAAGCATAGGCTTTTAGGGGCGCCTGGGTGGCACAGCGGTTAAGCGTCTGCCTTCGGCTCAGGGCGTTATCCTGGCGTTGTGGGATCGAGCCCCACATCCGGCTCCTCTGCTATGAGCCTGCTTCTTCCTCTCCCACTCCCCCTGCTTGTGTTCCCTCTCTCGCTGGCTGTCTCTATCTCTGTCAAATAAATAAATAAAATCTTTAAAAAAAAAAAAGCATAGACTTTTAGTTGATACTGTGTCAATATTGGTTCATTAATTGTAACAAATACTTATTTTATCACGTAGAATGCTGATAATAGGGGAAACTGCCTGTGGGGTATCTGAGAACTCTCCGTACTATCTTTGCAATTTTTCTGTAAATCTAAAATTGTTCTAAAAAGTAAAGGCTATCAAAAAGACAGAGAAGAGGGTGAGATCCTAAACACCCAGCTGTTTAGAAGTGTCCCATTGTCCCTGGCCACGTCTATGACAAAGAGCACGGAGCGTGGTTCGGAGGCTATTGGTAGCACTCCCCACAGTGCATTGCTCCCTACAATGAAGACCGTTACTAACACCACCAAATCACGATGCATGAGAGGTTGGGACCTTCTTTTCACTGGTGCCCAAAGATCTGCTTCAACCTGATGGACTTCTAAAGAGAGATCCTTGGGTGTGCAGTTCTCTTGATTTTTGTTCTGTTTTGTTTTTGTTTGGTTGGTTTGGGTTGGTTTTTTTTTTTTTCATTTTGGTTTGTTCTTTTCTTTTCCTCTCTTTCTTTCTTTCTTTCTTTTTTTTTTTTTGTAAGCTCTGTGCCCAAAGTGGGTCTCGAACTCATGGCCCTGAGATCAAGAGTCGCATGCCCTAGTGACTGAGCCAGCCAGACACCCCGACTTGATTTTTGGAATATTTGTGCCAGGAACTTTGTTCCAAGGAGAATCACAGAGCCCTCTAGATCAAGTGCAAACTGAAGTAGGTACCTGGGAAACCCAGTGCAGCTTTTAGGATACTGGATTTGGAGTCAGAAGAGTTGACTCCTTCATCACTTGTTAGTTTGTGATCTTGTATAGTCACTTCTCCGAGTCTCACTCAGTTCAGTTCCTTGAATCTTCATGTTGTACAGGGCGCATTTGTCCCTGCCTTCAAGGAGCATCCAGTCGTATGGATATAAATAGATACATAAGTAACTCAGACACAAAACAAAATTTATTTATTTATTTATTATTTGTTTATTTATAAAGATTTTATTTATTCATTTGAGAAAGAGCACGAGTTGGGGGGAGGGAGAGGGAGAAGCAGACTTCCTGCTGAGCAGGGAGCCTGATGCGTTGCGGGGCTCATGTGGGGCTCGATCCCAGGACCTGGGATCATGACCTGAGCCAAAGGCAGACGCTTAACCCTCTGAGCCACCCAGGTGCCCCTCAAAGCAAAATTTATTAAGTGATACATACAAATTGCATGGAGAGGAAACGACCATTTAATTTGATCAGGAATATGTTTGGCGCTTAAGCTGGGCTTTGTAGTGTGAGCATCATCAGAAAAGGAAGGACATTCCGGGTCAAAGGAACAGTCTTAACAAAGGCTACTTGGGTGTGAAGGTGAATGATGCCATGTTCAGGATGCTGATAATCATCTAGTGTGTTTAGAACAGAGGTTGGCAAATTTTCTATAAAGGTCCAGATCGTAAATATTTTTGGCCTTGTGTGCCATGTGGGTGCGGCTCTGTGGCGACTGTTTACTCAACTCTGCTATTATAATGTGAAAGCAGCCATAGACAATATTTAAATTAATGGGCATGGCTGTGTTCCAATACAATTTTATTTACAAAAAACAGGCAGCCAGTAGTATTTGGCCCAAGGGCCATAGTTTGCCTACTCCAGTTTAGAGCAGAGAACTGGGAGAGGAAGAGAGCAGGAGAAGGAGAGTGTTGTGGGTTGAATGCCAGGCCAGTGAAGTTGTTCTCTATCCTGTAAAAGATGGGGAGCCGTTAAGGATTTTTGATCAGGGGAGTGATGCTATCAAAGCCGTGTGTTAGAAAAATAACTGGGTAGTGTGACAGATAGTTTGAGTTGAAAGCAGAGGAACCAGTTAGAAGTCTATTGCTATACGGGGCGCCTGGGTGGCTCAGCCGTTAAGCCTCTGTCTTTGGCTCAGGGCGTGATCCCAGAGTCCTGGGATCAAGCCCCGCATCGGGCTCCCTGCTCTGCTGGGAGCCTGCTTCTTCCTCTCCCACTCCCCCTGCTTCTGTTCCCTCTCTCGAAGGCTGTCTCTCTCTCTGTCAAATACCAGGTTATTGAGGATCCAGTAAGAAAATGAATTCAAATGTGCTTTTTTTTTTTTAAAGATTTTATTTATTTATTTGACAGAGATAGAGACAGCCAGCGAGAGAGGGAACACAAGCAGGGAGAGTGGGAGAGGAAGAAGCAGGCTCATAGCAGAAGAGCCTGATGTGGGGCTCGATCCCATAACGCTGGATCACTCCCTGAGCCGAAGGCAGACGCTTAACCGCTGTGCCACCCAGGCGCCCCAAATGTGCTTTTTAACTCCATAAAGTGTCATAATGTGAAAGAGGTGAACTGTGACTTATAATAATTCTGAATAGTAATCGTTATTTTTCTGTTGTAGGAGTGAATCCTTTCCTCACTACCTGCTATTCTCCCGTAGCTTTGGAATGAACCCTTTACACTGTCTAGTGCCTGTGGGCTAGACTTACATCCTTAAGTGCTGACCTCCCCAGGGCTCCCTGCTTTTTTTGTTTGTTTGTTTCTGTTTTGTTTTGTGTTTTTTATTTTGGAGTTACTGTACCTCCTCGATGTGGGTGAGATTCTTGGAGACTAGAATGAAAGAGAAAGAATTTGACTAGGAGATGGTTATAAAAATTCCTGGATTCTCCTGGGAGTGTGTGTCTAACTGTGTCACTGAAACTGTCACTCTTTCTTCTTCAGGGGATGTTGGAAATTACTACTATGGACAAGGCCACCCAATGAAGCCTCACCGAATCCGCATGACTCACAATTTGCTACTTAACTATGGTCTCTACCGAAAAATGGAAATCTATGTGAGTTACTGGGAGCCCCACCACTCCCTAACCCCATAAGCTCTGGTCATATGTTATTCATCTCATTTTCTCAACTACTCATTCATCAAATGTGTCGAGTGGCTGTTATGTGGCAGACACTGTAAATGATAGAGATTTCTGTTTTTAAAGGGTTCACTCTTGTGCTGGAGACTGACAGGCACACAAATAAATTGTACTACAGTCTGTAAGTACAACAATTAAAGAATGTACAAGATGCAGAGATAATGAGAAGTGAAGGAGGAAGGGGAGCCTTGGAAAGTTTCCTGGAGTGCTATCTGAGCAGAATTTTATTTTATTTTATTTTATTTTATTTTATTTTATTTTATTTTATTTTATTTTGGCTTTTGAAAATTAACATATAATATATTATTTGTTTCAGGGGTACAGGTCTGTGATTCATCAGTCTACACATCTTCTTTATCCATTCATCTGTCGATGGACATCTGGGCTCTTTCCATAGTTTGGCTATTGTGAACATTGCTGCTATAAACATTGGGGTGCAGGTGCCCCTTTGGATCACTACATTTGTGTCTTTGGGGTAAATACCCGGTAGTGCACTTGCTGGGTCATAGGCTAGCTCTATTTTCAACTTTTTGGGGAACCTCCATACTGTTTTCTAGAGTGGCTGCACCAGCTTGCAGTCCCACCAACAGTGTGGGAGGATTCCCCTTTCTCCGCACCCTCGCCAACGTCTGTCGTTTCCTGACTCGTTAATTTTAGCCATTCTGAATGATGTGAAGTGGTATCTCATTGTGGTTTTGATTTGTATTTCCTTGATGCCAGGTGATGTTGAGTGCTTTTTCATGTGTCTGTTGGCCATTTGTATGTCTTCTTTGCAGAAATGTCTGTTCATGTCTTCTGCCCATTTCTTGACTGGATTATTTGTTCCTTGGTTGTTGGGTTTGATAAGTTCTTTATAGATTTTGGATACTAGCCCTTTATCTGATATATCATTTGCAAATATCTTCTCCCATTGTCGGCTGTCTTTTGGTTTTGTCGACTGTTTCCTTTGCTGTGCAGAAGCTTTTTATCTTAATAAAGTCCCAATAGTTCATTTTTGCCTTTCTTTCCCTTGCCTTTGGAGACGTGTCTAGCAAGAAGTTGCTGCGGCCGAGGTCGAAGGGGTTGCTGCCTGTGTTCTCCTATAGGATTTTGATGGATTCATGTCTCACATTTAGGTCTTTCATCTATTTTGAGTCTATTTTTGTATATGGTGTAAGAAAATGGTCCAGTTTCATTCTTCTGCACGTGGTTGTCCAGTTTTCCCAACACCGTTTGTTGAAGAGACCGTCTTTTTTCCATTGGATATCTTTCCTGCTTTGTCGAAGATTAGTTGACTCTAGAGTTAAGGGTCCATTTCTGGGTTTTCTCTTCTGTTCCATTAATCTATGTGTTTGTTTTTGTGCCAGTACCATACTGTTTTGATGATTACAGCTTTGTAATAGAGCTTGAAGTCCAGAATTTGATGCCTCCTGCTTTGGTTTTCTTTTTCAACATTCCTTTGGCTATTTGGGTTTTTTTCTGGTTCCATACATATTGTAGGATTATTTGTTCCAACTCTGTGAAAAAAGTTGATGGTATTTTGATAAGGATTGCATTGCTCTAGGTAGCACAGACATTTTAACAATATTTGTTCTTCTCTTCCGTGAGCCTGGAATGTTTTTCCATTTCTTTGTTTCTTCTTCAATTTCTTTCATGAGTATTCTGTAGTTTTATGAGTACAGATCCTTTGCCTCTTTGGTTAGATTTATTCCTAGGCATCTTATGGTTTTTGGTGCAATTGTAAATGGGACCGACTCCTTAATTTCTCTTTCTCCTGTCTTGTTGGTGTATAGAAATGCAACTGCTTTCCGTGCATTGATTTTATATCCTGCCACTTTACTGAATTCCTGTATGAGTTCTAGCAGTTTTGGGGTGGAGACTTGTGGGTTCACACAAAGTATCATATCATCTGCAAAAAGTGAGAGTTCGACTTCTTCTTTGCCAATTCAGATGCCTTTTATTTCTTTTCGTTGTGTGATTGCTGAGGCTGGGACTTCTAGTACTGTACTGAGCAGCAGTGGTGATAGTGGACATCCGTGCCGTGTTCCTGACCTCAGGGGAAAAGCTCTCAGGTTTTCCCCATTGAGAATGATATTCACTGTGGGTTTTTCATAGATGACTTTTATGATATTGAGATATGTACCCTCTATCCCTACACTGTGAAGAGTTTTAATCAAGAAAGGATGCTGTACTTTGTCAAATGTTTTTTCTGCATCTATTGAGAGGATCATATGCTTCTTTTTTTTATTTTTTTTTTTATTTAAGATTTTATTTATTTATTTGACAGAGATAGAGACAGCGAGAGAGGGAACACAAGCAGGGGCAGTGGGAGAGGAAGAAGCAGGCTCATAGCGGAGGAGCCTGATGTGGGGCTCGATCCCATAACGCCGGGATCACGCCCTGACCCTGAGCCGAAGGCAGACGCTTAACGGGACTGCGCCACCCAGGCGCCCTGGATCATATGCTTTTTGTATCACATTGATGTGCGGATGTTGAACCAACCTTGCAGCCCAGGAATAAATCCCACTTGGTCGTGGTGAATAATCCTTTTAGTGTACTGTTGGATCCTATTGGCTAGTATTTTGGTGGGAGTTTTTACATCCATGTTCATCAGGGATATTGGTCTGTAATTCTCCTTTTTGGTGGGGTCTTTGTCTGATTTTGGGATCAAGGTAATGCTGGCCTCATAAAATGAGTTTGGACGTTTTCCTTCCATTTCTATTTTTTGAAACAGTTTCAAAGAATAGGTATTAATTCTTCTTTAAATGTTTGGATAGAATTTAGCCTGGAGTTCAGGAGGGGACTGACATTCTAGACCAAGGGAAGAGTGTAGACAAAAAGGCAAAGAGGTGAGAACAATATGGTGTATTTGGGGAAACTGCAAGTAGTTTGGTGTTCGGGTAGTGGAATAGTGTAAAGGTCACATGTGAGAGTGAGGGGACCTAGAGCTGGAGAGGTTAGCAAGGATTGGATATTCTGTACTATGTAATAAGCAATTCTGATGGGCCAGGATGAGAAAAATCCAATGCCTAAAAAAAAGAGTGATCAGGATTGTGTTGAACTAGACAAGTCTCTGATTACTAGAGAGCATAGACTTTCTAACTGCTTAACTCAGTTCCAACTGATTTTTGCCCACCTACCAGTTTTTATTTTATTTATTTATTTGAGATTTCATTTATTTGAGAGAGAGAGAGCATGAGCAGGGAGAGAGAGAGAAGCAGACTCCCCACTAAGCAGGGAACCTGATGCAGGGCTCTATCCTAGGACCCTGGGATTGTGACCTGAGCCAAAGGCAGACACTCAACTGAGCCAGCCACGTGCCCCCACCTACCAGTTTTTAAAGAGAATCTAGAAATCTACATTATTATGTAATGTGGGGTCTGACCTCAACACCCTGAGATCATGTCCTTAGCTGAAACCAAGAGTTGGACGCTTAACCGACTGTGCCACCCAGGTGCCACAAAGATTTTTTTTTTTTTTTTTTAAGTAATCTCTACACTACTGTGGGGCTGGAACTTACAAACCCAAGATCAAGAGTTGCATGCTGTACTGACTGAGCCAGCCAGGCACCCCCAAGTCATGGATTTTAAATCAAAGAGATACAAAAACAGGCATGCATCTTATTTATTTATTTATTTATTTGTTTGTTTGTTTATTTATTCGTTCATTCATTCATTCATTTACATATTTGTTTTTAAAAGATTTTATTTATTTATTAGGAAGAGAGAGACGTAGTGGGTGGAAGGGAGAGGGAGAAGTAATCTGTACACTAGTGCGGGGCTAAAACTCACAACCCCAAGATCGAGTCGCATGCTGCACCAACTGAGCCAGTCAGGGCCCCCAGGCATGCGTTTTAGAAGCAGGAAGCTAGTTAGGAGGCTGTTGCAAAGGTCCAAATGAGAAAATAAAGAAGGGCTGGGGTCGCATGTTGCCTTATGGTTAGAGCCTAAGATTCTGTGGTTAAAGCCTGTGCCGGCAGCTTAAGTAACCTAGCAACAGCAGTATCCTTCCTCACCATTCCAGAGACTGAAAGGAGATGAGTCTTCTGTCTCAGATGGCCCTGTTATGTCCCTAGGGCCACTGGAGGCAGCTGGGGAAGCAAGGAGGGGAGGTAGAGGAGCAGACAGACATTGGGACCAGAGAGCTTTTTCAGGCGTGAAAGGCGTCTGGGAATGAAAAACGTAAAAGATAGCAAGACAGAGGTGTTGAGGGACTCTAGGGAGCAGACTAAGCATTTAGATATAGAGAGGATACCTGAATGCGGAATAGCGAGCACCAAGACCTTCCAGAGCTGCCTTGTACACATCTCTACCATGCTAATCTGGCCCCAGCCTGCCTCCTTCCCTGCCACTCCCCTCTCAGAATCCTCTAAGTCAGCCAGATCAGATTTTGCCTCTTTCCACACTATCCTGACTGAGAGGATTATTTACTCTGCCCAGTCGTATTTTACTCATCTTCAAAGTCACCTTAAGCCCTCTTTCTTTCTTTCATTCAGTAGATTTTTGTTGAATACTTGTCATACCCCAGGGACTATGTTAACCTCCATGAGTGATATTGAGATATTAAAAAATGGATCCTATCTTCAGGTGAGAGGAAAAATAAACTAACATTTATTGAAGATTGCTTAGGTGGGAGGCCAGGGCTACCTGTTATTTCATGTAATCCTTATAGCAACCCTAATTTATGGATGAGAAAACAAGGTCAGAGAGGATAATTAACGTGTTCAAAGTCACATAGCTATTAACAGATGAGCTAAGACTCCAATCCAGATCTCTCTGGTTCCAGAGTCTTTATGTGTCCATTTGTGCTATTCCCTCTTCCTAAGCAATATATGTATATTTTTAAGTAGGCTCCATGCCCAGTGTGGAGCCCAACGTGGGGCTTGAATTCACAACCCTTAGGTCCAGACCTTAGCTCAGATCAGGAGTCAGACACTTAACCAACTGAGCCACCCAGGTGCCCCCCCAAGCAATATTTTAATAAGAAGCCTAGAAGTAGACTGTCTCAGGAATTTTTGGTAATGTCATGAGGGACCCAGGCTTATTCTGTCCTCCTGCTCAGCCATCCTTAGCTTATTGTTTTTTTTTTTTTAAAGATGTATTTTATTTATTTTAGAAAGAGCAGGGGGAGGCAAAGGGAGAGGGAGACCGAGAATCTCAAGCGGATGCCCTGAGTAGTGTGGAACCCAACGCAAGTCCAATCTTGTGACCCTTGAGATCATGACCTGAGCCGAAATCAAGAGCTGGACACTTAACTGACTTAGCCACCCAGGCACCCCAGCTTATTTGATTTTATCCTTTTGTTTTTTGCCTTGAAATCCCTTGATAGCTGTCTCAGCTCCAAGTATCATGTGTTCGTACAACAGAATACAAAGAAGAAGGGAACCGGAGGCAAATGGATCATTCTCCACTATCCCTACCCCACGCTCCCTTTTTTATTAAAGAGAAAAACCCTTACCAGAAGTTTCCCAGCAGATTCCCCCTTAAATCTCATTGGGTCATTTGCCATCCTTAGGCCATTCACCAGCAATTGGCTTAGCCTAATCACATTTTATTCCTTTGGCTGAGTACATTAACACCCAACCAAATTGAGATCTGCTAACAAGAAGGGAGAGAATTGCTCTTTGGGAAGCATCTCACAGTGGCTGTCATAGAGATAATAATACCTTATTGGAAATTTCTTCATCTGTAGGTATCATTGTAAACTTCTAAAGCAAAATTCCAGTATAATCTCTTTCTTAAATCTCTAGACTTGCTCTGTTTAATGTGATCTGTTTTCTTCTCTGGCCCTGCTTCTCCACTGAGTATGAACCTTTGATCCTCTCCCCCAGCAGGGTTTCTGTGCATTCATCCCTTCTATATCTTCTCCTTTCTCTGGGCTGTGATCCTAGTATTCCTTCCCCAAAGCACAGATGGCCATTTTAATATCTGTCCTGAAATTGATGGCTTTTCAGAGTCAGTCCTGGAAGAAGCTCCTTAGACTTCTTACAGAAGTTGCTGTATTCTGGGGTATCTGGCGGGCTCAGTTGGTAGAGCATGTGACTCTTGATCTTGAGGTTGTAAGTTTGAGCCCTATGTTGGATGCAGAGATTACTTAAAAATAAAATCTTAAAAAAAAGAAGTTGCTCTGTTCTACCTCTATACCTGAAGAGGACATGTTGAAGTCTTTCACACAGTTGGTCCCTCCCCCAATTCTGCCTCCACACATCTAATTAATCTCTCCCAGAATCTATATCCTCATTTTTCATCCAGGAACCTTCCTATTTACATAATCAACAATTCTGCTCTCTTCCTTGCCTTGGATGCTAATTTTGTATATTCCCAGGCTTCTTATTCATCGCCTTCTGTTCTTTTGTGCTTTTTTTAAAAAATGTTTTTATAAAATATTGAGTAGATATGAAAGAAATTTTATAAAATATGTGGAAGGTATAAAGAATCACAATACAATTAATACCACCTAGTTAAGAAAACAAACATTGCTATGACTGCTAAAGCCCCTGTAGTCCTTCCCTGATCCTATCTGCTCTCTTCCCCAGAGTTAACCTCTGCCCTGTGTTTGGGGCTTATTATTTCCTTGCTTTTTTAAGATAATTTTACCAGTATGAATTCTTAGACAATACATGTCTAGTTTCACATGTTTGAGTGTTATGTAAATGGAGTCATACAGTATTTATTATGTGACTTGCCTTTTTTGCTCAACATGTTCCTGAAGAGTCATACACGTTGATGCACAGAGCTGGATTTATTTTCACTGTTTCATTGAAAGAATATACTACAGGATGTATGCACATATTTACCCTTATTAGTGTCAGAATGGTGTCCAGTTGCCAGCAATGTAGAAGAGTTGCAGTTGTTCTAAGTCCTTGCCAACACTTGATTTTGTCATATTTAATTTTTTTTTTCAGTTTAGCTTGGCATGAAATGATATTTTACTGTTGTTTTGATTTGTATTTCCTTGATTCCAAGGGAGATTGAGAATCTTTTTGTATGTTTATTGGCCATTCAGGTTTCCTTATTAAAGTCCCTTTTCAAGCCTTTTACCCGTTTTCCTATTTGATTGCCTGTTTTTTTGTTTTGTTTTTTTTAAGATTTTATTTATTTATTCAACAGAGAGAGAGACAGCCGGCGAGAGAGGGAACACAAGCAGGGGGAGTGGGAGAGGAAGAAGCAGGCTCCTAGCGGAGGAGCCTGATGTGGGGCTCGATCCCAGAATGCTGGGATCACGCCCTGAGCCGAAGGCAGACGCTTAACCACTGTGCCACCCAGGCGCCCCAGATTGCCTGTTTTTGTTTTAATTGGACCTTAGATACACGGAATTAGAATAAACATTATCTTTGGCTCATAAGCATCAAAAGAAGTTCCATTTTTTATCTTCTTTTTAAAATATGTATTTCATTGTTTGTTTATTCATTTATTAAGTATTTTAATGGTGCTGTGGACATCCATATTCCTATACCCTAATCACTCTTCTAAATTTTGTGTTTATTATTCTCTTGCTTTTTAAAAAATGTTTATCCTGTGTGTATATGCCCAAACAATATATAGTAATTATTCTCTTGTTTTTGAACTTTTTAAAAAAGCCACCCAGGCACCCCCTTTCCTTTTTTAAAGTTTATTTATTTATTTTTAGTAATCTCCACATCCAACGTAGGGCTCGAACTCACGATCCCGTGACCAAAAGTTGCATGCTCTTCCGGGACACCTGGGTGGCTCAGTCAGTGAAGGGTCTGACTTCAGCTTGGGTCATGAACCCAGTGTCCTGGGATCGAGCCCTGCATCAGGCTCTACGCTCAGTGGGGAGTCTGCTTCCCCTGTCCCTTGTCCTTTGCCCCTCACCCCCACCCATCCTCTCTGTCTCTCAGATAAATAAGTAAAATCTTGAGCCAGGTGCCCCCGTGACTTGCTTTTATCACATAATATTGTGTTAGTAAAATCCATCTACCTTTCTGCATATAGCTATTCTCCCATTTTTCTCTGTCGAATAATATTTTATTGTCATTATACTTCAATTTATCCCTTCTCCTATGATCTTAATTGCTTGAGTATTCTTGTATGTGTCTCTTGGTGCATACATGCAAAAGTTTCTTTTGGGGGCGCCTGGGTGGCTCAGTCGTTAAGTGTCTGCCTTCAGCTCAGGTCATGATCCGAGCGTTCTGGGATCGAGCCCCACATCAGGCTCCCTGCTCAGCGGGAAGCCTGCTTCTTCCTCTCCCACTCCTCCTGCTTGTGTTCCCTCTCTCGCTGCCTTTCTCTCTGTCAAATAAATAAAATCTTTTAAAAATTTTTTTAAAAACTTTCTTTTGGCTGTATTTCTAGTACTAGAACTGCTGGACTGTAGGGTATGTGAACATTACATGTCACGTTGCTTTGCATTGTGGTCAAATGAATTTATACTCCCACTGCAGTGTGTAAGTGATACCTTGAGGGGCACCTGGCCGGCTCAGTTGGTGGAGTTGTGCAGCTCTTGCTCTTGGGGTTATGAGTTCAAACCCCATGTTGAATGTGGAGATTGCTTAAAATAAAATCTTAAAAAAAAAAAAAAGAGCGATACCTTGATTCATATCCTTTCCTGTACTTGGAATTGGACTTTTAATTTTGCTGACCAAATGAGTATAAATAGTATGTCATTGTGGTCTTGATTTGCATTTTGCTAATGACCAGTGAGAATGAGTGTCTCATTGTATGTTTATTAACTGTTTGTATGTCCTCTACTGTGAAATGTCTTTTCTTTTGCCCATTTTCCTTTTTTGGGTTGTTTAACTTTCTTTTCCCTACCAATTTGTAGTTCTTTATTTTGTTTTATTTTATTTTTTATTTTTTAAAGATTTTATTTATTTATTTGACAGAGAGAGAGAGACAGCCAGTGAGAGATGGAACAAAAACAAGGGGAGTGGGAGAGGAAGAAGCAGGCTCCCAGTAGAGCAGGGAGCCTGATGCGGGCCTCGATCCCAGGTTCCTGGGATCACGCCCTTAGCCGAAGGCAGACGCTTAACGACTGAGACACCTAGGCGCCCCTGTAGTTTTTTATTTTAGTAAAAATAGTCCAGTATCAGTGTATTGCTCTAAATATCTTTTTTTTAAGATTATTTATTTAAAAAAAGAAGATTATTTATTTTAGAGAGAGAGTACACGGCAGGGAGGAGCAGAGGGAGAGAGAGAGAATCTTTAAGCAGAATCCGCGCTGAGTATGGAGCCTGATGTGGGTCTGGATCCCACGACCCTGAGATCACTACCTGAGCCAAAACCAAGAGTCAGACGCTTAACCAGCTGCACCACCCAGGCGCCCTGCTCTAAATATCTTTTATTCTGGTTTTGTCTTTTCACTCTAATGTATCTTTAATGAACAGAAATTCTTGATTTTAATAGTCATATTTATTAATTGTTTCCTTTATAAGGGCTTTTGTGTCTTAAGAAATCCTTCCCTTGGGGCACCTGGCTAGCTTAGTTGGAAGAGCCTGCAACTCTTCGTCTCCAGATTGTGAGTTTGAGCCCCACGTTGGATGTGGAGATCACTTAAAACAAAACAAAACGAAAGAAAGAAAAGAAAAGAAAATCCTTCCCAAGTCTTGAGGTTATTCTCCTGAGTTCATCTTTTTTTTTTTTTTAAAGATTTTATTTATTTATTCGACAGAGATAGAGACAGCCAGCGAGAGAGGGAACACAAGCAGGGGGAGTGGGAGAGGAAGAAGCAGGCTCCTAGCGGAGGACCCTGATGTGGGGCTCGATCCCAGAACGCCGGGATCACGCCCTGAGCCGAAGGCAGACCCCCCTCCCACTTTGTTCTTAAAAAAAAAAAAAGTGACTTGCTATTTGCCCTTTGTACTTCTATATAAATTTTAGAACTCACTCATCAATTACTACAAACAAATCTGCTGGGATTTTGTTTGTAATTTTATTGAATCTTTATAGCATTTTAGGGAGAATTGGTATTTTGAGACTGTTGAGTCTTTGAGTCCATGAACATGTCAATATCTCCATTTATTTAGGACTATTTATTTATTTATTTATTTTAAAGATTTTATTTATTTATTCGACAGAGATAGAGACAGCCAGCGAGAGAGGGAACACAAGCAGGGGGAGTGGGAGAGGAAGAAGCAGGCTCATAGTGGAGGAGCCTGATGTGGGGCTCGATCCCATAACTCCAGCATCACACCCTGAGCCGAAGGCAGACACATAACCGCTGTGCCACCCAGGCGCCCCTTTATTTATTTTTTTAATTGAGTCTTTATTTTTTATTTTTTAAAGATTTAATTTATTCATTTGAGTGGGGGGAGACGGAGGCAGAGGGAGAAGCAGACTCCCCGCTGAGCAGGGAGCCTGTGGTGGAGCTCGACTCCAGGACCCCGGGATCAACCAGCGGAGACACCTACGCACCCCTAATTCAGTCTTTTTAAATGTCTTCTACAAAGGCTTCTTTTAGCTTCTTTATTGTAAAATATAATACATGTACAGTAAAGTGTATAAAACATATGTGCAATTTAGCAAATTGATAAACAGTAAACATGCTTGTAAACACCAGCAAGTGCAAGAAGTAGAACTCTGCCTATGCCCCTTCCTGATCACAGCTGCTTCTCTTGGTGCAGAGGTAACCAGAATCCTGATTTTTCTATTAATTGCTCCTCTTCATCATAATTTAATTACCTAAATATACATCCCTAATACAATATAGTTCAGTTTTGCGAAACTTGATATAAGTGGAATTATACGGTATCTGTTTCTTGTAGTTTGTTCATATTAATTGCTGTATAGTATTTTACTGTAGACTATACCGCAGTTTATCCATTCAGCCGTTGATGGGTTGTTGAGATTTTGGCTATCAGTCTAAAATTTTATAAATTTCTCCGTAAAGGTCATGCACATCATTGCTTAGATTTTTTTCCCCAAGTATCTCTTTTTAATGCTCTCATGAACTGTATCTTTTAAAAATTTTATATGTTGATTGTTTACTGGTATATAGAAATGTAATGCAGTTTTTTTTTAAATTTAAACATATATCCAAGGTCTCTAAATCTCTTTCTGCTATTCGTTGTTTCTGTGAGCTCTGACTCTTAGTGCTTTGTTTCCTTGCACGTTTTGTGATTTTTTAAAAATGATTTTATTTACTTTTTTGAGAGGGGGGGGGAGAGAAACACAAGCAGAGGGGAAGGGTAGCAGGAGAGGGAGAGGAGCAAGCAGATTCCCCGCTGAGCTCCATCCCAGGACCCTGAGATCTTGAGCTGAGCGGAAGGCAGACGCTTAACCTACCGAGCTACCCAGGCGCCCCTGCATGTTTTGTGATTTTTGACTGTGAGGTCATATTTTTTGGAACTTTGTGGCCTGGGATGAAGATAGGTTCTTAGAGCAAGATTTGCTTTTACTTCGTCAAAGAGGCAGGTTTTGAGATGGGCTTTGTCTTTGTTGAATGTAGTAGATCAGGAGAGCAGAATTCAGGGTGGCTTGTCTTGAGCAATTGGTGGATAGTGGTGAGGATGGGAATCCTGGGAAAGAAGAGCATAGGAGAAATAAGGCGGTGGATGCAGTCAAGATTATGAAGGAGGTATAATGAAGGGGATTGGCAGTGGATTGAAATGGAAGTCAAGAAAGGGCGGAGTTAAGTATTACACTTAGTTTCTCAGCCTGAGTGGATGTTGGTGTCATTAACTAAAATAGTAAAAGAGAAGTCTGGAAGTGAAGTTAAATTTGAATGCCTCTGGGCTCTCTGTGAATTGTTAGATCCAGTTGAATTTGAAGTGCCGTTAGGATTCACAGGTAGAGCTGGCTGAGAAGCTGTTGGAATTGTGAATCTGGAGCTCAGAGCAGAAATCAAGATGGAGTGAGTCTGGGCAGGTATCTATGTAGAAGGGGTAGTCAAAGCTCCGTCCGCAACATTGCCATGAGGGTAAAGGGTTTTTAATATGTTTTTATATAGTAAAAACAACTTAGTATTTGGAGACAAGTTTTCTTCTTTCACTATGGGTGTGTTATATAAAACAGTCTCCATCTTTTAGTCTTACGTTCCTCCTTACATTAAGTGAGGATGAAACAAGAGTCAACTAGTGCCTGCAGCCAGACCTCTGGGTTCCTAGTCCGGTTTACCAGCTGTGCAGCCTTGTGCAAATTACTTAACCTCCCCGTGGGCAAAGTGAGGGTACTAACAGTACGGAGTTTTAAGAGGTTGTTGTAAGGATCACAAAATAGCATACAGTGCCTGGCTCAGGGTAAACGATGTTAGGTGTGTATTGAAAATGCTTTATAAACTGGGAAGGTATTGGTAGCTAGAAAAACAGAGGGTCATCTTAGAAGGAGACCTACCTTTAAGGGATGAGAGGAAGAGAAGACAGGTTTTTTTAATTCTTTTTTTTTTTTTTAAGATTTTATTTATTTATTTATTTATTTATTTGAGAAAGAGTGAGCACGAGAAGGGGGTGGGGCCGAGGGCAACAGAGAAACAGACTCCCAGCTGAGCACAGAGCCTGATGCGATCCCAGGACCCTAAGATCATGACCTGAGCTGAAGGCAGAAGCTTTTTTTTTTTTTTTTTAATTTGAAATGGTGAGAAAGGCTCTTTTTTTTTTTAAAGATTTTATTTATGTATTTGACAGAGAGAGAGCATAAGCAGGGAGAGCATCAGGCAGAGGGAGAGGGAGAAGCAGGCCCCTTGCAGAGCAGGGAGCCCAGTACCGGGCTTCTTCCCAGGACCCCGGGATTATGATCCGAGCCGAAGGCAGACGCTTAACCAACTGAGCCACCAGGCGTCCCGAGAAGAGAATTTTTAAAAAGAGGGAAAGATGAATCAGAATGTTAGGAGAATCCGGAAATTACCACGTCAAGGAAGCTTCAGTGGGGAGGGTATGATCAGAATCGTTGGTGTGATGATGATTTATAAAACATTTCCTGTTTCAATTATTGTTAGTCACCGCTTTTTCTCAAACTCTTGGAGCCATGTGGCTCATAACTATATATCGTTATACTTAATATTAAAAAGAAGTAAGAGTTGGTAAAGCGCTTCACAGTGTACAAGGAGATTTAACATCTCGTGCAGTTCTCACGATCCCTGTGAGGTGGAAGTTACCCCCATTTAGGAAATGAGAAAATTGAGGCTCACTAGATAGCCTTGCCTGAGCAGTAGAGCCAGGGTTGCAGTCGGGGTCTCCTGATACTGACTCTCCTTTGATAATCTTCTGTGCCTAATGAGATCAGAAGTTTCTGGAGCCTTAATCTACCCAGCAATTGCTTTTCAATCTTTACAGCACCTAGTTCAGTGCTGGGCAGATACTGAGTGGCGGCTGGCCGCGGTCGGGACTAACGCGTCCTTTCTCCCCTCTGCCCTCTAGCGCCCGCACAAAGCCAATGCTGAGGAGATGACCAAGTACCACAGCGACGACTACATTAAATTCCTGCGCTCCATCCGCCCAGATAACATGTCCGAGTACAGCAAGCAGATGCAGAGATGTAAGTCCATTCTGTTCCCTCCTTACTCCGGGCCCCCGGTGGTCTGCCTTTGAACTGCAGAGGTCCACCCTGCCTTCCCTAGTTTCTCCCATTCCGCCGACGCCTGATTTCCCCTGCCTTTCAAGGATGCCGAAGGGCTGCTTTTTTCTCAAGTCTAGTTTTCCTTGTATCTTGATGATAAGGAATAGAGTCTGATCTTTGTCTAGTTAGGTTCACAGCACTATGCCAAGGGAACTGTAAATGTTGGAGTGGAAAAAGCACTGACCTGGGAGAGGGGCATGGGAAATGCAAGCCCCAGCTCTGACTCTCAGCTGACCAGGCAAGTCACTTTCCCTTAGATTTTTTCTTTTGTAAAATGGACTGGATGTCGTCCTTCACAAGTAGAACTGCTCTCACTTTGTGAGTATTAACCGAGAATCAGGTGGCCGCTTAGAATAGACTCTAGACGATGTGATCTTTGAGTTGAGGTGATGCTGCTCCTGCTTCCTGAGACTTAGACCTCAGAACAGGTGGCATCTCAGAAGCCACACTGGGTTTGTAGGAATCATGGGCATTTTTTCAGCTGTGGGAGAAAATGTGTTGAAATTTGGGAGAAAAACTATCATATCTGACTTCTCCCTTGTGTTCTTTTAGAAACTGTCTCTCAGTACCTAATATCTCATATAATAAAACAATGAAACAACATTGTCCAGAAGACGTTTTGATTAGCTCATAACAGCTTATTTGGAAATATCAGCAAAGCTGTGGTCCGTGTTGCTGCTGGCCACAAGGTAGTCTGATTCCCAGGGCAGAAAGTTTATTTGTTGCAATAATCGTGTAGTTATAATGATTACAGAACCACAGAGACCTTTTTTAAAGCATCAGGCTTCTTTACCACCTACACCTCCAGGAGCTGTTGCCCCCTCGAAGTGCAGTATTTGCTCTTTGAATTGAAGATCTTTTTTTTTTTTTTTTTTAAGATTTTTTATTTATTTATTTGACAGAGATAGAGACAGCCAGAGAGAGAGGGAACACAAGCAGGGGGAGTGGGAGAGGAAGAAGCAGGCTCATAGTGGAAGAGCCTGATGTGGGGCTCGATCCCAGAACTCCGGAATCATGCCCTGAGCCGAAGGCAGACGCTTAACCGCTGTGCCACCCAGGCGCCCCTGAATTGAAGATCTTATTTGCTTCCAGGATGAGACAAATTCCTTCCTTTGCTCTAGATGGCTTTAGGGCTTCTCATAACCTTTTTAGGCCAGTGATAGGCTCCACTGTCAGCAGAGAGGATTCTCATTAGAGAAGCAGCTTGGTGTTGAAGCAAGAAAATGAACTTTGATGTCTTGGTTTGAAGCCCTTCGGTCTGCCACTTAGCTGCTGTGTGTTCTTAAGCAAGTCCCTAGCCTTTCTAAGCCTTGTTTTGTCTTCTTTCTTTCTTTAGTTTTAAAGATTTATTTATTTATTTTAGAGAGAGTGCTTGTGCAAGGGGGAGGGGCAAAGGAAGAGGGAAAGAGAATCTCAAGCAGACTCTGCTACTGAGTATGGAGCCCAGAGCCTGGAGCCAGATGCAGGGCTTGATCTCACAACCCTGAGATCATGACCTGAGCCGAAACCAAGAGTCGGGTGCTTAATTGACTGCACCACCCAGGCACCCCTGTTTTCTCTTCTTTAAAAGGAAGAGAGGGGTGCCTGGGTGGCTCAGTCAGTTAAGTGTCTGCCTTCAGCTCAGGTCATGATCCCAGGGTCCTGGGATCGAGCCCCGCATCGAGCTCCCTACTCAGCAGGGAGTCTGCTTGTCTTTCTTTCTCTCCCTCTGCCCCCTTCCTCGTGCATGCTTTCTCTCTTACTCTCTCTCAAATAAATACAATCTTTAAAAAAAATAAAGGAAGATAATAGTGCCTATTTCATAGTGGAAGTTGGGGGGATAAGGGAGATAGCACTGACTGTCAATGAATAGTAACTTTTGCTATGATGACATATTACTTTCATTCTTTTTTTTAAAGATTTTATTTATTTGTCAGAGAATGAGAGAGAGAGAGAGTGCGCACAAGCAAGGGGAGGGGCAGAGGCAGAGGAAGAAGCCAGCTCCCCACTGAGCAAGAAGCCCGATGCAGGACTTGATCCCAGGACCCTGGGATCAGAATCTGACCCGAAGGCGGACGCTTAACTGACTGAGCCACCCAGGCATCCCAGCTTTCATTATTTTCAAATCTGTCAAGGCAGGCATAAAATACTACGCTCTGAGGAATGCCCAGGTTTAGGTCTGGCTCCCAGTTTGCTCCAATTTTCTTGAAACTAGCATTCTAAGGTTGTGCATTAAAAAATTAGGTCTGGGATTTTCTCTCACTGAAGATGGGTTAGGAAGGGTGAGGCTCTCTAAGGACTTTCAGGCACCTTCCTGACTTGATTCATAGGAAGATGTCACTTAGTGAAGTGCTGTATAACCAGGGGTATCTACAGAGACAACAACAGGGATGTGAGAGCTGAGCTCTTTTTTTATATTTACCAACACCTAACCTAGGAAGTTATATGTGTACTAAGACTAAGTAAGTTAGGCTTCCTTGCTCTTGGCTAGAATGTAATGAATGTTTTATGGTCATTTTGAGACTTTGAGAACCCTGATCAGAAGTTCTGACCTAATATTTTAATTAGTTAAAATGGGGCCATGCTGTACAGTAGACTCCCTGACAACCTGACTTGATCTGCCCATTTGCAGTCGGTCCCCTGTCAGCCAGCCTTTCCTTGCCAGGGAACTCGTGGCCTGTTGGGCTCAGGCCTTCTTAGAAATAATAAACAAAATGGGTTCGAACATCAATAAATGCAATTGTTTTGTTTTTTTGCCAGATTGTTTATCAGAATGTGAAACATGGTGGGAAAATGATAAAGGAGAATTATGGTGGCAAAATTTGGAGACATTGTCGTCCATTTTATAGATTATATAAACTGAGGTCAAGTGACTCTCCCAGGGTCATCCAGCAAAGTAGTGGTAGAATGGAGAATGGAACTCGTTTCCTAATTCTGGAGTATTTTTAAATACATTGCATGTAAAATATTTCAGACACACACACAGAAGTATAAAAAGTAATAGAATGAACATTCAAGTACCCACTACCAGCCTTTCTTTCTAAGAAAACAGTACCGATATAGTTGAAGCCCCCCCGGCACCTCCCCTTGATCACACATGCTGTCTCTCCTACCCTCACCCCCCATTACAGCACCACAGTGCTGTGATGTCCCTGTTAATCCCAGGCATCTCTTTCTGCAGTGGGCTTTCTACTGCCTTCCCCATCTCCTTCCGCTCTCCCATCTCTCACCCAGTATTGCTCCCTTCAGTCTAACGCCAGCCTAAGAATAAGAAACATATTTGTAGTGGGAAGAGGGAAACCCTCCCTCGTTTCGTACATTAGCCCAAGCGAGGGTCTACACTCCCATTTCCCCCCTTTCCAAAATCTCCAGTCACACAGCTTGTTGAACTGGGAATAATGGGCTGGCCATTTGAGCCACATGTTGGTTTGGGGCCTGAAGAAAAATATTTTTTTCTCCTATCTAAAACAACCATTTCTTGGGGCACCTGGCTGGCTCAGTCAGTAGAGCATGTGACTCTGTCTTGGGGTCGTAAGTTCCAGCCTCCCATTGGGTATAGAGCTTACTTAAAAATAATAATAAAAATAAAAAATAAATAAAACAACCATTTCTCCCATGGTGGCTCCACATCCCAAGTGGGAGTATAAGCAAATCTCTGGAAACCTAGGCAGGCCAAATCCAGTGAAGGAGGAAGCAGCCGGAGGGGGCAATTGGTTGCCAATGGATAAAGAGCCTGGCCCTAGGGACCAAAGTTCTTATTGACACAGCCTCCCAGTGTTTACCCAGGCAGTGGGGGTGAGAGCCACCTAGTACTGCTCACCCGCTTATGCAGGCCACACTTCCTCAGAGCGCTTGTCTTAGCAGGACACCCTCCAAGTTTAGGGCAGCGCCAGGGTTGGTAACGTGTGTGGTTATTGCAAACTCTGAGCTTCAGCTGTCTCTCAGGTTACCACAGTCTGAGCTGCGCTCTGCCACCGTCCTCCTCCTAGGGCTCCTCGCTGCTCTGCTTGGGGAACCCCAGCTGATAGCAACAGGTGCAGTAGGGAGGCTGGGGCAAGGAATAGCCCTTGCCTCTCATTTCCTGTGTATCATTCATGTCTCAGTAGTTCCCCCCCCCCTTTTTTTAAAGATTTTATTTGAGAGCGAGAAAGAGCCTGGGAGTGTGAGGGGAGGGAGAGAGAGAGAGTCTCAAACAGCCTCCTTGCTGCACAAGGAGCCCAATCTCATGACCCTGAGCCGAAACCAAGAGTAGGACACTCAACTGACTGAGCCATCCAGGCGCCCCTGGTAGTTTCCTTTTCTGGGAGAGGAGACTTGGAGCCCTACGGTTCCTCTCTAGCTCTGTGACTCGGCAGCCCTCAGGTGTGCTTCCCTTCCTGCCTCTCTGTTCATTTGCATCACTGTTTGCATGTGTTTCCTCATTACGTGTTAGTTTGTACTTTTGCCCCTTTTAGGCCTGAAATAACTTGACTCCAGTTGTCACTTGTAGGTGTAGTAGAAAGAGCACTGGACTGTGGGAGTCGAGACACCTGGACTCTGATTCGGGCTCTGCCGCTGCCTGCTTATATAACTGTGGGCAGGTCACTTAATTCTCCGGATCTGTTTGTTCCTATGGACAGTGGGGTTGATGTGTCTTGTCCAACTCATGGGGTTGTGACAAGGACCAGATGAGATTGTATGTGAAATGATTGGAGAGAAGGCTGGAGTATATTTTCATGGGCTTTTAGGGCAGGCAGACCAATGCTTAAATGTCGCCTCTGCTCTTTACTAGCAGTTCACCTCTCTGAGCAGGTTTCCCATTTATAAAAGACGACCAAGTCCTGTCTCAGAAGGTTAGAAGGTTATGTGAGGATAAAGGACATAAGGAACTTTAAAGCCTTTAGCACAGCGTCTGGCCCATCGTGAAGCGTTCAGATGATAGTTAGACAGGTCTCAGTTCTTCCCTGCCTTGTCGGTCAGCTGGAGTGAGCCCTGGAACAAACCCGGGAAAAAGCAGCTCAGTTTTTCTCCCTCAAGGAAAGAGCCAACATTTTCTGAGTATTTACTTGCTATATTCTTCCCCATGTAAGATTTCTGTTAATCTTCTCAACGTTTAGGTGAGGTGGATATCATGATTGCTAGTTAAAGGTAATGAGCCAAAGCTCTGAAAAGTTAAATGATTTGACCCAATCACAAAACCAGTAAGGAGAGCTTGGACTAGAACCCAGGCCTTCTGAATCCAAACTCTGTATTCCAGCCCCTGCACCCATAGGGTCATAAATATGTCAACAAAAACTAAAGGAATTGTGGAAACTAACCTTTCTCTTATGTCTTTTAAGTCAACGTCGGTGAGGACTGTCCAGTATTTGATGGCCTGTTTGAATTCTGTCAGTTATCTACTGGGGGCTCTGTGGGTAAGCAATATGCCTCCCTCCTCACGGGCTGTGCTGGGTTTAACTAGTGAGGTCTGCCTTTTAGGCCACTATCCCAGTAGGGCTGATCTGGGACCCTGTAAAATGGTCCTGTGGGTTTTTACCTTTAAAATATCATTCTGGTTCGGTCCCAGCCCAGGTTCAGTCTCTGACATGGTACTGACAGGTGTCCTTGACTGTCCTCTCCTACCAAGAGATCTTATATACTGGAACTCCCTGCAGACCTTGTGGGGTTGTGGAGACGCTGTACATAGAAGCAATTTGCAAACTGCAGAGTGCTATAAAAATGGGAAGTGTCATCATCTGTGTCTTACAAAAGACCATAGTAATTACCTTTAGAGGTCAGACAGACTCTCCACATATCTCCCACTTCCATTATTAACTTCTAGATTACCTCTACGATTACTCTAAACCCTTTCTTTCTTTTTTTTTTTTTTAAAGATTTTATTTATTTATTCGACAGAGAGACAGCCGGCGAGAGAGGGAACACAAGCAGGGGGAGTGGGAGAGGAAGAAGCAGGCTCATAGCGGAGGAGCCTGACGTGGGGCTCGATCCCATAATGCTGGGATCACGCCCTGAGCCAAAGGCAGACGCTTAACCGCTATGCCACCCAGGCGCCCCTAAACCCTTTCTTAACAAATATTTATTTTCCTATGATCATTGTTTTCTATCCTCTCCCCTTTCCCCTGGCTCCCAGTATAATCTCAGAAAACAAAGATGTGCATGGGAGAACATTGCTCACTATCACGCTGTCCACGAATAATCGTTATTACCATTTTGGTGTTTGTGCATCCATTCTTTTTTCTGTGTGTATATATCTGGATATAAAATATACATCTATATTTTACAAAAAATGTGTCACATGCATAGTTTTGTGTCTGCAGCTTTTACTTAGTAAATCTTTAAAATTTCTTTAGCTCTAGTAGTCTATAGCATGATTTCTAGTGGCTACATAATTATTCCATATTATGGACCAACTTCGGTTGATATAGTCCGTCCCCTCTTGTTGGATCACTTGGTTTGTTCCATGTTCTGATTGCCGTTAAAGTCACACTGCCGCAGACGCACTGAATACACAGGCGTACGTTTCTCTCATCTCTGTGGCCTGTTTGTACTTTGAGCTTCTAATACCTGTAGTATTTTCACCATTTTTTGACCATGAGCCCCAGTAAGAAATACGTTTACACTTGCAGTCGAGGTTGTGCACACACGTTCTCGCTCTGAAGCCAGTTTCACAGAAGAGCAGTTACCTTTACTATTATTTTATCCTAGTTGGTTTTGTTTAATACACACACACTAATCATGACCCACTAAACCAGTTTTAAGGCTTACTGGTGGGTTTCCACCCTCAGTTTGGAAAAAGTTACGTAGAGTAGCCAGTGTCATATTTACTCCCTGTTGGAATAGGGAGGGAGGGAGGGAGGGAGGGAGAGGACTGGCCTGTGAATCGTACAGTCCAGTTGTTGAATAGGTCCCACTTCTCACTGGGTTTCCTGGGCTTCTTGGGGAAAAGGGGAGAACAGCTTGCTAACAGTCTTATGTTCATTCTCCCACACCCAGCGAGTGCTGTGAAACTGAATAAGCAGCAGACGGACATCGCCGTGAATTGGGCCGGGGGCCTGCACCACGCAAAGAAGTCTGAGGCATCTGGCTTCTGTTACGTCAATGATATCGTCTTGGCCATCCTGGAGCTGCTAAAGTATGCCTGCCTGGCCTTGTCTCTTGGAGGAGCACCTTAGGCCAGGTTCCCACTTCCCTGTCCCCCTGGGCTTGCCTCCCTAGTTTGCTTTTCCTAGCGGTGTGCTGGCTAGGATGTGTTCAGTGAGTGTCTCTGGCCATCCTCTCCTTGACGGGGTCTTGGTTTGATCTGAGCCCACGGCAAGATCAGGGGCAGGCGCTGCTCAGATCCTGCCTCCAGAGTGTCCCTGTGTGGCTGGAGTTGACCCTGGCTGTAGAGTAGGAAGATCGGACTTGGTCGGCTTGGTCAGGCCTCTGGAGACACCCTGGCGCTCTTCCACCTTCCTTCAGCCAGTTTCCACGTCTCTGGTGCTTAGAGATACCTGAGGGAGGCAGCCAGCCCGGTAAGCTGGGACCTGGCGCCCTTGGCGCGTCCCATTCCCAGAGAGCCCCCAGACCCCTGACCCCCTTCTGATCCTAGGTATCACCAGAGGGTGCTGTATATTGACATTGATATTCACCACGGCGATGGCGTGGAAGAGGCCTTCTATACCACAGACCGGGTCATGACTGTGTCCTTTCATAAATACGGAGAGTACTTCCCAGGAACTGGCGACCTACGGGTGAGAACTCCCTTCAGGGGCCTACCAGCTCACCCTCAGCTGCCAGCTCTAACTCTCCTATCTCATGTCACCAGAAACCACTTCCTGCCTCTTCTGCTGTTCGGAAAGCCATACCCCCAGCCTAGGGTACCTGCCCTGGTCTCCTTCCCTCCCTTATTCTGGAGGAAGGGAGTGATGGGGCCTGAGGGGTTGGGAGGGATAGGGGTCGCATGACTCATGACAGGTCCCTCTTGGCCATAGCTAAGTTACATTATACTACTCAGGTGTCCCATACGACTTGAATTTTAGGTTAGAAATATCAGGTTCTTTCCCATGGGCTAGGAACTGGGACCTTATGGACCATCTCAAGGGTTCATAACCTTCCCCTTTGATCCCCTGAAAGCTATGGACTCTGTCCCCAGGAAAGTATAGGAAATCTTTTGTATGTGATACTGAATAGTTAATTAAAGACACCTCCCCTTATGGAAGCCCATCAGTAGACCTCAGGATAAGAGTCCTCGGAAGCTAACTCACTGAACCGTTGTATCTGTTTCTATTAGCATGAATATGAAACCGGCCCTTTGCCATGTGGTAGCCCTCTGGTGAAAAAGTGGCATTGATTCATTTGTTTGCTGTGGCAAGCATTAGAATACGTGGGCATTTCTAATTTTAAAGAACTCTTCCACCTTCTCCGGGGAAGAAGCGGTTGTCCCAGGGTGGGTATTGTCTCTGGCCCAGCCCGGCTCAGAGGTCTCGTGCTGTGGCATGGGATGGTCCATCTCCGACTCCATAAACAGTTCTCAGCCTGGGCACAGGCTCAGTGGGGTGTCCAGAGTTGTGAGCTAGACTTGCCCATGAAGGGGTTGGTATTAACCAAGATGCTTCTGTTCTGTCCCTGGCTCAGCTCTGGGCCCCTCTTGTCTCTCTTAGAACCACTGCTTCTGTCCTGAGCCTTCCAGCCCCCATCCTTGAACTTCTTCCTAGTTTCATCTTTCAGTTTTACTTTAATGTCCCTCTTGATTAGGACATTGGGGCTGGCAAAGGCAAGTATTACGCTGTTAACTACCCGCTCCGAGATGGGATCGATGACGAGTCCTATGAGGCCATTTTCAAGCCGGTAAGTGGCCTATCCACCACCTGGACTGCAGTCGGGCTTGGTCTAAGGGAGGGGTAGCAAAGTACCCCCAGCATACCTCAGGGGCCTCTCCCCCCATGAGAAGCTGTTCGGGCAATGAGATGTGTTTTGACCCTGGATTGTATGCTGTGTGGTCAGCTAGAGGAACGAAATTCATCCAAATATTTATTGATGCCTTCTGTGGGTCAGGCCCTCTGTTGGATACCAGAATATCTGAGACATGAATCATGCCCTTGAAGACCTCACAGTCTACATTGCGGGAGGCAGGCGTATACACGGCAGTGTGTGGTCATTACTGCTTTTGCAGGATGAACAGAACAGTGGGAGACAAACCACTGCCTGCGCTGGGGAGAGAGCAGTCAGAGATGATTTCATAGAGGTGGTGATATTTGAGCTGGACTCTGAAAAATGCAGAGTTGCCCATGTGAAGACGGAGATGGAGGCTGGAGGGCTGGGGGTGGCATTCGGCAGGGGGAACAGCACCAGCAGAAGCACAGAGGTGCCAGTACGTAGCTGTGTGTAGGCCAGTATGATGGGTGGGAGGACTGTTGAAGGATATGGTAGGGCACGTATGTTGGGGTCAGTATTTCAAAGGGAGCCTTGAATGCCAAGCTGAGGAGTTGAATCTCTGCCTGCAGGCCACAAGGAACCATTACTGGAGTATTAGACTAATAAGTTGAAGTAGTCAAGTGCCTGCCGTATGCCTTGTAGTAAGGCTGACAGTGAAGCCCAAGGTGTGGGCTTTGTCCTAGGCTAACGTCAAAATCCCGTCAGCAAGAGAAAGACAAAAGTGAGCGCTCCCTCACAATATGAGGCTCAAAGTCTGTGGGACCGAAGGTGTCGGGCAGATGCAGCCAAGGGTCAGGAGGAGTGGCACTGGAGCTTGGGCAGAGAAGTAAGGAAGGGAAAGATTGAGGGAAAGTTGAGGAGGCTCTTCTAGGTTCAGCGTTACTAGAGCTAGAAGGATCTTGGAGAGCCTTTCAAATGGGAGAACTGAAATCCCAAGGAGGGAAACAAGAACCCCAGACCGATGTTCCCTCTTGACCACCCAGCATGAGGAAGAGTGGAAAGGTAGGAGTAAATGATAGGGAACAGAAGTACTGCACCCACCCTTTGCAGCCCCAAACATCACATAACTTTTCTTAAAGCCAGTGGTGACCAGGATGTGTCCTTTTAGGTCATATCTAAAGTGATGGAGATGTTCCAGCCCAGTGCGGTTGTCTTACAGTGTGGCTCTGACTCCCTTTCTGGGGATCGGTTAGGTTGCTTCAATCTGACCATCAAAGGTGAGACCGTGTAGCCTAGGGATGGGTGGGCAGGGTCCCGCTGGGTGTTCCTGTAACCCAGCACCCCTTTCTCCCACCGAAGGGCATGCCAAGTGTGTGGAGTTTGTGAAGAGCTTCAACCTGCCTATGCTGATGCTGGGCGGAGGCGGCTACACCATCCGTAACGTGGCCCGCTGCTGGACGTACGAAACGGCTGTGGCCCTGGACACGGAGATCCCGAATGGTAATAGCTCCAGGGCCAGGTGGGGCTGGGCAGAGCTGGAGCGGATGTGTCCTCAAGTTCACGAGCCCTTTCCCGTTGGCCGTGTGGCCTCTCCTCTTCTGATACTAGTCATTGATTCTCCTGCCTGTACTCTCGTGATTGTCAGAACTTCAGTGTTTCCTGAGTCCTTTTTTGACCCCGTCCTCTCTCCTTCCCGCTTCTGGTCTAGACAAAATTATCAGTGGTTATTTATAGCTTTGGAATTTCTCCTCCGTAGGGGAACTGGGGTAGTCAGCGAGGAGGTGCTCCCAATGAGCATTGCCTAAATTTTTCTAACCAGGGGCTTGTGCCTTCTCATTGTGTGTGTGTATACACTGGAGAATGGCGTTAAAAAGACTGAAACCCTGTAAGTACCCAAGTACTCTTGTTAGATGGTTGGGCTGACAGTTCTAGATAAACCTACAGATGCTTTTCTCAGGGTCCCGTGGTAGCCAGGTCTCTTGACTCTTATCTCCTGCCCCAATTAGAACTTCCGTACAACGACTACTTCGAATACTTTGGGCCAGATTTCAAACTTCACATCAGTCCTTCCAATATGACCAACCAGAATACCAATGAATACCTGGAGAAGATCAAGTGAGTATATCCCCAGACGCCCCCTGACTGAACATTCCAGGCTCTGGTTTGTCCCTAACCAGAGCCCAGCCACCCTCTCTACCATTGGCCATAGACAGCGACTGTTTGAGAACCTGAGAATGCTGCCCCACGCACCTGGGGTCCAAATGCAGGTGATTCCTGAGGATGCCATTCCAGAGGAGAGTGGCGACGAGGACGAAGAAGACCCTGACAAGCGTATCTCGAGTAAGACCCAGACCCAAGGGCCAGTACCTTCCCATTCAGTAGTTAGCTCTGACTTCCCACCACTGTTCTTGGTTCCACATTCCTCCCAAGCTGCCCCTCTGTTGAGAAACCCAAGTTCTAGTGCTTGGGACAGTTTAGGGAGTCTGAGCTTTGTTCCCCTCTTCTTGGTCACCCCTTCCCTTGGTGTCTCTTGGAGGACACACAGGGAAGCACTGGGCACAGACCCCGAGGTAAAGCTAATTTCCTGCTGTCTCACCCACATTTCCCATTGCCTCCCAGTCTGTTCTTCTGACAAGCGAATTGCCTGTGAGGAAGAGTTCTCAGACTCCGATGAGGAGGGAGAAGGTGGTCGCAAGAACGCTTCCAACTTCAAAAAAGCCAAGAGAGTCAAAACTGAGGATGAAAAAGAGAAAGACCCAGAAGAGAAGAAAGGTGGGTTTGGATCACGCCCACACTTGGGTCTTGAGCCCCAGACCAGAGAGGAGGATGAATCTATGTAGGGCACTGGGAGGAGGGAGCTGACTCAGACCCTGCCTTGTTTGGGGTTCTGCCCCAGCTCCCAGAAGTGGCAGGGCCCACAAAAGAATGAAACTCGATTTGTCATCTCCACTGGCTGCTTGAGCCCTGCCAGGCTCCGGAGCCAGGGACATGCCTGGGCTCCCCGTGGTCAGGAGTGTGGCTCTCACATACCACCCAAGCCCTTTCCCAGCACTTCACCCCAGTTTCCCAGGGGGCTGCCTCCGCCCACCGGGTTCAGGCACTAGCAGGCTGGGAAACCGGTCCGACCTGTTTGTTCTCAGCAGGTCTCAATGGGAGGGCCTGGGATGGGCTTTTCTCTCTTTTGTATGCCCAGTGAGCTGTAGTGTTAGGGAATGGGTTTCAGGCTAAGTAAAGATTCCATGGGTCTTTCTGGAGGGGAGCCCTTGGTCATCCCTGTACTCTTACGTTCTAGAAGTCACAGAAGAGGAGAAAACCAAGGAGGAGAAGCAAGAAGCCAAAGGGTGAGGAAGGAGCTTTCGGCCATCTCCCTGGCATTGGAGCGCCAGCCCCTTTGTCCGCTAGGCTGAGGGAAGGCGCAGGGACAGCTGGTGCAGCTTACAAAGACCTCTTTCAGGGACCAGTCTGTTTGTCTCTGCAGTTCTAGGCAGAGCTAGGAAGCCCCAGCCCTCGGCAGTCACCTGGGCAGCTGGGGTCCTATAGAAGTCATTGTCCCTATGTTTTGCCTCAAGGCCTCTGGGGTGCATTATCTCATGCCAGTCTCTGCTCTCTCCACAGGGTCAAGGAGGAGGTCAAGTTGGCTTGAGCACGCCTCTCCAGTTCTGGCTTCCTGCCAAGTTCCCCACCTTTCACCCACAACCCCTCAGATTTTATATTTTCTATTTCTCTGTGTATTTATATAAAAATATATTAAATATAAATATCCCCAGGGACTAGACAGGAACCAGGGCCCTGAGCCCAGGGCACAAGTTGAGTGAGCTTTTCTAGTGGCTGCCTTGCCACCTATCCTTCCCCAGTTCTTAATTTTGAACCATAACGGGTGCCGGGTCTGGAAGGCGTACTCTTAAGCAGCCATAGGACAGAATCCTAAAATGCCAAGTGCTGCTTAGTAGCTTTGGAAAGGTGCCCTTATTGAGCGTCTAGGAGTGCTGGGTCTTCAGGGACCCCCTCCCGTCATGCTCCTTGAGGTAACACCAGCCATTTTTAGATTGGTTTGGTTATCATACCTTCCCACTGGCCCCATGTGAGCCGAGGAACTCACACTGCCTGCCCTCTAACCTCGTCCAGTTCTGCAGGTGGAGATTGGTAGTCTAGTATCCTTTTTGAGATACTATTTTCATTTTCGTGAGAATCTTTGTAATAAAAATGGTACATTTCTACATCCTCCTGAGCTTGTCTGCTAGCAGTGTCCCTGGGTTGATTTCAGCTCCACTCCCTGCCCTTCTGGGGTCCATGAGAACCTGGGCAACCCGCTGAACAAGAAAACAACCCCACAAACTTACCCCTCACCTTAATCCCTCCCTCAAGGGTTGAGGTTAACCGATCTTCTCACCCTACCCCCAGAAGACCACTCATTAAAAAGCACTACTAAAGGGACGACATTTATTCCTTTTCCAAATGTTACAGTAAAACCAGGTGGAAGAGAATGGTTTTAGCAGTTAGAAAAAAAAAAAAAAGTACAAATCTGGGGTTTGGCCATTAAAAGTTATTTACAACAATGGGAGGGGAAAAAAAAGACAACAAGAAGTTGTTTCACATTACAGACCTCCCCCCCCACCCCAAAGCCTAATACTTGCTTACCAAGTCAAAAAAGAGACACAGTCGATTCACAAGCCGGAGGTTTGAACTTGAGTAAGACATTTATAAAAACCTAGACAGGGGCAGTGTCCTCCCCAGCCCAGGTGCCACTAGGCACAGCACAAGAGACTAAAAACTCAACAGGGGGGAAGGCTGGACACTCAGGGTTTGGGAGTGTAGGCACCCCACATCTGGCTCAGGGATTTGGGGAGTAGAGTAAACAAAACCTACTTGGAAAAGAATTGGGGAAGAAAACCAGCAATTGCCTTCTGCAGGGCTGGGGACAGGAGAGGTAGGGCCAGGGGCAGGAGCATTTCACATCACTAACCTAACTTGGGAAACTGCAAGGGACCATCTTCAACCGGCCTTAAGAGGAAGGCCAGATGGATGATGGGAGAATCCACAGGAGGGAAAAGGAGAGGGAACGTGGCTGGGAGGGGGCAACAGCCCCTTCCTTTCTGGGCACAGGAAGGCAGCCAGGGCACCAGGTCCAGGCAGTGACCTCACAAGGACAGCACAGTTTTTGCAGCTTAGAGATCACCCACCTGCCCCCACCCAGCTACTCATTCTGCTCGCTGGCAGGTGTAGGGCCACTCTCCGGCCCCGAGGGAGTGGACGGCTCTGCAGCCTGGGGCCCTGCCTCTTCTTCTCTGTCTCCTCCTTTGGAGGCAGCACTAGCCTCTGCCCCCTTGGCCTGGGGCTCCTGGCTCTCAGGGGTGGCAACAGCCTTCCCTTCCTGGGCTGTGCCTTCCTCGCCGCAGGCACCGATCTCCCCCTGCTCCTGCTCTTCCTCTGTGGGTGAGGAGGCAGACGAATCACCCCCACCCTCCTTCCGATTTCTCTTGAAGGACAGACCACTCAATTTGAAAGGCTTCTTGAAAGAGAATTTCTTCTTTTTCTTGGGGGTCTCCTTGGCAGGGGCATCCCCCTTGACCTCAGCGCCCTGGCTAGGGGGTGCTGGCTCGATGGCATCGCCAGTGGCCCCGGCTGCCTCCTCTGTTCCGTTCACGGGGGACGACTCCCCTTCACCCTTGGGGGATAAGTCTCCATTGCTTTTCACGTGGCCATTCTCCTGCAGGGCAGAGGAGACAGCAGTGAGGGTCGGGCCTCTACCCCGTCCTCCCCCAGCCCGCCCCTGACCTCTTCCCGGCAATGCGATCCCGACTCTAATGCAACCCAGGAGGTTGGTTGTAGCCTCATCCACACCGGGATCCCGTCAAACATCTCCCTCCTGTCCTCACGAGCGCGCGGGGGCCGAGCGCGCAGAGGCCGCGGCCGGCAGGAGGCGCTGGGGTCCCGTGGCCCCCCACCCATCTCCCCCGGGGCGCGCTCTCCATTCGGCGGGGACCCGCTCGCGGCCACCGATCCCCGGCGGGCGGGCGAGCCCAGTAAGCCGACATCGGGCGGGAAGCCGCCCCGGGGCGCTCTTCTCCGAACCTGGACGGCCCATTTTCCCAGCCTCCCGCTTTGTGTAAACGGCCCCCCACCCACCTCTCCCCACATCTCGACTCCCCACTAAAAAAACGCTGTAAGCCACCGAGGTCGGGTCTGCGGGTGAAGTGCCCTCCCCCCCCTCCCGGGCACCCGCCCCGCGGCCCCTGGGCGCCCCCTTGGCGCGGCCCGGCAGCGCCTTTGTTCCCCGCGCGGCACTCGGGGCGGCCGGGGGGCAGCGCCGGGGGCCGGGGCCGCAAACAAAGAAGGCGGCGGGGCCGGGCCGGCGCCCCCTCCCCGCCCCTCCCCTCGCTTCGCCCGCGGGGGCTGCGGCGCCGAGAACAAAGGGACCGGGCGGGGGAGGGGGCGCCGCGTGTCCCGGGCCGGACAAAGCGCGCGGCCCCGGCCCAGGGCCCCAGAGGGGGCGAGGTGTGGGAGGAGGGGGCCAAGTCGGGCCGTGCCGTGCGCACCCACCTGTCCGTTGGCCTTAGCAGGGGAAGCGCCTGCTGCCTCCTCGGCGGTCACGTCGCCCCGGGGAGCCTTGGAGCTCTGGCTGCCCATGATGGGGGGTCTGCTGGGGGGCGCCCGGGGCCGCCCCGGGCTAGCGCCGCAGGGGATAGTTCGGCCGGGTCGGCCTGGCCGGCGGAGGGGTGGGGCTCGCGCTTGAGGGGGAGGGGTATGGGGGGGGAACCGAGCTGCACCCCCTCTCGGCGCCCGACCCGCTAGCTACGCCCGCCACCGTTCCGCTCCGCGCCAGAATGCCGCCCGCCGCCCGCCGAGCTGCCTTATATATGCGCCCCGAGCTCGGGGCGGGGCCGGACATTTAAATGAGCGCCCAATCGAGGAGCAGAGGCGGGCTCAGGTCCGGGGCCCCACTGGCGCAGTGGGCGACGCTGGCGGTCTGGTACCCCCCAGCCTACTCGCCTACCCCGGACGGGTGGGGTCCAACGTGGAAAGGGGAGAGGCGGGTCGTTCAGCGAGCTGGGCAGAGCGGGGCTCCTTGAGGAAAGGGAGAGCAACCATTCCCTCCTCTCACCGCCCACCCCCAGGGTGGACGCCCCAGCACCTGGAGTGGCCCCCAACGCCTTGGTTCTGCACTGACAGCTGCTGTCAATCTCCCCCTAGAACTCTTCGAAGGGCTCACATGCCCAGACTCGTCAGAGGGCTGGTCCTGAGTTATGCTCAGGAGAATGTGGTCATAGAAGCCTCAGGGCCCCGCGCTGGGTCTGCGCCCCCTCAGGCCTGGAGACCCGTCACAGGTCCCACCCACGTCCCTGCCTGCCTGCCCCGGTCAGCCTGGGGGGTCTGGCCCGCTGCGGAGTCACTCTGGTCAGACTGGTGAGGCCCGCCCCTCCTCTCTCCTCCCAGCCCCTTGTCAGCCAGTCGCACGGAGCCCCCACAAACCAGTTCACCCTTAGTCCCTCCTGCCCCCAGCCTGGACCCGTTACAAAGCCCGGGCTAGGGCGGTCCTGTGACCTTGAAGGGCTTCTCCATCCCCCATGTGAAAGCTGAAGAGTCTGAGGCTCAGAGACGTGGACATAACCTGTCTGACTTGCCAGATGCTCTCCCCCTACATCTGCTCCCCCACATCAGGGCTCCCCAAGCAGGCAGAGGAACTCCAGGAGGGAATTCAACAAAACTTTAAACACTCCAGTGGAGGGGTGGGACATCACCAAGGCTCCTGGGACAGCCCCTTAAGGACAGCCCCCAGGGCTGCCCAGCCCAGCCTCCTACCCCGCCTGAGAGTCAGGGAGCCTGGAGGCAGCAGCAGAGAGCCTGTGGCTGGAGACCCTCCAGCTCTGGTCCTCTGCCACTTCCCCTTCCCCTGGTATGTATGGACAGGTCTGTGGGAACCCCCGAGTCCTGACTGGCCCCGGATGTGTGTGTCCGGTTGCCTGCCCTCAGCCCCCAGGAGGAAGGGGACGGGGGCTGGAGGAAGGAAAGCGTTGCAAAAGCAAGGCTGTGTCCTGGACAGCTCAGCACGTCCCTCCCTCCCTCCTTCCCTCCTACGGGTAAGGCCTCCTGGGAGGCCTGAGGCTGTGAGGTGTGGAGACACCCCAGGGCCTGAGAAATCAGGAACTCCCCACAGATCCGACCACAGAGGGGCGGAGGAGGGCTGAGGTGGCATCTACATTCAGCCCTCACCCCTGTAGCCTCCAGCCTCACCCCTACTCTGAAGCTACAGAAGACTCGCAGCTTCATTACAATCGGCCGCCCCCCACCCCCATTTTCCAGACTGGGACCCTAAAGTTTGGAAAGGGAAAGGGACACTTCCAAGGGCACACAGCAGATGCCAGTAACTGAGAGTGAGAGGGGGTTTTGGAAAGACCTACTAAAATAAGGGGGGGGCAGTGAGGAAGCCCTGGAAAAATTCTCCATTGCGATCTGGGACTGCCTGGCCAGAGTGGGAGGGGGACCAGCTTTGGGAGAGGAGGGGCACCACGCCCCACTGCTGCTCACTGACAGAACGGTGCCTTCACCCGCTGCCACTAAGGGACGGACTTGGTGACCTGCATCTCTGTCTCGACCACAATAGGGAGCCCACAATGCTGCCAGGCGCTGCCCGCACCGGCTGGCAGGGCTCGGATGGAGGGTGCGCAAGAACTGGAGGGTTTGGGGTCAGAGGTTAAGAGCAGATCCCAAGCGTCCGGACTTCCAGGCTCTGCACTGAGGGGCTGACAGGCAAATCCCAGGAGGACAGAGGAACATCAGGACCCTGAGTTTCCAGAGCCCCAGAGGGAGCCTGGGCCACGGGGGAGCTCTGCCTCTCCCACCAGACATCGCTGGAGGCTGGGGAAGGGTCGTCTGGGAGCCCAGTCCCTCAGTAAATCCAGGTCCCAGCAGAATCTGGCTTCTGGAAGAGGCGAGAGGCTTCGGATGCTGTGGGAGTGAGGGGCTGGTACAACAGCCCCCACGGCCTCCTCCGTCCACGCTGTGGCTCCTTCCTCCCCAGCTGCTGCCAGGCCAGACAATGCGCCCATTGTTCTGTGTCTCCAGGGGCCTGTGTGCAACTGTGTGTGTCTGTTTCTCTCTGTGTGTGACTCTGTATTGCTCTGTATCTGTCTGTGTGTGAGAGACTTTGTGACTCTGTGTGTGTGTGTGTGACCAGGTGTGCGTGTTTGTGGTTGTGTGAGCCTGCATCTTTGTTTAGCTGTGTGTATTCAGGGTGAGAGAGAGAGGCGTGGTGCTCTGGGCACCTCTGAGATTTTCTGGGTGTGTGCCTGCCTGTCCTTGAGATTGTGTGTTGTGACCGTGTCGCCTGTGATTGGGTGTATGCGTGTGTGTCTGTGTGAGAGAATATCTATGAGCGTGTGGACGAACAAGTAGCTATTTGGTGTTTGTGGGAGTGTTGGCTATGTGTGCCTCAGTGGGTCACGGAGGCTGTGGTGGTCAGAACCTTTCAGGTATGCGCTGTTGCCAGGACAGAGTGGCAAGGGAAGGAGGATGGGAAGGACAAGGTTACTCTGGGATGGACGGGGGAAGGGCAGCTGTAGAGACTAGAACCCCCATGTTTTCACACAGATCCCCCTGTCTGTCCCAGGACTCCAGTGAGGCGTCAGCCCCTCGCCCCGGCCTGATGTGCTCCTAGCCTCCCTGGATGGAAGGGAATAAGTTTCCTTGGCAGGTAGCCCAGGACCTCAGGAGAGCCATAGGGTGGGGCAGAAGGTGGGGGGAAGGCAGAAGAGAACGTGGCCCCCATAAAGGAGGTTCGTGTGCACTTTGAGGTCTCCGAGGGGGCCCTGTGGTAGCGATGAGATTAGATACCAGGTGAGCGGTGAGTGGGCAATAGCTCGTCAGAGATGGGGGTGGGCCTTCCTCGCAAAGGGACCAGCACGTGCACAGGCCTGGAGAGGGGAAGAGACGTCAGAGGATGGCTAGGTCCCAATGGAGACCTCAGGTATGGTGACTTGGCATGGCCTGGCTCCCAGCCCCAGCCACCCCATCTCCTTCTGGGGAGCGTCAGCTGGACCAAGAGACCTTAGTTTTGGCCCGTCTGGCCTCCTGCTCTGTAACGGTGAGCTAGTCCTCTCCCTGGGGCCTCAGTTTGCTGGTCTGTGTAGTGACCATGGGCTCCATGATTCATACTCACGAAGACGAGAGTTCCTCTTTCTGCTCACAAGTGGCAGAGCACCAGCTGTGAGTCATGCGAGGCCCCTGCCCTCAGGGGTTTCCCATCTAGGGGGAGAGACTGGCAGTGCCTTAAGGGGAGAAGAAGAGCCAGACGGGGGTCAGCTAAGGGCCCTGTAGGCTGCACAAAGGAGGGGCACATGCACGGGCCAGGGATGGAGGAAAAGTTTAGAACAGGATGAAGTGGGAACAGCAAATGGTCTGTGTGAGGGTGGAGGTGGAGGGACAGGCCTAATCTGGAGCAAGGTTTGGAGACAGGATCCCTAGGACTCCCTGACTGGCTGGTGCAGGGTTGGGAGGGTGTTGGGAGAAGGGAGAGACCATGTTGTTGCCGCATTTCTTTTGTGGGTGACAGCTGGCCAAGTGGATCCATGGACTGAGACAGGAAAACGGAGGGAAAGAGAATTTGGAGATTGGGGGGGGTCTTGCTGAATTGAGCCTTGTTGAATCTGAGGTGCCCAGGGAACATTCGGGAGCACATCCAGGAGGCAGCGCATAGACATGCCATCAGATCATGTTTCCTGAGCCAAAGACCAGGGCCCAAAATCTGGCTAGTGACCTCACAGGGACAACAGACTGTAGGTTTTAAGTCAGAAGTGACCCCAGGAAATCTGGGCCTCTGGATGCTGCTAGCTGAAGGGAAGGGGAGCCAAGCTGTGCGTGAGTTCACCCAGGAAGGCCCCAGGCAGCGAGGAGTGCTACCATTGGAGGGGCAGGCAGCAGGCAGGGACCCCGGGAAGGAGTCTGGGAGGGAGCCAGCAGAGAGGGGGAGGAAAAACCCCAGAGCACAGAATCATGGAGATCCTTGACCACTGGGGAGAGTTCTGAAAAGGCAGGAATGACCACTGACAACAATAATCATAGTTGCTAGCGTTGCTTACACGCCGATCGTGTGCCAAGCCCTGTGCCAACTGCTTTCCATACCTTATCTCGTGACCTGCTGACATGTGTCCCCTCATTGTTCCTGTTTGTGGAGGAGGAAACAAGCCCAGTGGGGCGGAGGGTTTCTGCAAGCAGAAGAGGTGGAGGTCAGAACTAGCAGAAAGTGGTTTTCGGGATCTCGGGGGAGCAGAGCAGTGCTAGGTTTGGCCAGAGGCATTCGCAAACGGCTCGATGCTTCGAGTTGTGAGGAGCACGGAGAGTGTCAGCGGGGAGAGGCCAGGCGGCCACGGGCTGGGGACCCCAGGGACTCGACTCCCCAGCATCCTGGGTACATCGGGTTCTGGTTTAGTTGTCAGCAGACCCCAGGTCCACAGCCTCCCTGCCAGTCACGGGCCTTGAACCTGGGGCTGGATCCTGGGGCACGTTAGGGGCTCTTCGCTAGGACCCACCATCCAGCCGGTCACCAAATCACAGGGATTCCGTAGGTTCCTTTTCAAAATTTTAGGCCGGTCAGCCCTCCTGTTTCTTCCTTCCCCTCCCTCTTCCCTTGGTCTCTGTGAATGAGCATGTGCGCGTGTGTGCACGCGTGCGTGCGTGCGTGGGGTGGGGTGGTTGTGTAACCTGGCCAGGGCCCAGTCACTAACAGAGCTGTCTCTCTGGGGCTCAATTTCCCCAATAGCCAAGAGGTGTGTCATCGGCTCACCTGCCTATCTCCCCCAGGCTCGATGAGGTCACCAGAAATTCAACCCGGGTGCCCTGGGCTGCCCGAGCCTCTCCCTTCCCCCTTCCCTCCCCTCTTCCCAACTTTCAGTTTCTGTTCAGATCCTGGGTGCCACTGGGGAAGAGGCAGCCAAATGGCTGGAACGTGGATTGCTTACAACTTTCCAACCCCAAATCCCCCTTCTGGGGCAGTCCCTTTAAAAGGGAAACTGAAACCCTGTCCGAGTCCAGTCCCCAGTCCCACCCTTTCCTCTCCACACTGCTCGGACCCCTCACTTCTCCCATTCAGCCTCTTCCTCCAAATGATCTGGACCCACCTTGCAGCTTTGTGGCCCCCCCCCGGCCTCCCAATGCGCACCCCGTAAAACGAGGACGCTGGCTGCCACTTGAGGCTGTGGCAAGGGCTCAGCGAGGTGTTGTTGTGTTGAGGCGACGTGGTGACGAGGCATCCTGTCCTAGCTGTGTGGCTGTAGGCCCTCTCTGAGCCTCAGTGTCCTCCCCTGTAAAGTAGGAAGATAATAGCCAGGTCTGGGGCTGATTGTGAGGTAAATGAGCGGGTGCCAGCAAGTGAAGCCCTTCCCCCCATCACCTGAGGCGCAGAGCACTTGGGGAGCAGCCAGCGACATTCCCGGGCAACTGAGTGACATGCTGGGCAAGAACGTGGCACAAACTTGGCACTCAACGGTGTGCCCACTCCTTTCCCGGCCTGGGGGGAAGAGGCAGGAGGCCAGGAGCTCCCTGAGACGACCTTGCGCCCCCTCCCTCAACTCTCTTCTGGGGCGGGTGGTAGAGGGACTGACCGGGCTGTTCTCAGGATGCTGAATTATTCAGGGGGGAATTTATTTGGCTCAATCAATTCCTTACACGGGAAAGGGGTCTGTCTCTCCCCAGAACCCTGAGGATTCTCACCCTCTCCTCTTGCAACCCCAGAAGTGTCCCACTGGGACCTCCTCGTGGTGACTTTTCCTAGAAAGACATGCTAGGAAGCCCCCTGCCCCAATACATCTGTCTGTCCCCTCCTAGCCTCTCCTCAAATTCTCCTTCCCTCCTGTCTGCACAGGGGGGCCTGGTATCCTGGTGACTCTCCCTGAGCACTCCAGGTCGTGCCTCAGAGAGAGCAAGCTTGCGGCCTCATCTCCCCTCTTTTTCCCGACCTCACTGAACTTTGACTACTGGCTTTTCAGTGCCTCAGAGTGTTGAGCTTCTTCTGCCTCAGGGCCTTTGAACAAGCTGCTCCCTCTGCCTAGAATGCCTCTCTCCACTTCTCTACTTGCTGAATTTCTACTCTTCTCTCTCTCTCTCTCTCTCTCTTTTTTTTTTTTTTTTGAGACTTTATTTATTTGAGACAGAGAGAGAGCACGAGGCAGGGAGGGGGCAGTGGGGGACAAGCAGACTCCCCTCTGAGCAGGGAGCCAGATGCAGGGCTTGATGCAGGGCTTAACTGACTGAGCCACCCAGGCGCCCCTCTATTCCTCTCTTAAAACCCAGACCAAACCACTCCTGAGGACTTCCAGGTTCCACAGGAGGAAGAGAGGCTCTCCCCACCACATGGTCCATACGTCTGGGCTTAGGGCTCCCACTGCTCTGTTGCCCAAGCCAGGAACCCCACAACCACCCCCCTCAGCTCATCATCCCCTCTCCTCCCCCTCTCCTTCTCCTTCTCCCCTGTGCCCGGGGCCTTCACCACAGCCGCCTTCTCACTGTCTTCTGCCCCACGTCCCGCCCCTCCAGATGCTCTCCTCTGCCTTGGGGTCACTTTCCAATAGAGGGTGCTCAATAAATATTTATTGGCTGATGGAGTAAATGTGCCAAGGAAGGCACGAAGGAGTGAAAGGAATGTCAAATCGAACATGTCCCCTTGGCTTTAAACCCTGCTGTGGCTCTCGACTGCCCTCAGAGCGTCTGTGCCTTAGGTCTTCACCATCTGGGGCCCATGCGCACTCCGGACTGGCCGCCGAGCTCCAACCGCGCTCTCCCTCCTGCCGTCACGCAGGCAGTCCCTCTACCTGGATGGTCCCTCCCTGCTGGGTTGTTGCAGTCACCCAGGCAAGACACGATGGGGACATGACCTCAGGTACAAAGCGGCAGCCCACACTGGCACCCCCAGAGCTGGGCCTGTCCCCAGTTCCTGGCCTAGCTTTGGAGTTAACGTTTGACATGCCCGTTAGAGTCCGCGTGGAGACATCAGGCTCGCAGTTAACAGGGTGTGAGCCTGGACTTAAGAGTGTGGGGTGTCCCAGATTTGAAGGGGACTGGATGGAATTCACCAGAGGAGTGGCTCGAGAAGACAGCTCCAGGGGCCTCACCGACACTTCGAGTCTGGGAGGGGAGCTAGCAGGGGCCTTCAGCTGATGGTCAGTGAGAAAGGAGGAGGTCCAGGAGCAGGGGTGTCCCGAAGGCTGAGGGAAGCCATGGTTTTCAGAAGCAATGAGGGACCCACCATGTCAAACGCAGCTGAAGGGGGGAAGAAGATAGAAGGTGGTGTTCAGGGGGCAGAAGAGGCGGGACTTAGGGAAGGACTTAGGACTGGAGGGAGGGAGTGCGTGGGGGGGAGGCTGAGCATGGTGCCCAGGGAGGGTCCAGCGTGGGCAAATGGGGGGAAGGAGGTGCCAAGCCGCACACGGAAGCCTAGACGAGGAGCAGTGGGTACGCATGGAAACGGAGAGGTCTTTTTGGGACAAGTTGAGGTGACGGGACTTTGGGATGTCATTAGGATCAATGCGTCTGGAGAGCAATCTGTGGTGGAGAGCAACACCTCTCTCTCTCTTTCTCTGTGTGTGTGTGTGACAGAAAGTCTATAGAAATCTGTCTCTAGCCTAGATCTCTCCAGGACTCCAGCTCCCCTTGGAGATCACCCTGGACGACCCACAAGGACACGCAAACACAGGAAAACAGGCCCCGGTGGACTAGAGGGGACAGAGTTGTTGGTGAGAAAACCAGGGAGAGACTTGTCCAGATGAAAGCGAGAGTGGCCGGAACTAGGTGAGGCCAGAGGGCAGAGGAGGAGAAGACAACGTCCAGAGACGTTCAGGGAGCAGAGAGCACCAGAGACAGGGACTGGGTCCCGTGTGGAGGGAGAGGGGCTGGAGGTGGAAGGGAGATGGTTCTAGGAGTCTGCTCCTGTGGGAAGCTAGAGTGGGGCTGCCTATCGTTACCTGTTGATGGGACTGAGGCCCCCACAAAGGGCATGGGATGAGTCCTACATGGGCCTCACGGGTTGCGGAAGGGGGCTGCTGTCGACCACTGAGTGGATGGTTAGGGTAGCAGCCCAAAGACTCCCCCATCCAGCCATCAGCACCCTCCGCCAGACCTTGGCAGGAGAGCTTGGGCAGGATCCACTCCTGGCCTCAGCCCCAGGTAGAAGCTGGGAGAGTGTGTAAGGGGGAGCACAGGGACAGGTGCCCTGAGGCCTTGGACCTGGCTGAGGGCCAGAGACTACTCACTGCCCACCAGCCCTAAAAGGGCTCTAGGCCTGGAGATGCCACGAGGGGACCATGTCCCTCCCTTGCTTTAAATCTGTCCATGGTTCCCAGCCTCCTCCTGGAGAATGTCCAACCCCTTGCTTTGGCGTTCAAGGTCTTTGAAGCTCCAGGCCCAGTTAGCCTCCTTTTAGGCAGAGCCCCCCTGGCTCCCTCAGTGGGGTGACCATTTCAGCCTGTAAATGGCCAAAACTTTCTCCGTGCTGCCCATTCTGCTGGAGTGCTATTCGCTGTGTATGCCTACCCAGTGCCTGCCCACCCACTGAGATTTAGCGCGAGGAACCCCTCCTGAAGTCTTCCCTGACCTACCAGAGGACTCACTGTGCCCCAAACAAACTGTCACCTCCCCCCGCCCCGTGGCATTTTACTGAGCTGGCCTATGTCTGTTTTTCTCTTGCTATGGCACTGTGAGAGCCTGGAGAGCAGGAGCCAGGTCGGGTTCCTCCATTCTCTCCCACTGAGGGGGCTCGGGGTGGGGTGGGGGCAGAGATGGGGGCAGTGGAAGGGTCAGGAGTGACGGCAGATGCCCTTCCAGCCCTGTGGGTTCAGTCTAACTCAGTGTGTGTGAATGGGGAGAGTTGAAATGATCACCCCCAAAGTAGAGAGAGCCAGACAGAGGCAAAAACTGCTTTATTTGGGCAGTGAAGGGCAGAAACGTGGAGATCCCAGGGGAGGGGGCAAAGGTAGAGCACGTTCGCCCACAGAGAGGGACACCGGATTTTGCAGTGCTCCTAGGACGTCTTCCTGCTCACCCTGGCTTGGCGCGAGTCAGCCTCGGGACCATCACGCGATGAGCCTGAAGCCTGTCGCCCCAGATCCCTGGAAGACAGACACTTATGACACGCCTCTGGAACCCTGGGGCAGAGGGCGTGTAGCTGGGCACCCCACACTGCCTGGGGTCACATGCAGCTCTGCCACCAACTAGCTGGGTGTCCTTGGGCAAGTCACATAATGGCTCGGAGCCTCAGTCTCCTCCTCTGAGGATACTGGAAATAACAGCGGTACCCACCTCGTAGGTGTGTGATAAGTCTTAAAAAAGAAAATGCACGCGAGGTGTTAGCACACTACCTGGCAGAGAGTAAATGAGCAATACATATTAGTTGTTACGATTATTATTTTGTCAGATCTGGGGCTGCAGGGGGGTTATCCCTCCCACTCTGTCAGGTCTTTACTGGGCTCGCTCTCCAGGCAGGACTCCTCTGCCTGCAAGGCAGAATGAGAGGAAGGACTGTGGTTAGATAGCAAGAAGGACTTCCTGCCAGGCTACACGATGCTATCCTGGGAAGGAGCCAGAAGTCGTGGGACTGAGGCCGCTGGGGAGAGGACCTGCTTCCAGGAGAATGGCCAGGCCAGGCTAGTGAGGCTAGAGTAGGCTGAGGGCTGAATCAGCTCAGTAGTGACCTCACTTCCAGAGACCCTGGAGGGGCCCTGTTTAAACCTGCCTTTCGATTCCCAAGATCACAGAGATGACACACAGAAACAGAGACACAGCAGCAGGGATACTCCAGGGCAGACAGGCAGAAGCAAGGGGCCACACATGACACAGGCTGTTTCCTCCACTCAGAACACTCTCGCCAGGGTCTGGAGCGGCTGACCCTTCATCCTTCAAGCCTTGATGGAGAGTTACCTCCTCAGACAGGCCCTCACCAACCCATGCATTCATTCAACATTTACTGAGCCGCGATTATGAGTCAGGCACTGTTCTAGACTAGACAGAGTCCGTGCTCATTCCAGATAAAGTAGCCTCTGGCCCACCTTGTTCTTCTCAAACCCAGCGCACTGTCGATTTCTGACTTCTTTTTATTGTTTCTCTAACCAGAATGTAAGCCCCATGAGGGTAGGGACTTCAATAGTTTGTTTTACCAATGTGAACCCGATGACTCAGAGTATAAACCCGGCACAAACTAAAATAGGCCCTTGATAAGTATTTGCTGAATAAATAAATGGACATAGAGATCAGAGATAGCTGGACACCCAGAGAAACAGCGCCGTGCTCAGGGGTCGATGCAGACATTCAGAGAAGCACATAGGATGACACTCAGGACTGTGCCTTCAAGGCCACCCAAGCCTTCCTTTCTCAGGTCATTCAGCTTGGTTGCTAGGCTGGAGCCTTGTTTGGAACTCTATTTTACATTATTATTATTATTATTATTATTATTACTATTATTTTTTAAAAGTAATCTCTATGGCCCACGTGGGGCTCCAACTCAGGACCCTGAGATCAAGAATTGCATATTCTACCGACAGAGCCCGCCTGGCGCCCCTCTATTTTACTTTTTTAGGTGCCTTCTGATGAACAGAAATGTTAATATAGTCAAATCTGTCAATCATGTGAAGACTGTGGTGGTCAGAAAAAGGAAGGGATGAATTACCCCGCAGAGTCCCACGGCCTGTCGGAGGGGCCCTTCCGACTTCAGCTCAACCCCTCCAGGTCCTGGAACCTGGGAGGCCCCGGCTGCCGCGGCCCCACCGGGTGTTCACGCCTCGCCCTTCCCCCACCCTCTCCGCTAGGCCCCGCCTCTGGAACCCCGCCTCCGCCCCATCGGCCGAGCCCTCTGTTGGCCCCGCCCCTCACCGGCTCTCACGGGCGCAGGGGAACTAGATGTCTCTTCCTCTTGCCCAGGAATTGGTAGTTAATATTCTGCCATCGGTGCTTCCATCTGGAGGGAGGGAAAATTGGGCAGACAGGATGGGCAAGGCTCCGCCCCCCACTCCGGGTCTACGCCCATTTCGCCTAGCCCCGCCCCTTCCTCCTGCTCTCAGCGGCCTCGGGCCTCGCCCTTCCGACCCAGTTCCGCCCCCTCCTCCCGCTCCCAGGCACCGTCAAGCCCAGCCTATCCAACCCCCGACCGGCCCTGGGCTCTGGGGATCCGCCCCTCGGCCACAGGCCCCGCCCCGCCCCCTCCAGGGCCTCCGCCCCGCCCCGCGCGCTCACGTGAGGCGCGGGCGCGCGCTGTAGCAGCTGGGCCAGCGCGCAGAGGGTACGTCGGCCAGGCTGGTGGTCCCGGGCAGCAGCAGCAGGTTGCGCGTCGGCCAGCGCCAGGCGGCGCCCGGCGGGCGGCGGCGCTGCGGGCTCAGCCAGTAGTCGCCCAGGCTGCGGCGGGAGGCGGGCGCTGGCAAGGCCGGGCCCCGGCAGCCCCAGAAACACAACTCCTGGTCCAGGCGGTGCGGGGGCGTGGCCCGGGGCCGCCTGCGGGGGAGACGGGGCAGCGGTCACCTCGGAGCACGACGGGCGGGGAGAAAGGGGCCGCCTCGGATCCGACGCGTAGGGGCCTGCGTCGAAGTCACTCTTGGTCGAGGGACTCTTTAGAGGGACAAGGGAGGGGCACCGGAAGGCTGCATCGGGGCCCTCGGGCCCGGACGCCTCCTCCCCCAGCTGCTGGACCAGGCTCCTTTATCGCGCCGGCGCCCTCCCCGGGGACCCCCTTACCGGGACAGAAGAAAATTCACCACGAAGTGGGCAGTCTCGGTGAACAGCATGGCGTCCAGCCCGCCTGGCCCGGCTTCGGCCTCTTAAATACCTGCCGGAGTGAAGGGGGAGGCCTGAAAGCCCATAGTCCCTCCGGGACGGCCGTTTTTAGCAGGAGGCATCAGCTGGCAGAGCGGGATGGGGGCAGCACCAGCTCCTCCGGCGGCTGGGGTCTAGTCTGTGATCTGATTTCACCAGCCGCAATGGTGGGAGGGGGCCAGGTAACAGATTTCCGAGATCTCCTGAGACACTACCCCACTCCCTGCCCCCAGGACCAAGGATGTCAAAGGCAGCAAGAGGGGGCCGAGGGCAGTAAGGTCAGCTGCCGGTTAGATAAAGCTTCCCCGTCCCACCCAGGGGCCTCCAGCCTCTGCTTACAGACAGACCCCGTGATGGCATGCTCAGGCAGAACCCGCACCTCAAAAGGTGGCCCCGCTCTCAGGCTTACGATCCCCCACCTCTGCCTCCCAAGGCCCTCTTGCTCCAGGGCACTTTCAAATGTTACAGGCAGAAGGCTCCTCGGCCACCTTTAGTTCAAGAGTTCTTATCTGGAGACATTCTGCGAATGAACTTTTGGGGATCCAGGACCCCCTAAACTGTCTCAAAGTTCCAAATACACATATATTTCTGGAAAGAATCTAGAAAGGATCCCTGACAGCATACCCCCCCCCCCAAAGAAAAAGTTGAAATCTCTTGCTCTGGTCTAACACCCTCTTTTGGGAAAAGGGGAAACTGAGGTTTAGAGAGTGGCCGAGAAAAGCCAAAAGTAAACCCCAGGTTTCATACGACTCTGCCCACCCCTACAGGGGTGAGACAACCCCTCTGTGTCCTTGTTCTAAGCAGAGCTTGGGGTTCAGGGCTCAGCTCAGGGCTCAGAGCCCAGGCTGGGCCCTGCCCCCCGACCCCCTGGGGATCCAGAGGAACGTGCTGGCCCAGCTCCCTTTCCCACACTGCCAGTTTGGGCTATTTCCCCCCCAGTGACTCACACTGGCTGCTGGGGAGAGTGGGCAGCTGTTCCGAGCCCCCAGGGCCCAGTACAGGTCCTGACTTCCCCCCAATTGTGCAGCCATATTTGGGGATTTAATCTCCTGTTTTCCCTCCTTCGGGAATCTCCCTCCCCTCATCCCTTCCTCTTTTCCCTATCTCCAACCTCTCCCTCCCTATGGCTCCTTCCCAGCAGCAAACAGGCTCTAGTCTTCCCTATCTTTGAAAAAGAAGAAAGCTCTCCTTCAACCCAATGTCCTTCTCCTGCTCCCCTTCACAGCCAACATTCTTGAAAGGGCTGTTTCCACTTCCTCGCTCAGCCCCTGCGATCTGGCTTCCTCCCCCACCATTCCGCAGGAACAGCTCTGCTCTCAAGGTCACCACTGACCTCCTTGTGGCTAAATCCAAGGGATGGTTGGGAGTCTTTATCTGACTTGACCCCTTAGCAGTGGCTGCCTTCGATACAAATTCTCCTTCCTCCTTGAAATAACTTTTGCGTCCTTGTTTTTCTGGACACTGTGCACTCCTGATTTTCTCGCCATCGTACTGGCTGCTGCCACATGGCAAATTTCTCATCCTTTGCTCACTGCCTAATCGTGTCCTAAGGAAATCTCATTGGTTCCCGTGCCTGGGGTTTCTCCTCTGTCAGAGACTCACTTCTCTCTTTCAGCCTTCATCTGTCTTCTCTGCCCCACACCTGTCTCCTGGCACCCCTCTCCCCGCCCTCCCCCAGATGTCCCACCTCACAGGACACGTGCCCCACGCCTGCCCTTCCTCCCACCCATGTTCCCTAGCTTGACCATTTTCTCAGTTGCCAGAACCAAAAATCTGGGTTTTGTTGTAGTATCTTCTCTCTCTTTTCATATTCAAGCAGCTATGAAATCCTATTCTCTCCAGGACATTTTATTTTTTTAAAAAGATTATATTTATTTATTTTAGAGAGAGAGAGAGAGGGAGCCCACGAGTGGGGGGGAGGGGCAGAGAGAGAGGGAGAGAGAGAATCTCAAGCAGCCTCTCCCGGAGCATGGAGCCAGACTGACTTGGGGGTCTGTCCCACCATCCTGAGATCACGACCTGAGCTGAAGTCAAGAGTCAGCCGCTTTACCAACTGAGCCACCCAGGCGCCCCCAGGACATTTAAAAAATCCCATTGCTTCTCTCCATTTCCACTGCTAATGGATGCCTGGTCCAAGGCCCCCTCGCCTTTCCCCTGGGCGGTAGCAGCCTGCGGGCTTGGCTCCCTGCCGCCACTCTCTATCCCTTATGTGGTCTGGTCCCACAAAGCAGACAGGGTTGTCTTTCCAGAACATCAGTTCGTCCCTCTGCACAGTGTCTTCAGCACCAAGTTCACCCTTGGCACCTACCAGTTCCAGTGCCAGGGACATTTCCTCCCCCCATGTCCTCCCGGGTCACTGCTGCTCCTCTCAGCTCCACTGTCCTTCGGGGGACCATTCCGGGCCTCCTAGCTGGCTCTGCTCTTCCTTCTCTTCGCAGCACTGGGGCCTGTCCTCTGTGGACTTATCAAGCATTCGCTAGCTAGTCTGATCTGCAGACCTCCCAACTCCTGAGCCTGCCACTCTAGGCCCCTGGGATGCCAAGACGAACCTGCCAGAGGCCCTGTCCTCCGTGAGTCCAGAGTGTGGTGGGGGAGGCAGACCTTCACCAGGGATCTAGGAATAGCTGAGTACACACTGGACAAGCAGGTGCTGTGAGAGGGGAAGGACAGGAGGTCAGAGGAGCCTTCTGGGAGAGGCGACAATTGGTGGAGATCTGAAGGGTAAGCGGGGTTGGGAGGGAGGCTGTTCCAGGCGGAAGGAACAGCATGCTTAAAGGCAGAAGAACGTTCTGTGAATCGCTGAGGGGCGTCTGGTGCGGCTGGATAAGTGACGTAAAGAAACCATCAATGAGTCTTAAATAAGAGAATGGTATGGCTGGATCTGTGGTCTTTGTAAGTCTGGACTAGAGGCATCAAGCCAGGAAGGAAGCAGGGAGTCTGGCTGGGGTTGCTTGGGCAATGGTGGGCCCCCGGATTCAGGGTGCGGGCAGGGGAACTGGAGCAGAATGGACTGTCATTGCCTGGAAGAAGGTGAGGGCAGAGACAGGGAATGAGAATGTTTGTGGTGGCCCCACCCTGGAGGGTGGGTGGGGAGAGGCCCCCGGGCGCCGGGACACCCATATCCCTGTGGCGTCCAACCCGCTGACCTAGCTGGTGTCTGGTTGCCTGATGTCTTCACGTGGGTCCTCATCCATCCTTTCCCCTAGAAGAGCAGAGGGAGGCCCAAGAGGCAGAAGGCGGCCGTGAAGGCCTAGGAGGAGGCAGAGGGGAGAAGGGGAAGTTGGGTCAGAGTCCGGATGTGACAGGGTTTCAGGGAAAGTGGCATCTGGGGTTTCCTCAGAGTCTGGAAATTCCACTCTCTCTGGCTCCACTTTGAGACACCCCCCTTCCCTCCCCGATCCTCTCTAGGCTCTGTAGGGGCTGAGTCTGTATCCGAAGGGGCACATCCACTGATGGGTCCCCAGGACTCAACAGTCCCTAATGTCAGTTCGCACCTCCCATGAGCTGGCCCGGTGCCCGTGGCCTGCCTGACCCTGTGCTGTCCTCACACTAGCCCTTGGAGGCACGTAGCTTATTTACCCCCATCGTACAATGAGACTTCCAGGGCTTAAGGAACTTGCTAAAATTCCCACAGCTTAGACGAGGCAGCACGAGGATTTGAACCGAGGTTTGACTGACATCAGAGACTGCTTTTAACTCTGTGCTATATTAAGCCTGTCGACCCCCTGGCTGATTGGCTCGGTAAGGGAAGGAGGCTTTGTGGGGTATTTGCTTGTGGTTGGGGTGGCTCCCCCCCCATATCAAGCAACGGGAAAGGGTAGTACTGACGTCAACTGTTGCCATGACAATGCAGCAACCTTTTCCCTGCCATCTCCATGGTAACCTGGGGGTCCATCTGTACTTCGCCCCCTCCTTCTAAAAGGGGGTCCTTTAGGGAGGGGCTAGCTAATAAGGTGTCTGAGAGGCAAGTCGGGAAGCTATGATTCGTGTACGCCCCTTTCCCCAGGTCCCTCCTTATTCCTTGGGCCCAGAGAATAAGGTTGGGATCAGGGGGTCCTGCCTGGGGTCTGGGGACAGCTTCACCCTTGAGGGTGAGGGAGGCAGCTCTCCCCTTCCCACCTGGGGATTCCCCTGGAAATGTCCCCCAACCAAGTTCCTAGGCTCGTGTGAGCAGAACTGCTGGGAAGTTGGCAGAGGGAGGCAAGAGGGATTCCCCGACCCTCTCCAAGGCTGGACATTGCCCAGGCCCGGGGCGGGGGGGGGGGGGGGGGGGGGGGGACGTGACAGGCTGGTTCTCTGCTGCCCCTTGAAGCCAGAGGTAGGAGCAGCAGCAGCCTCTCTTGCTCAAGGGCTGGCCGTGCCAGAGACTCCGGGCTGGTGCTACACAGGCATGAAACCTGCCAGCAGGTGTCATTAACCCATTTCACAGATTTGGAAGCAGAGACCCAGAGAGGCGAAGTAACGGGCCCAAGTTTGAACAGCTAGTAAACGGCAGAGTCAGGACTCAAATCTGAGTTTAGGCCAGTGACTTTTCCAGGGGGAAAAAGGAAGAAACAGAGAACAGGATAGAAAAGGAGAAAAGAAACAGGAGAGTGAGTGACTCAGGTTGGAGTATGTCATGCTGTCACTACAGAACAAAGCTCAAATTCAAGGCCTCCTTGATCCAGCTTTTCTTCTGTTACCTCATCTCCAGATCCCCTGAATTCTGAGCTCTGCGAGGGCCAGAGATCTGTCAGATTCAAGCCTCGGTTCTCAGCACCTGGTGTGGTCCAGATAGGTAGGTGTTGGGAGAAGGTGATTGAAGTGACTTCCTGGAACGTGCCCCGCACTTTCCAGCCTCCAGGCCTTTGTGCGCAATGTTCCCTCCCCCTAGTGGAGCTAACTGGCCCCAGGGTCTGACCAAGCATGGGGGGGAGGGTGGGCAGTAAGGTTTTTTTCTTTTTTAAAATTTTTTAAAAAGATTTTATTTATTCGTTTGACAGAGACAGCCAGCGAGAGAGGGAACACAAGCAGGGGGAGTGGGAGAGGAAGAAGCAGGCTCCCAGCAAAGGAGCCAGATGTGGGGCTCAATCCCAGAACCCCGGGATCACGCCCCGAGCCGAAAGCAGACGCTAAAAGACTGAGCCACCCAGGCGCCCCTTTTTTCTTTTTAAAAAGATTTTATTTATTTTAGGCAGAATGAGAGAGTGGGGGTGGAGGGGGTGGGTGTGGGTGGGGGAAGCGCAGAGCCCGATGTGAGGCTTGATCCCAGGACCCTGAGGTCATGACCTGAGCTAAAACCAAGAGGCAGATGCTCAGCTCAGCCGAGTCACCCAGACACCCCCCCTTTTTAAATTAAAGTTTATTTATTTAAGTAAGCTCTACGTCCAGTGTGGGGCTCGAACTTACCACCCCAACATCAAGGGTCACATGCTCCTCCAACTGAGCCAGCCAGGCGGCCCCCCATTTTTTTTTTTTTTTAATCCAGTGAGGAAGGGACTTGCCTGAGGGAGGCCGTGTGAGTCCTAGGAGGGCCAATGCCTGTGTCCTTCAAGTTCACCGCTGAATCCCCAGTGCCCTGCACAGGACTGGCTGGTGGACTTGTATTGACCGAGGCAGGAACAGAGCCCAAACTAGAACCCAGTGACCCGACGCCTGGTCACACTGTCCAAGGCTCCTCATTGCCATGGAACAGAGTTGTCGCCCTGGCTCCTGCCACTGTCTCTCCGGGCTTCTTTTCCTGCCAGGGTTACCCAAACTTTACAGAAGCTCTCTCTGCTCCCGGAATGTTTTTTCTCCATCTCTGCCTCTTATTTTCTGGTGATGCCCTGATCACTTGGCCATGCTTCCACCTCGAGGGTAGGTTCGGCTGGCCCAGCTGGGGCAATTATAGCCTCGCACTTGCCTGCCGATGCTAATTGGCCAAAAGAGTGCGCATGCGACTTAAAAGGAGGGCCAATCACTGCCCTTCCGAAGGTCAGGTAAACTGAGTCTGGGAGAAAGCACCTCTCCCTTCCATCTGCAGATTTCCAAACTGCCGCAGCCATGTTCCCTGCCCAGAGGAGATAGTCAGGGATGAGAGATGAACAGAGGGGCAGTCCTGGGAGGCCCAGAGGAGATAAACTCAGTTCCTGCAGTTCTTCCTTGAAGCTTCTGTATCTGGAAAGCTTATATCCTTCCCGGCCACTCGAAACAACCAATTCCTTTTTGGTGTAAGTAAACTTTAGTTGCTTGCAAAGGAGAGGTCTTATCAATACAGAGGCCTATAATTTTTTTCTCTTGAAACTTACAGTGGTCTTCTAAGGAGGTGGGGGGACTGTTTACAGGGGAGAAGGCCCTTTTCCTCCAGAGCTGAGGCGTGGGTTATGCTGAGTAGGGCCGGCCTGGAGGGAGTTTAGTGGGAAGCGAAACAGCTGGATTACTCCACTTAATGGGGTGACTGAGAGCCCTGGGGTCTCTCTAGGAATTAAGGGTGGAGGAGGAGAGGAGTAAAGAGGAGAGAGAACCCAGCACTGTGGCCTAAAGCCAGGGATTCTTCCGGTGGGTGAAAGGCAAAGAGAAGCATGGGAGGGCTTTCAAGAACGAGGGTGTTTGAAGGACCGGGCACCGAATGGTCAAGTCTAAAATCCTCACTTCGAAGTAGACCCTTTTTTGGCAAACATCCTCTCCTCTTTTTTTTAAAATGTATTTTTTATTTTATTTTTAAAAGTTTTAAATTCCAGTTAGTTAACATAGTGTAATATTAGTTTCAGGCGTACAATATACTGACATCCTCTCCTCTTTTAATAAGTCTCTTACATTTGGGACCGCCTGGGAGAGAATTTATGTGGAAACCGAGAACGGTGGTCATTTTGGGCGAGTGTGGGATTTTGAAGTACTCTAACGAGGGCTTGGAATTCTACCCCACATGGATTAGGAGTGTTAAGTCATTTGCATTTAGATTTCAGGGGACAGGAGACTGAACCTGACCGCTGGGTTATGTGTATTTTTTCCAATATTAAAACAATACAGGCTAATTAAAGCAAAATTGGAAAGTGGAAAATACATGTTCAGCTAAATGCCAATACTTCCAGGAAGCCTTGGATCTTGGATGGATTTTAGAGCATTAAGTCTAAGGACACCGAGGAGTGTGCTAGCCTCTGTCATCATCTGGGGGAACGCGGGCAAGTCTCTCAAGGCTCCCCTATAAAATAGGAAGGAGAAATCAAGGTTTTTCAAACGACTTCTTTCCCAATCTTTTTCTGGTCCCACCACTCCTGTGACAAATCAAGGCTCTAAATGGCCTGGAAGGCCCCTAATTCGAGGTGCCCAGTGTCGCAGAACAGCAGCAGGTGGCAAAATCTAATTCCATCTTGGGAGCATTAAATGGGCAGGTGCGGGTGGGTCATTCCCTTTATTCTAAATTGCCCAACCTCTCCAGTCCAGACCTTCTCTGGACCCCCGGAATCCAGCACAGCTATGTGAATTTCATTGGAAAACCGAGGAGAGGGATGAGGAGAAGGATGAGGGCAGGGGCCAAGGGGAAAGGTAGCGCTGGAAGAGATCAGGACCAGTAAGAAATGAGGGGGAGTGGTTGGCGCGGACCGGGAGGACGGGCCTCTAGGGCTGGGTCCAAGGGAGGAGGCGGCCCACGGGAAGGAGCTATTGGATGGGGCGGAGCAGTTTGCGGGCCGATGGACGGGATAGACATACACGGCCAGCCCGGAGTGGAAAGAACAGTTTATGCTGTGCTTTATTAAAATGTGCATCATTCTTTTATTTTAAAATGTGCATCATTGTCTCGTGCTCGGCGCGCGCGACCTCAGCGTGGTGGCCCGCGGCGGGCCTCGTCCCCGCCCGGCTCCCGCGGAGCCGCCGTGCGCAGGCGCACTCAGGTGGCGCGGGCCCGGGGGCTCCCGCCCATGGCCAGGTAGACGTCGATGGGCACGTGCAGCAGCGTCAGGCAGTGGCAGCCCGGGCAGCGTCGAAGCGGCCTAGGGAAAGCGGGGCGGGCCTCTGCTGTTGGGAACGCGCCCGCGGAGTGCCCCCGGGCCATCCCCCCACCCCGGGGTTCCGCGGGGCCCTGACGCGGGGACGGGGTTCTGGGCAGGGCAAGTGGACGCAGGCGGTCCGGAGCCCCGCGCGGCGGGGACCGGGCCAGAGCGGCAGGAGGGGCCGCGGGGAGGGCGCCCTCCTCACCTGACCGGGTTGTGCTCCGTGGCTACCGGCTCCGGGTTGTCCTGGGACTCGGGGGCGGCGGCAAGGCCAGGGGAGTCTCCGGCCTCAATGGGGAATCTTCGACCCTGCGGGGGCTCCTGGGCACTCATGTCCAGGCCCCGGGGCGCTCTGCGCGGGGAGGGGCGGTCAGGCCGCTCCCGGGCCGCCGGGCGCCCCCTGCCCGCGCCCGCCCCCTGGGCCGTTGCTCACCTGCCGGAGGCCGAGGCCGGTCCCAGGCTGGAAGCAGCTGCCGGACCCCTGGCCGCGGGAGGACGCTCCGGTCCAGGCGGAGCCGGGCAGGTGTCTGCGGCGCGCCGCGGCCCGGGCGTCGAGGGGGCGGGCTGCATTGTGACCCGGGCCGCGGCGCGCTGACCTCACAGAGCCCGTTCCTCTCCCCGGGAACCCCCCGCCGTCTCGGGCCGCCCGGCACTCAGCGCAGCCGCGAGCCGGGGCTGGAGGGCTCTGGCCATGGCGCCTCGGCACCGGGTCGTGCAGACCCCCGGCAGCCCGATTGGGAAGCAGGAGGCGGCGACAAGCAGCCGTGAGGCGGCGTCCACGAAAAGAAGCCCGTCATCCCGGGCGGCGCCCAGACGCTTAGGAGCGCCCCCCGGCGGGCAGCGACTCCCTGCCTGGCGGGAGGGGACGGGGCGTGGCGGTGACTGTAACCCCTGCTGGGTTTGGTGGTGGTGATGGTGAGGGCAGGTAAAGGCACTAACAATTTTGGCCAAGGGTCACACAGCATTTACATCACAATTGGGCCGGAGATTTAAAATGTCTGGCCCTCTCCCTCCCCACCACCCGTGGCTGCTGTGTCCAGACGGAGAATGTTCTAGCGCTGGGGGCGGCTGCGCATGAAGTCCTTGGGGGGAAAAGAAGCAGGCCAAGGGCGATGGTGGAGTAGAGCTGCCTCACAGAGGCAGCATGAGCTGAGAGGGTGATAGGAAGGAAGGAGGCGCTAGACAGCATGGAGGACTTTCTGCTCTCCAATGGGTACCAGCTGGGCAAGACCATTGGGGAAGGGACCTACTCAAAAGTCAAAGAAGCATTTTCCAAAAAACACCAAAGAAAAGTAGCAATTAAAATTATAGACAAGATGGGAGGGCCAGAAGGTGAGCTGGGGCCCCTTTGGAGGAAGGGAGGGCTGGTTGAGATGGGTGGGCACTTCCTCGAGTGGGAAGGATCATCCCCTCCTCCCCTTTAGTCTGGAACCAAGGAGTGCAAGAGTTTGTGGCTCTGGGGTAGGTCAGGGGGACAGAAGGATGCTGGGAGTCCCGGAATATCACACCTCTAAAGGCCAAGATTAAAGTGGCAGGAGGTAAAGGGTCCTCAGAGGCAGAACGCAGCCTTCTGGGCCTTCCCTATTCCAGGAAGGGGACAGAGAGGGGCAGAGGGGCCATGGCCTGGGCTGGCAGAGGGTAGGAGCTGCTGCCATGGCGGGCAGAAGCGAGAAAAAGGAAGACCGCGCTCATGGGAAGAACCGTGGGTCCGGAGGCAGGGGTGTGAGGGGTTGGCTCACCACGCTGTGGGCAAATCAAGCCTCATAACTGAGATTCAGCGGTTTTGTCTAAAAATCCCCAAAGCACTTTGATATCCATGGTCTCTCAGGTTGCTCACAACAGTCCCTGAGGGTGGCAAGGCGTAGTTCTCTGAATATATTCACTACAAAAATAATAGCAGCAGGCATCCTTCGCAACGTCCAAGCAGTTAGACATTTAAGACTGGTAATGGGAACCAAGGCCCCAGACCCAGCTACAGTGGGCAGACGGAAGCTGGAAGGCAGGAAGCAGGGTGAAGAGCGATGCCCTTCTGGACTCGATACCCCATCTCTTTCCCCTTTGTTTCCTCAGAATTTATCCAGAGATTCCTGCCTCGGGAGCTCCAGATCGTCCGCACCCTGGACCACAAGAACATTATCCAGGTGTATGAGATGCTGGAGTCTGCCGACGGGAAAATCTACCTGGTGATGGAACTGGCTGAAGGAGGGGATGTCTTTGACTGTGTGCTGAATGGGGGGCCGCTGCCCGAGAGCCGGGCCAAGGCCCTCTTCCGTCAGATGGTCGAGGCCATCCGCTACTGCCATGGCTGTGGTGTGGCCCACCGGGACCTCAAATGTGAGAACGCCTTGTTGCAGGGCTTCAACCTGAAGCTGACGGACTTTGGCTTCGCTAAGGTGCTGCCCAAGTCACGCCGAGAGCTGAGCCAGACCTTCTGCGGCAGCACGGCCTACGCTGCCCCCGAGGTGCTGCAGGGTGTCCCCCACGACAGCAAGAAGGGGGACGTCTGGAGCATGGGCGTGGTCCTGTACGTTATGCTCTGTGCCAGCCTACCTTTTGACGACACAGACATCCCCAAGATGCTGTGGCAGCAGCAGAAGGGGGTGTCCTTCCCCGCTCATCTGGGCATCTCGGCCGAGTGCCAGGACCTGCTCAAGCGGCTCCTGGAACCAGATATGATCCTCCGGCCTTCAATCGAAGAAGTTAGTTGGCATCCATGGCTAGCAAGCACTTGATAAAAGCAATGGCAAGTCCTCCCCAATAAAGCAGGGGGAGAAAGCAAACCCAAAAACCCGTTTCTAAGATGGTGATATATATTTTACACTTTGAGTTTACTTCTATCCTAAAACTTACCTACACCCTCCCCAGCCTTACTTCTCTTTCCCTTTAAAGATCTTCATGCAACCGGAGGGCCTCATTCAACTTCCCTTTTATTACAGCTACCAAGTGATTTTCACACAGGTGTTTAACCCAAGTTAATGAAAAACAGACCCCAGAGTCCTATGCACACGGGGGAGGAGAGGGGAAAAGTGACCAAGAGCAACTGGAACCACCGCTGTTGCAACCTCCTTTCCAAACAAACGCAGAAGCGTTGGGAACGCAGAGCCGGCCTCTCGGCCTCTCTCGGCTCCTTGTCTTGGTGAGAGGCCTGCTGGGGGCCTGGTCCCTGCCCCACCCCAGAGTCTAAGCAGAGTCTGAGGTGAGGACAGGGGACTTCCTTGTGACCCAGACCACCCCCTCTGCCATCCCTGCCCCTTCCCCAGGCTCCACGCAGGGAGGCGGCCTGCACGCTGTGTCCGTCCTGCCCTGCCTCCGGGGCAGCTGCTGCTGGGGACAAGAATAGACCCCCCCGACACCTTCCAGCTTCTGTTGAATCTCTTTAATGCTGTTAACGGCAAGTCTGGAAAAGGTTCAGGACAAAGTTCTTTTTTCTTTCTTTTTTAATTACAAAACTAACAGCTGTTAGAATCTTTTTTTTTTTTCCTTTTTTCTTTTCCTGGCTACAAAATACTCTGGGGAGAGGCATTATAATTTAAAATATATAATATTGCACAAACAACCAAAGGTTAATTAAACTAAAGAAATAATTACAAAGAGAAATACCCCATCCCGTCAAAAAAAAAAAGATTCAACATTCTTTCCATCCCACCCCCTCACTGAAGGTTTGACGTGGAAGTGACCACCACTCTCTTGGCATACCTGACCACAATCCCTTTAAATCATTGGTGAACACACCAGATTCCGTACAAGAATCACCAGAGCAGCGTCACGAAGCACCAGGGTCCCCAGGAATTCCCGCAGCCCCTCATTCCCCAAGAGAGGAACAGCTTGACCAGAGTGGAGGGTGAGAGCCACAAAGACTGGGTCGGTCTTCAGGAAGAAGAGCTTTTGCAGAAGCCTGATGAGAGTCTCAACAAGTTCACCCCCTGCATATCCCTTCAAGAAGCAGAAGGGCTGAGGTGGAGAAGGTGGGCTCACCAGAGCTGTAAGTACTCGGCTTTGAGCACTGCTCTGTACCGCTGGTAGCTGGCTTGTGTCCTAAGCTACAGGGGGGTCGAGGTGGGTAGCTGGTTGGACAAGGTATCCCGCCAGGCAATGCACAGAAGGGCCTGAAGTGAGCCCTCCCTTCCTGGGGAGGGGAAGAAACGCAAGAGCAGACTCCTGCAGGCGGCACAGCTGGGCTAAGGACTTGGGTGCATCCGACACGAAGAAGCCCTGGGAGAGGCATCGGGGACATACCAGCCTGGGCCGGACAAAAGGAAGGAGGTGGGAACTCAGGGTTTGGTCTCTAGATTCGGAACCACAAGGAACCTCTCTGGGACTGGAAAATGCCTGGGAGGGGGAGATCCCCGAGAGAGGCGAGCTTCCCAGAGACGAATGCCTCTTACTCACTGGGCTAGGAACCAGAACATGCCTCCCTGTCTAGCCAAGGACAGGTAGGCTGGCCTTCCTTGCCTGCTTATGGGCGGACAGAGCGTTGTCTCAGCTTCCTCCAAGAGACTGCCGCTTAGCTTCTGTCTACACAGGTAGAAGAGTTATCCCTTGGGACTTCCCAGCAAGAGTCCCCGAGAACAGTGGGTGTTCAGCAGAGAAAAGTAGGCTCTTCTGGTGAGGGGGGCAGGTCTCCTCCCCCTTGAGTCATCCTATGGTTGGCACAAGTCAGAGTTCCTGGTTTGGATTTAGTGAGCCCCTTCCCAGACGTGAGCAGAGGCCCAAAGGACCAACAAGGAGCCACCCAGAATCTGTGCCCAGAGCTCTGGTTGACAGAGGCCATTGGGGGGACATTCTCAGTCAGTGTCTTCCAGGGCTGGGCTGAGACGAGCGAGGGGGTGGGAGGTTCTGTGGGTGGGGGAGCTGCACGCTCTGGCTCCCCTCATTCCCAGTCCTCCCACTCTACATCTTCCAGCTGCAGATAGGAGGGGATAATGGAGAGCACAAACACATATTTACCCCCGTGAGCCCTGCCTTGGGCCATACCCTCCTGCCCTCTGTGACAGGGAACCACTGTCTTAAGGAATGTGTCTGGGGAGCAGAGTTGCTCTCGGCCTAAGGGGTGGGTCTACTGCTCTCATCACTCCAGACCCAAAGGAAATGCTTCCACCAGCTTGATGGAAGGGGGGAAGCTAGAAGGAGACACCCTGCCTCCGGAACCGAGCTGGTCAGTCCCTTAAGGAGAAATGGAGAGTGGCCCTGGGATCAGCAGCAAGGTGGCCCTGTGCTGCGGGTGCTCACACAGTCTTCCTCAGGGGCTCCAGCACCCGACTCCCCCAACTGAAGTCTCCCCAGGGAACTTTCTATTGGCCTGCTGTCAGCTGATCCCGGGTACGAGAGGTGGTAGAATGACTCTGCTTAGGTATTTATGTTGTCAGGTTTTACAGAGGGCCACAAAAACACAGAAGGCATCAAGCCCCTGCGACATGAGAGGGCATCAGGGGCCTTCCCTGCCCTGGGTATAGTGAGGTCACAGGAGCCAAAGACTCTTGGGAAGGTCTCTACCTCTCCCCAGGCTTCAGTTTTCCAATATGAAAACCGAAGCCCTGCCTGTGTCTCATCTGTTCCCCTCTTCACAGCAGGTTCGTGAGCGACACGATGGAAGGAATCGTGTGGTTCCTGTGTGACAGTGCGACAAACACTGACTTGCATCAGCTGTCTGGGCTGGAGCCTCAGGCCTGTCACATAGTAGCTGTGAGAGCTTTCCCCCCTGCCTTTCATTCAAAATGACCCATTCTTGACCCTGGCAGGTAATGAAGAGTAACAGCAGGAAGGCCTCTGAGCTTCTAGCTGGATGGGTTTTGTGGTGGCTTCAGTAATGTCACTGTGTGCTCCCACGTCCGAGGCACGATGCCTACCATGTCTACGTGCATTATCAATCACGGCTGACAAGCTTCTGGGGCCAGTTCTAGGTTTTCGAGGGGAAAACAGAAGCTCAGGTTAAGTGACTTGCCCTAGATCTGTCTTTTGCCGCAAGGCCAGGAAATCTGTTCAGGTCCCATCTCTGGGGACCACGAATCAGAAGATGTGGGGCAGGGTTTAGAGTCTATTTTTTTTAGTAGTTCCTCAGGTGACTTTCATGTAGAGCTAACGTCAGAAACTCTCCCACCATCCACCCTGGAGCTGAAGGGGAAGCAGAGCCTGCTGATGGGAACAGTGCAGGGCCTGAGTGGGAGGCCCCAGCACCCTCCCCAAAGCTGCCATCTCAGAGAGAAGCAGGGATCCACCCTTAGGGGACAGCTGGGCCTGACGGGGAGCGTCCATCAGACACGGGGATCCGGGGCTGGCTTCCCTGAGGCCAGTCAGGCCCACTCACCTCCCCAGAGGCATCCGCTTTGGAGAGCGCCACCTGCACTTCTTCTTCGGTCATGTCCAAGTCGAAGTCCTTTTCCCAGTCCTCGCTGATGTCCGTGCTTGAGCCTGGAACCGTGACCCACAGTGTGAAAGGCGGGAAGGGGGTATGTGGGAACCATTTGTAGCTGAGGGTGATGGCACTCTTTAAAAGGGCCTGACAAGTACACAGAGGGCTTACATTCCGCCGTCCCTCTCCCTCAGTGAGTCTACTTTTAGGAATCTATTCGAAGGGAAAATCCTGGATTTAGGCGAAGATTTAGGCAAAAGAATGGTCACTGTAGTGCTGGTATAGTGATGAAAACATAAAAAACAACGTGAGGGTTCACTGATAGGGAATTCCAAAAATAAATAAACGGCGTAGTCACATGATGGAACATTATGTGACTTTTAAATGTTAGGCAGCAGAACACTTACACACATGGCAAAACAGTCTAAAACCATTAAGTGAGAAAAAGGAAGTTACTACAGTGGAGAAGCACTCTGGCCCGGAGGCTCCCCAGAGCCACAGACATCTTCCAGAAGACATAAACAACGGACCTCTTCCTCTTCACTTACTCCATTCCACCTTCACTGACCTTGCTACTCCGGAAACCCAGCAGACACATTCCCGCCTCAGGGCCTCTGCAGGGGCTGCTCCTTGTACCTAGAACTCTCTCCTCAGACATCCACAGGCCAACTTCCTGGCCTCCTTCACACCCTTGCTCAAATTGTCCATCTAAATGTGGCCTACCCCGGCTGTCCGTCCTTCCGTCCTTCCTTCCTTCCTTCCTTCCTTCCTTCCTTCCTTCCTTCCTTCCTTCCGTCCTTCCTTCCTTCCGTCCTTCCTTCCTTTTCCTTCCTTCCTTCCGTCCTTCCTTCCTTCCTTCCTTCCGTCCTTCCTTCCTTCCTTCCTTCCGTCCTTCCTTCCTTCCTTTTCCTTCCTTCCTTCCTTCCTTCCTTCCTTCCTTCCTTCCTTCCTTCCTCTCTTCTTTCTTTCTAAAAGATCTTACTTATTTGAGATAGAGAGTGAGTGGGAGGGAGAGCACGAGTGGGGTGGGCAGAGATGCAGCTCCCCGCTGAGCAGGGAGCCCGATGCAGGGCTGGATCCCAGGACCCCCCAGGACCCCAGGACCACGACCCAAGCGGAAGGCAGACGCTTAACGGCTTGACCAACTAGCCACCCAGGCGCCGCCCCCCAAACTATCCTACCTTATACTCCAAACTGCAGCCCACTCCCCTCACTCTGCTCTACTTGTTCTTTTTTTCCATTGTATTTGTCAACTTTCGAATATATTACATCGCGAGACTTCCTCTGCTTATTGTCTAACTATAGAGGAGCTGGAATGTGCGCTCCCTGAGGGCAGGGATCTTTGTTTTCCCTTCTCACGTCTGCCAAGTGCCTCGAATACAGAGTTTGAGCTCAATAAATATTCATGGACCCCTTTTCTAAAGCAGGGTCAGCAGGCGCGCCTGGGTGGCTCAGCTGGTTGGGCGTCTGCCTTCAGCTCAGGTCACGACCCCGGGATCGACCCCGGGATCGGGATCGAGCCCCACGTCGGGCTCCGTGCTCAGCGGGGAGCCTGCTTCTCCCTCACCCTCTGCCTCTTCCCCGCTTGTGCTCTCTCTCTCTTTCTGTCAAATGAATAAATAAAAAACATCTTTAAAGCAGGGTTGGCAGACTAGGGCATGGGGACCAAAACCAGCTTACTGCCGGTTTTGGGAAATTAAATTTTGGAGCACAGCCACTGCCATTTGTTTCTATATCGCCCACGGCTGCTCTGCGGCGACGACAGCAGAGCTGAGGCGTTCTTCCATCAGACTGAAATACTTGTGATCTGGTCCTACAGAGAAAAAGTCGACTAATCCTTGCTCTAGGTGATTCTGATGCCTGCTAAATTTGGCAATCACTGTTCTAAACATTCACATTTGGGTATGACTTCTTATAGGCAACATAAAAAAAAATGTACACACAAAAGTTATTACTAAGAAGAAAACTACAAAAATAGTTTTTTTTTTTAAAGTATATGCAGTATGATTCTACTAAAAATATGCTCAGAGATGCTTGTACACATAGAGAAAAGATGCACAACATACCCACAAAAACACTAACAATAGTTCCCTTTAGGTGATGAGGTCAGGGGGTAATTTTTCTGTTTGGGGTTTTTTTTTCTTCCTAAAATGAACACACACTACTTTGTATTTTTTCTCGTCTATGAAAAGCACCTTCAAAAAGAGGAGGTCCCTGACCTCTCAATGGCATGACCTAGAAACATGTCCTTGCTCTTTCTTGCTCAGCTTGCTCCTCACCAGGCACCCAGGCTCTGACACCCCCCCCCCAAGCGCCCCTACACTCCTTATAAGGGGTGTTGCACTGTTCTCCTTCCTAGCCACGGGGCTAGCCACAAGCATCCTCGGAAGATCATGCGTGGTCTCTGCAGCCACGCAGACCTGCGTGGAATCCCTACTTTTTTTTTATCTATTGTGTAGTCTTGGGTAAGTTATTCTGGGCTTCAGTCTATTTATAAAATAAGGATAAAATCAGCCTCTTTGCAGAGAACCGCACAGGAGGAGATTATACTGCAGACGCCTGCCTCCCCACCCCCCTCATTCAGATTCTGCAGGTCTAGGTAGTGGCCCAGAATTCTGCATTATAAATAGGTACCTGGGTGATTCCTTGTAGACCAGGGCCTGCAGTTCTGAGGTACAACAGTGTTAGGATGAGAGGGTCAGTGTGGCGTGCACGTACCACGTACACGTGGCGGGAACTGAACACACGGGGCCGTCACAGGCACTGTCTCAGGGGTAAGTAATGCTGCGTGTGGTCCCGACACCCGCCAGGGCAGACCGGCAACCAAGACCCAGTTCTTCACACTCTGTGTCCAAGTCTCCCTGCGCCTTCGGGACACTCCGGTGGCACACGCCGGGCTATCTGTCAGGGCAGGCTTCCTGTGGCTTAGAAGCCGGACTCCTGGCTGATTCTGCATCTCGGAGCTGTGGCCGTGGCCATGACAGCTTTCCCTAACCTCAGATTGCCCTCCAGGGATGTGAGTCTCTCTTTTTCAGGCTTTAAATGCTAGGGCAGCCCTTCCAGGGGTGGAAAACAGTATCAGCTTACAGTCTGGAGCACTTCACATCCACCCTCTCAGGTGGGTACCAACAGTCCCAATTTACAGATAATGAGATGAAGGCTTCGAGTGGCAGAGATGAGAATCGGGGCTTTCTTTCCCCTCCCCCCATCCTGTCCGGTCACACGACAAGAGTACTAAGATCTCCCTGACACTGTGTGCATGGCAGAGAATGGATTTATGCCAAAACAATTTAAGCTTTCATGGAGTTTCACTGTTGTTGTTTTTTAAGAAAGGGGAGTTTTCAGGCGATTACTAACCTCACGGTGCTGTCACTCAGCTCATTTTATTGTTTAACTAGAACTCTGCTTCCCCAGAAAAGAAACGGAAGCAAAAGCCACCCCCAGGTCAGTCACTGGGGAAGGAGGGCCTTGAGCCCAGGGCTCCTTCTAGTTTGCAGGCCACAGTCCTGTCCCCATCTCTCCTCCCCCTTCCTGCTAAGGGAACCTGAGCAGGGTAAGTCCAGTCTCTTAGACTGAATGGATCTTGGGAGAAAATGCAGGTGGGAAGCAGCTCTGCGATGACAGTGACTGCCCCGGGACCTTGGGAGACCCTGTGGTGAGGCCACCCCAGGAGACTCTGCTGCATGCAGGGACCAAGCTCTCTTCTGTCATCTAAGGATATGGACATAAGAGGGAACAGGAGTCACTGTCTCCAAGCCTTCATTCTTTTAAGATTCCTTCTCTCTACTCTGTTCCCACTGTGCCCCCCTAGTCCAAGACCCTAGCTTCCCCCGACTAAGTGATGACAACTGCTTCTGGTGGGTCTTCTGCAGCTACTCCCCAGCCCTCCTGCAACCCTGAGTGTCAGAGGCAGCAGGGCAGAGCGATGGAGAGCTCGTGCGGCAGCTTCCCCACAATCTCATTTCATCCCATTTCAACCCGCCGCTTATTTTTCTGATCCTGCTCTCCCGTGGCCCAATTCCCCACAACCACAACCTCAAATGGGCCCTTCATACAACCCGGCCAGGAACCCCCCACTGCCTTTTGGGTCCATCACCTAGTCTTCCACCTTCCCAAAGTACCATTTCACACTTTTCTAGATACTTAGTGGATGGGTGATTGATCTCCCTTTCCTTCCAGTAAAAAAAAATGGGGAAAATTACCCAGATCTCTTGGGCTTCTGTGAAGACTGAGTGATATGCATATCCAGTGCTTAGCACAGAGCTATACAGACATCTAGAAAGTGCTCAGGGATGGTTCCTTATTATCATTTCCCCAAAGCAGGGCTCTACTCAGATTTCTTCCCTGACTGAGGACCTATCGTGAAACAGTTACCCCCAATTGATAGAGGAATAAATGGGGCTTAGGGAAGATCAGTGACTTTTCTGAAGTCACATGGCTTAGGAGCAAGGTTGGGATTTGAACCCAGAACTGTCTGAACCCCAGAGCCTGAGCCCTCGGCCTGTACACGGAAAGCTCTCAGTACCAGTCGGGCCTGTCATGTGAGCAGCAGGCCCTGCTGCTTCACGGCACCAAGTCCAACCTTCCAAGTTTGGCTTAAGGGTAAGCTCTTAAGTTCTACTTCTGAGCTAACCCATCTACCCTTCCGATTCCTCCCTGTCCTGGGAGATAATACAGCAAAGTAGGCTTTCATCACCGCCCCTTCCATGTGCCCCATGGCCTCTGCTATCTGGACTTCATAGGCCCCTCAGCCGGGACTACCACTCCCCCGCACCTGCCCCAAACCCTCCACCTCTCCTCTACAACGCCTGTCTCCTCGGTGGAACAACCGCCGATGCCCGGAGGTTCCTTCTTTCTCTGAACTCCACCAGCACCCAGCCTGCCCCATACTGCTTCATGCTTCATCACAAAGACCGCAGCTTTTGCCCCTCCCTCCTCAGTGTCTCATAAAGAGCAGGTAGGAGCTCAATGGATGACCTCACTGAATCAGAGCCAGAAGGGAAGCATTGTGTTGGAAACTGGAAACCCTACCGTTTCCATCAGGGAGAAGGGTAGGGGTGGGGTGGGGCCAGTTTCCCTCCCACTGCAGCAAACCAGTCTCTCACTGCATCAGCAGGCGTGGGCTCACCTGCTGGGCAAGTTTTGTGGCTGACTGGTACCATGTGCCAGCAGAGACTGTGTGTGTGTGTGTGTGTGTGTGTGTGTGTGTGTGTGTGTTTCAGGAGAGGCTGGCGGGTCAGCAGAGACTGTGTGTGTCTGTGTATGTGGAGAGGCCTTGCTGACAATCAGCTATCTCTGAAGAGGTATTCTGATGTGGCAAAAAAGTCAACACCGGAGCTATCATTGTCCTTTAATTCCAGGAATTAGAGAGGTTCCCCTTTGACAAAAAGTCAGTCTCCAGTCTAAAATTCCATTATGCAGATAAGAAACTAAAGCTTTATTACCTAAGCTGGGTCGTAACAAGTTCATGAGTATTTATTTTATTCTTTTTTCAACTCTACCTCTAAGTGTTGTTTATGTATTTCATACTTATAATAATGCAATAAGCTTAGGGAAGTTAAATGACTTTTCTGAGGTCACCTAGGGGAAAAGACCTCTGACATCACTCAATGTCACAGGGACTTCCAACCCAGCATAAGGCTGCATCGTACAAATGCATGGAAACTGGCACAGCGTGGTAGCTCTGGGCATGGGCTTCGAGTCCGAGAGACCCGGCTCTCAGTTTGGGCCTGCCACGTCCTGGCATGCGAATTTGAGCAAGTTACTTAATGTTTCTGAGCTTTGCTTTCTTCATCTATAAAAGAGGACAATAACACTGACCTCACTGGGCTGTGAGATGAGAAACTAAGTGTAATATAACATACGAACCTGGCACAAACCTTATTTTGTTGAACCTAAGACCCCAATGATTGTAAGATGCACCCTTATTTTAGAAAATAGGTATGTTTTAAATGGATGAACTATGGTAATAAATCCTTAATAGACAGCAGCTGTTATCATCATCAGTATCACAAACAAAGGGCAACTGCTGCTGGGATCCTCACAAGGGATGAGGACACAGTCTGCCTTATGGGGTAGCAACACTTGCCTGCCCCTGTCCCCCACCCACTGGGCTTCGGCCTTGACTTACCTTTCTTTCCATTGTTAGAGGGTGTAGACTTCCCACTGTCCGAGTTCAGCTCAAACACTCGTAAGTCCGTGAGTACCTCCTCCCTCAGAGTCTCTACTCTGGCTGGAGGCCTGGGCTCTGGGCCACTGGGGCGGCCAGAAGGGGTGTGGGGCTTGAACGGAGCTGGGGGCGGGGGGCCAGTCTCACCCACATCCACAGCCAGGGCCTGTTCCTCCAAAGATGCCTCTAGAAGCTTTTGGGACAGGTCCTTGGGCAGCACCGGTGCCTCGGCTGCAGCGTCAGGTTTGGCAATCTGCGTGACGACGGAGATGCTCTCGCTGCTCTCGGACGGAGTCACCTCTGTGGGAGGCTCGGCTGCAGTCACCGGATTCTCTTCACAGGGGCTCAGGGGGCCAGGTGGTCCTTCAGGGGGTGTGGAAGTTTTGGCCACAGGAACCTTTGCCTCTTTCGGAGATGTGGGTGAAATGCTCACAAGCTCCTCTGTCGAGAGAAAAGGGAAGAGGGCTATGTGCCCTGGTCGGCCCCAAGATAACCTTGGAGCTCCCTGAAGACAGACCTCAGGTTCCTGCCGAAGCTTACTCTGATCAAGACTAAAGGGTGCCAGTTTCCTCACCCTCTCCCCATCATGGTTCGTCTGCAGATACTCCCTGTAGGTCAAAATCTCTCCTACCCATGAGGCCTAGTATTTGTCTGGCAGCTTCCGGCAACACAGCCCGGGATGGTATTACAGACTAGAAAGTTAAGGCTTGACAGTGAATAAGTTCTGGGCTCAGGATGGGCTCCGCTGTATCTCCAGTGTATGATCTGCAACAAGACACTTAACTTTCCTTAGTAAAGAGAACAATAAAGAAAACACTTAATAAATGTGTTCCTGGCATGCAGGTGGCTCTAACATCCTATCCTAAGCCGAGCTACCAGAGAGAGGATGCTCAGCTCCCTCCTTAAGCCAACAGGTCCCAAACCTGGCTAGGCATGAACTTTATCAGGAGAGCTTGTTAAAAATACAAGTTTGGGGCACCTGGGGCTCAGTTGGTTAAGCGTCTGACTCTCGATCTCAGCTCAGGTCTTGCTCTCAGGGTCATGAGTTCAAACCCCGCTCTGGGCTCTGTGCTGGGTGTGAAGCAAAAAAACAAGTTTGGCCACATCCCCACAGAGTCTCATTTAGGACAGGGGGAAGGGAGTCTGGAATTCCAATAAGCATCCCAGGAGGCTCTGAAGGGGCTGGTCCGTGGGCTGGCCGGGGAATGTGCTGCTCCTGCCACACGTGACTTCTGTACCTACACCAGGAATTCCCACCAGTCCAGGCACACATTTCCTGGTTGGTTCAGCCTATCCTCAGCACGTACAGACACGGTGTGCATGCCCTATACTTCCACGGGTGCCAGGTCTCTCCAGTGCTCACAGAATGGCCAGATGGTCCCCAGAGGCAGGACAGGACCTGCTACTTGCCCATCACCTCTCACTATCTCTTACCTTCTTCCTCCTCCCAGCCAGGCTCTTCGGAGATGCTCTGTTCTGCCCGTTGCTTCAGGGCATCCCTCCGGGCCTGCTCCTGAGTGTGGGGGGAAAAGATGGCCAGAAGCAGTCAGGGCATGCTCTTCCCAGACCCCAGCCCTGACCCCAGAGCTCTTGCCCCTTCTTCCCTCAACAAAACCCAGCTTACTTCCCCAAGGGCTGAGTGGAGGGCCTCCCCAGGCCAGGCCAGCATACCTGCTCTAGCTGATGGACTTTATAGAAATACCGATGCCAGAATTCCGAATGGGAAACAGCTGCTGGGACCTGGAGGAAGGCAACAGTGGAGATGAGACTTTGGGGGTGGTTGTGTAGGGTTTGTGTCCCCAGCCTTATCAGCCTGCCCCAGCTACTCTGGGTTTCAGATGTGGTTAAGTAGCTGAGCAGTTTTTCTCAGAGCACTTACACCCTCCACCCCCAGACCCACCTTCTTGGCCCAGCTTGGCCAAGGAGGGAGAAAAGAATTCCCATCAGGCTTTGCTGGCCCTTCCATTTCTCACATGACTGCCAGAAACCTGACAAATCAACTATACCCATGTGGATTCTTGGCTCAGGACCTGGCTGGTCTGGCTCTCGAGGGTCTCTGACTGCTCTCTGGGCCAGGTGACTCTGCAGTGACTCTAGATATGTCTCTCCCACCTCCCGACACCTGAAACCGAAGGTGGGTGAGGTCCTGCCAGCTGGGTCCTCACCATCTTGGTGTAGAGTGCCCGGATGGAGGGGCTGCCTACGAGGAGCTCTGAGATCTCCCCCTTCTTCTCCTCCAGGCAGAACTGGGAAAGCCAGGCATCAAACAATTCCGGGGGCCCTGCAGAGGGACAGACACTGATGGTCAGTTTCCTGGGTCTGGAGAGAGAACACTGGGCCTACAGAAGACACACCTAAGTCTGGACATGGACAGTGAGGAAAGCTTAAGGTTTTTTCAAAGCCATTTGGCCAAAGGTGGGGGGTCAGGAAGGGTGATGGGGTAGGTAGGCCCCACTGGTATCATGGCAAGGCACTGAAAAGTGATCTCTAGAACGGGCTGCAGTCTGCATGTGCTCACATTCCTGCTTGCTTTTTAGCCCACTACACTTGGCTACTGAATCCCCTCCTCTCTGAAACCGCTATTCTCAGGTCCCCAGGGGCCCCATGTTTCCGTCTAAAGGTTATTCTCTGCCCTCACTCATGTGACCAATCCAGCTTCTGATCCTGGGAGCCGCTTGTCCTCGTGAATGCGCTCTTCTCTCCTGGCTTCTTGGGCTTTTGTGATTTCCCATCGGAGTCTTCAGTGGGCTCCTCTTTTCCTTTCCTTATCTCTTCTCGTTCTCTGTTTTCTCCTCAGAAAAGCTCCACTAAACAACAAGTCTCAACCTCTCCCTTCCCCCAACAACTCCTCAGTCTGTCTTGGCAGCCCCAGCTACATTGCTGGGCTCCAGATCCAGGGGTCCAGGGATCCCCTGGACACTTCTACCTGCTTAAGCGCAGCAAACCCCTGCGTGCTCGTTTTCTTCCCTCCCAAGCTGTCCCACCTAGTTATCCACCAGAGCTCTGGGTGCCCTCCTGGACTCCCCCTTTATCGGATCACTCTGGATTCCACTTCCTCAGTGTCCGTATGCACACCATCCTCTTCATTCCACCTGCTACTCCCGAGGTTCTGGCCTTCCCTCTGACGTGGGGATTCCTACCAAGCTTCCTACCCAGTCTGCCCATCTTCTGTCTTTCTCTATTTTATCCTTTACAACCATGCTTGACGCTTTTACGAAATGCAAAATCTAATCACCCCAGGCCTCAAAACCCTTCAGTAGCTCACTAGGGAGAGCTTTTATTTTTATTTTATTATTATTTTTATTTTTATTAAGTAAACTCTACGCCCAACATGAGGCTGAAACTCATGACCCTGAGATCAAGAGTTGCACGCTCCACTGAATGAGTCAGGCAGACAGGTACCCGTCTAGGGAGGGCCTTTCTTAAAGATTTAATTTATTTTAGAGAGAAAGAGAGAGAGCATGAGCAAGTGAGCAGCCGGGGGGGGGGGCAGGGAGGACAAAGGGGGAGGGAGAGGGATAAGCAGAATCCTCTTTGACTCTTTGGTCTCAGGACCCTGATCTCATGACCCTGAGCCAAAACCAAGAATAGGAGGTCAACCAACTGAGCCACCCAGGTACCCCTAGGGAGGGCTTTTTAAGCTGCGTCCAAGGATGGGCTTCAGAGGGTCAAAGAATTCCCCTACTGCATTATAAAATTTTGTGGAGAGAGGGCTTGTCATTATCAATGGATTTTTAAAGACCTCTGTGACTAAAACAAGGTCAAGAACCACTACCTTGAGGCATTTCGAACAAAATTCAAACTGCTCAGTCTGGCACCCAAAACCCTTCCGACCTGGCCCCCACCTGGCCCCCACCAGCAGCTCTCTGCCTCCTTCCCCCACATGCACCTCTCAGCCTTCCCCAGGGTAGAAGCTTCACATGTCCTGTTGCCATGCTTGAATGACCTTCCCCCACTGATAAAAGTAAAATTAGTTTACTTCTTTTTTCTTTTTTAAGTAGGCTCCATGCCCAGTGCGGGGCTTGAACTCACCACCCCGAGATCAAGAGTCGCATGCTCTGCTGACTGAGTCACCAGGTGCCCCAAAATTAGTTGACTTCTAATTCATCCTTAAAACCTCAATCTGAGTGTCACATCCTGGGTTCCCCAGGTCGGGCTGGGTGCTTCCCTCCTGGGGTCTGTGGAAGCAGCACTCCATCCCTACTAGCGTTGCTTTATCCACAGTTTCCCGTTTCTCTTTCCTAACAGCAGGTTCCTGGAGGTCTGGACTGGGGTGAGGGTTTGACTAATTTCTGAGCTCCAGTTCCCAGCCTGGGGCTTGCTGCATGGCAGGGGCTCAGCCAACAAACGCCAAAGGGAAGGCAGGCAGGGCAGCAGGGCGGGGATGGGGCCTGAGCGGAGGATGAGGGAGTGGAGCAAAGTCCTTGCAGACTGGGATGAACACAGTCCAGGCTCAGGGAGGAAAAGGGACTGTCAACCCATCCCACCATATGTAAGGCACACTCTAGCCCCACTCTGGTCCCTCTGCACAGGGGGTGCTGGGCCAGTGCTATCAGAGATAAACAGGGCGCTCATCCTAGACCCCCTTGGTCTCCCTTCCCCGCAAGCCTGTCCCCTCACAGCTACCCCCTCACCATCTGGTTCATTGCAGTAGGTTGCCGGGTCTGACTGCAGGCTATAGAGGCGAGCCTGTAAGAAACAAAGAACAGAAATTCTGGAGTGCTAGGTGGCGAAAACATCTCCCCTCGGACAGCACACCCTATCATTGTTGTTAATTGAGATGCTTTGAAGATATCCCTCTCCTATACATTTATTCCCATTCAAAATCTCAACCCAGCTTCTCCCCTGATAGCTGCCAGACCCTCGGGGCACTTATCAGCTCACCCTACTGGCTAGAGAAGGAAGCACTAGGCTAGGAGTGCAAAATGAGGCTTCTAGAAAAATAGTCTTTCCCCTAGTACTCTACCTTGGGAACTAAGAAAATACAGTGTAAGCAGACTATACAATTGTATGCATAAAATGCTTTTGAGTTATGTGAAACTTGAAAAATGTTAGTTCAAATATATTAATAAGTTCAAATTTATGGACAAATTTTGAAGTAATTAAGCTCCCCCAAGTTAAAACCATTCATCAAGAATTTAAGATTTTTTTCTTTTTTTAAAAGATTTTATTTATTTATTTGAGAAAGAGAGAGGCACAGCACAAGCAGTGGGGAGGGGCAGAGGGACAGGGAGAAGCTGACTCCCCACCAAGCAGGGAGCCTGATGTTGGGCTCAATCCCAGCATTCTGGGATCATGACCTGAGCCGAAGGCAGATGCTTAACTGACTGAACCACTCAGGCTCCCCAAGAATTTCTTAATTTCATAGCCAGTCTGCCAAATGAATTATCTGCTGTGTTCCCGTTACGGCCACAAGAGTGACACACAGAAAACCTCACCTTCCTTCCTCAGTATTATGTGAAGCAAGGGCTGGCTGTCTGCATTAGAACTTCATCGAGGGGCTTTGTGATTCACTGCTGTTACCATTTAAAATCCTACAGTTTAAGAAATTTCACACTTCCACTCAAATGGTCACTAAATGGTGGTATTGACACCAGTGCTGAAAGATAATTCTTGAAAAGTCATTATGTTTGGAATGGAAATTCAATGTGGTAAAATGCTATGAAGGCCAAAGTGCTGTGACATCACACTGTGAATTTAGGAGAAAACACTCCATGAACTCTAAGAAGTAATGCTGAGAAGATAAAATGTCTAAGAAATATCCAGCCACTGTTGTTGATCTAGGTGCTTTGAAGACATCCTCCCCCCATGCATTTATTCCCACTGGAAATCAGCCTAACCCCAGTGCGGACAGTATCATGCCCGTACAGCATTCCTTCTTAGGGCTGAAAGCTCAAAGGAGTCCAAACGTGCAACGCTAGGGAAACGACTGAATAATGACGCTACCTGCACTTGCAAGAACGTAAAGACATTAAGATTATGGTGATTAAGAAAGATGCTAATATTTTTTATAATTTTTTTTCAGCAGGTTATAAAATTGCATGTATAAAGTGCCTTTTTGGTTAAAAAGAAAAAGTCCAAACTACCTTTACCAATGCTCATAAACAAAAAGCAGTAACAGGTTAGACACCAATGAGAAATCAGTGATTCTCTTTGAGGGATGGGATTATGGACTTAGGAGCCATTACCTTCGAGCTCAGTACTCTCCAATTCAGTCATAGCCATATACTTATTTTCTGGCTTTCGTGAGTGGCGTTGGAAGCCAGAACCCGGTGTTGTTAGGCACCTGCAGGGGAGGCTGCTAATAAATACCTTGGTGCCATCGTAGGGCTCAGCTGTGCCGGAGGGCGTGCCCATCAGGGTGATGACATCGCAGTCTATGGTTTTGTCCGGTGAGGGAGCAAAGGTATCGGAGATCACCCCTAGGAAGTCAGACAACCCCTTCTTCATTTTCTCTGTTGCCCCCGAGGAGCCTTCGGTCTGCAGAGAGAAGGGGGCAGAGTAAACAGGTGGCCCAGGAGCAGGCTGCAATCTAGGGGATGGGGTACCGAGGGGTGAAGCATCAGGGGCAAAAGTGTGAGCCATGTGTGGGGACCAGGGAAGCACTCAGGGCCTCTCACCCCATCTCTGGGGTTGGAGAAGGACAGAAGTAGCCAGGTCCCCGTATACCAGATGGGGTTGTGGCACAGAGACCCGGTAGGCCTGGATAAGTCAGAGCAGAACTCTCTGACTCGTTTCATAAAAATTTCAAGGCCAGTCAGGCTGATCAAAGACTGGCAGGAGAGGAAGTGCGCCATACACACTCCGTGGGGAAGCAGACGTTCGGGTCGAGTGCTGGGAAAGGTACTAGTTTTGGCGACCTAAACCTCTCTGAGTCTGTTTCATGATCTGTAAAGTGCAGATAAACAGACTTCCTTCAGAGGGCGGCTGTGACAAATAAAAAAGATAAGGCATGTACAATGCCTGGCACACGACAGACATTTACCGAACAGCAGTACTGTAGTATTACAATTTCATCATCATCGTTGTTCCCGAAGTAGAACATTTCGTACAAGAGGCTGGGGAAATATGGGCAGGATGAGAACAGGTAGCCCTGCCTAGAGGCAAACTGGGGACCACTGAGGGCCAATGTACGGGGCAAGTGGGACACCAAGCTTGGGCCACACTGGTCAGAATGGCCTCGAAGCAAAGCAGAGATGGGATGCTGATAGGGCCAGGCCCTAAACCTCGTGGAAACCATAATATTTACTCCTGATGAGGTCATCCAGGCATTTTACACCTGGAATCTACCAGGGTGCTGGCACAGGCGGCGCTGGCACGTGGCACAGACACGCAGTCACTTTGCTGAATGAAGAAAAGGAATGAATAAATGGGAGAAACGAGTGGCATCTGTGCTACTGGCTGGACTCTGGCAGATCAGCAGGGTTACTCCCTGTCATCCATGCTCATCAGCAGCTGTGATTAGCAGGCAGATGGTATTTTACAAGAAGAGTCAACCAAATAAGGTTGGTTGAAAGAACTCCGAAACATGTTTCTCATAACATGGCCTCTAATCACAAGGCCACTGGTTCAGCTGGTGATCAAATGAAGAAAGTGCAATTGTCCCAATACGAAAGGAGGAACTGTTCATACAAAACCTGGATATTATACTTCATCAGAAGCTTGAGATTTGCAGGCACAGCCAACCATACACAACTTTCACTTTTCACACTGACTTTAGAATCCAACTCCTCTCTCACCAGAAGATTCTGCTACACATCTTTGATTAAGGAAAAACAGGGCCAGTAAGAATATTAAGTTGGCACAACCTTTCTGGAGGTAGTTTTGCAATAGATAGTAAAAGGCCTAAAACTGTACTCACCCTATGATTTTATTATAGTATTTTATTATAAAGAAAATATGAAGGGCAAAGATTTAGCAATCAGAATGTTTACTGTGGCTCTGTTTATAGTACCAGAAAAAAATGCAATAGGAAACTAGGAACTGGTTGAATCTACAGACCAAAATAACAGGCCATTTATGAGGCTGGAGAGTGAGGTCTGCAATGATTAAATCAGAAAGTAGTTATAAAACATGATATTCAGTTGATTCCCGTTCTGAAAAAAAAGTGGACCTACGAAACAAATCCCCAAATATTAACAGTCCTTATCTCTGGGAGATGGAATTCTGGGTGTCTCTAGGTCTTCTTCTTTTTCTTACATGTATTTTCTACACTGTCTACAAAGAATGACTTTGCAAACAGGAAAACATTTGTTAAAACAATACAGAAATGGGAAAGCCTATTAATACTTATTCTACGTAGCCTGTTTGCTCGACAGACACAATTCTCTCCAAGTGGGAGCCTACGGGGAGAAACAATCACTTAACAGTAGAAAGGTTGGGGCCCAGGGCAGGTCAGGCTGTGAGGGACAGTCACTCAGAGGGTGGAGGCAGTACTCACAGCGAGCTTCTCCTTGACCACGCTGGCCGTGGCCGCAATGGTGCAGGCCGTGTCATGCTGCACCACCTGCGTGAACTCTGTCAGGTCTCGCTTCATGAACTCCAAGGCTTCGGAGGACTATGGGAAGACAAGAGAAGGACGACAGAGCCAGCTGGCTCCACCGCCCTTCGTTCCTGTTTCCTGGGCTTCTTCCGTCTCAGACAGACACATGGAAAACTCAGGTGATGTGGGAAGCCCAGGCACAGAAACAATGCTTGCTTGTCCCAAGTCCATGACCTGGGATTACTGAATAGCAGCATACAGAGGGACTTCCTGCTGCTCTGAGAATGGGGATAAGTCTTAGCCCTGGCACTTAGAGGCTCTGTGGCCACAAGTAACTCTCATCTAGTCTCAATTTTCTGTAAAATGAGGGAGGCGGCCCATGTCAGTGGTTCAAGAGCAGGCTGGGGAAGGGGGCACATGTCATCTGGAAACAAAAGAGAGTCAGACGCGTTGCTCTGATATGCTTTAAGTCATGACGTTTGTTTCAACTTTCAAATAACATGAAGAAAAGGTGTGTGAATTTTTATCAAAGGGAAGTGTTTCTACTTTTACTTTTTTGTACAGGGAGATTCAGTTAAAAGAGGAGGCAGTATGTGAAATTATGTGTCTGAAAAGTTTAATGAACATGTCGCATTAGTTCAGAAAGCATTTATGAGTGATTCATGACAATTTAATACCAGTAAAAAGGTGTGTGATTTTTACATTCAACAAAGGGGATGTTGAGAGAAATACTGGATTGGGTTCTCTCCGAGGGGTTCTTGGTTCTACCACTCCAGGATTCTATTCATCCGTAGAGCAGAATGGATATTTCTTCTGCTGAATTGACCTGCCACTCACCCTGCACTCTGACGGCGTGAGACAGCAGGCCCTCAGCTCCAGTCTGAGTCTTGCCCTGCTTTGTTTCACCCTTACTCACTCTGGGGGACCTTCCCAGACTACCTCTGTGGTCGCCCTGGCAAGCCTTCTCATTTTACACATGGATAATCGGCTGCTGGATAATCGGCTGCAGTGTGTGTGTGTGTGTGTGTGTGTGTGTGTGTGTGTTAGCATTTTGGAGAGTTCTGGTGGTTTTTTTCTTTGGGGAAGGGCCTGTCTAGTTTTCAGCAGCCTGGGATGTCTCTGGATGGGGCAGTGTCATCTATCAGCCAGAAGCTTCTCTGAGAGGGGAATCGCGTCTCCATTTTAGACTCGGGACTCCTTAATTGGGGTGGAGGGATCATTTACTAATTGGCTCTCCATCCACTCTGCCAACACCTTGGTCTAGGCCAACCTGCTCTGTCAAATGGACTCCCTGCAGGGTACATCAGAGACCTCTACTACCCTGTCCTTGTGACACTGCTGGGGGCTTTGGAAGTCAGGGCGGACCAGGCTGCCCCTGCTTCACAGTCTTCAGTGCTTACACAGTATCCTATGAGCAAGTATAAAATCTTTACCTTCACTTCCAAAGCCCACCTAATCTCACCTCTGGCAGACTCTCATCCCCTACCACTGTGTCTCTCACGAGCTCTAGCTGGCTTTCCCCAAGTTTCTCAAATGCTCTAGCACCCTCCCTATCTTCAGGAGGTCTGAACACACGATTGTAATTCTTGGAAACACATACGTGAACAGACACAACGAATGAACCCCCTCACCTGGTTAACTCTGATTCTTCCTTAAATGTCACTTCTCTAGAGAGGCTTCCCGGATGCCACCTCAGATTAGGTTGGCTCCCTGCTTCCCAGGGCACCTGCATGTTCTCTAACATTTGTCATGCTGTAGACTTATGATTACCCGTTCAATAGCTAGCTTCCTGGATAAACGGAGCTCTGTGAACATACAGCCCGTGTTTTTTGCTCACTGATGCTTTCCCAGTATGTGACACAGAACCTGGCATAGAGTAGGTGCTCAAAGAATGTTTGCTTGTTAAATTTACACGTACGAGGGCAAATTTTAATTATATAACCAGTGCCATGATGATTTGATGAATGACTGTCTCCCTCACTAGACTGCGAGCTCTGAGGGGACCAATATGAACAGACATGGTGCCTGCCCTCAAGAAGGTCATCATCTACCGGGCGAACTGCTCACGTAACAGTGTCAATGTACAAGAGCAGAGTGGTGACCAGTGTTTTATCAGGAAGTTGCAAAGACTTGGTGAAGGGAAGCCTGGACTGAGCACCTAGAAGAACGAGCAGGAGTTGGTAAAGGAAGCTGGGGCACGGCAGGGCACAGGGTTTACTGAGGCCTCTGAGCATTTCTGTCCTGAACATTCAAGATAAAGCAGAAGTAGTTTGGAAGAAAGCTGGAAAGGCTGCCAAGGGCAACGATGGTGGGTGATGGGGAGCCACCAAGAGTTGGAAGGAGGTGGGACATGATAAGATCTGCATTTTTCGTAGGTCACTCCAGTGACTGGCCTGGAGTACCACGGATAGATCCAAAAGTGACAAGATTAGAAGACGGAGGAGAACAGTCAGGAGGCTGCTGTTAAGAGTTCAGAAAAGGCAATGAAAGAATATGAATAAGGATAGTGCTGGTCAGGATGAAAGGATAGGACTGATTCAAGAAATATTAGGCAAAAATGGTAGATTTAGGGATTAAACAGATGCAGGAGAATCAAGGAAGAGCCACTGGCTGCTAACCTAGGTGACTGGGTAGACACAGTGCTCCCAGCTTAGACAGAAATGCAGAAGGGGGAGCAGGCTTAGAAAGAGGATGATGACAGTGATTTTGGTCACGCAGAATGTGTGATGACAGTGGGTTATCCGGGATAGTTGTCCAGCAGGAGTTATTCTCAAACATTAAAGCTCAGAGAAAAGGACCAGGAATCACACTATCATGAAAATGGAGGAGGTCACCCAGGAAGCGTTTGTAGAGTGAACAGAGCAGTGAGCTGAGGACAAGACCCCTCAAACACCACACCTGTAAGGGAAGCCATGAAAGAGTCAGGAAAGAAAAGCCTGGCGATGTGGAGAAGTGAGAGAGAAGCCTGCCACAAAGCCAAAGGAGTAGAGTTTCAAGAAAGAGGGAGTGATCACTAGTGTCAAATGCAGCCGAAAGGCCCAGGAAGATAAGGGCTGAAAACCACCCGCTGGATTTGGCACGTGGTAGGTGAAGTTGAGTGTGTTTACAGATAAGCTTACATGGGGCAGCTGCAGGGATGGGGAGGGAGTTATGAGAGGTCATGCTGCTGACCTCAAATATAAAAAGTAGGAGGCGAGGGTGTCTCCTAGAGGTAAAAGAGGAAGTAGCTGAAAGGACCACTGGAGGGAAGAGTTAGGTTTGGGGTAAGTTTCAGAAGATAAGGGGAAGAAAAGCAAATCAGAGAATGAAAAAGCTTGCTGGGGGTGGGGGTGCTCAGGCCTAAATAAGCTTGGGCAATCTGTGGTTGGACCAAAGAGCAATGACTTTCTTTATCAGTGTCTCTGGGTAAATGCAAACACACACATACACTATAGGAGGCGATAAGGAGCAGAGAAAGATCAATTATAGCACCATCTCAGCACTGTAGTGTCTAGGGCAATGTATGCTAAGGGGTGCAAGGGAACTGAGGGTCCTGGGAACTGAGTAGTCTAGATGGAGCCAGGATGGGTGCAGGCAAGGCCAGAAAAGCACTGAAAGACCAAGGAAAAAAATGGAAGTAAAAATGGACTGATGGTGTTTAAGAGGTTTCCCCAGCACCCTCCTCAGTTTAATTAATTTACTGATGCTTATATACTACTTACGGTGTGCTAAGTATTGTTCCTGGTGCTTTACACACATTATTATTTAATCCTCACAACAGTATTATCAGGTAGGTGTTATTAGTACTCCCATCTTGCAGATGAGGAACTGAAGCCTAGAGAGGTTAAATAACTTGCCCAAATCCATATAACGGTAACTAGCTGAGAGGGACATTAAGTCCCCTCTTTCTGAATGGGGAACGGTCAAAGGCAGAAACAACATCCACACCCTTGCTTCAAACAGAGAGCTCCCCAAAAACAAAGATAGAAAGCTAACCAACTATCTATTTTTCATGAGTTATGGTAAGACCCGCCTTGAGGAAAACACACAGGAAGTCATCGCCCAACATTTGCTGAAGGCACGTCAGACTCTCCTTCCAGGAGATTGCTCAATGGTCCTTTGAGGTCCTTTGAGGTCTTTTCAATTAAACTTCAGTGTGAAATTCTCTTAGTCCTCATCAACAACAGAAACAACTCAGGGCATTCTCAAATTTGCTAGGCTGTAGCTGAGAGGCTGAACAGGAGTATGCAGGCTAAAGGAGGTATTAAAATGCTTCCAGAATAGAGGACTGATTTAACCGAGATCAGAAGCCTCCTGGAGTCTGCCCTGAAGCAGGACTCACCCCAATTTCTTGAAGTAAACAATAATTAACCTTTCCTCCACAATTCACTTGGGCTGGTTTTGACAAACTAGTATGGGGTGGAACAGAAACACACAACAGCCTTGTTCATTGGCAGGGCCAAGGCTCACTCATCCCATAAGGATTGCTGCCTCCCCACTAGACTGTGAGCTTTGCGAGGCCCAGGATAGCATCTGCATCCTTAGGACCTGTCAGACAGTGCTAGCTGTAGCATTCTAGTATTTGAATGACTATAGTAATAAGTTTCTATTGCAGAATTCTTCTTCAAGGCCTAGATCAAAGGTTCTCTCTTCTACGAAGCTGTGAATTTCCTGAGCTGGAATAAACTGCTCTTACTATGGATTCCTACAAAAGGGTCGCTCCGGCCTTTAAAAAATCTGTATTTCATCGTGGCTAGTGTCACACTGGTCTGAGTCGGGGGTCAGTCCTCCCTGAGACCGACCGGGGATAACGGTACAGCCCGGGTGGGCCTCATCTTTCAGGCCCAGAGCCCACACTGGTCGGGCGGGGCCGCTCGGACCCGCTTGCATGAGGCGGCGCAAGGCCCTGGCGGAAGAAGGGCGGCGGCCCGGCTTACCTTCTCCTTGACTGCCTGGTAACTCTGCTGCAGCCAGCTCCGCCACCAGCCCACGTCCTCCCTGTGAAGACAGACACATCTGGCGGCCCTGCGGTGCGACTCTTGCCCGCGCATGATCGGGTCTCAGTTTCTCCCTGAGATGTGGTCCGCGGGCCGAGACTTGGCAGACCCACCCCCTCACACTGAGACTCCACCCCGCCCTTTCAGCTCCGTCCACTCCCGGGCTGGCCTCCTGTTCCCCACGGGGACCCCGGCCCAGCACCCCGACCCTGGGAGAATTCAGGCCCCGACGCCCGAGAGCTAGATGACGGGCTCACCCTTCCGCCATCTTGCCTGCATGACATCACCACTATTTACTGACCTCTGACTTCCGACACGGCACCGCCCCCCCAAGCACCGCCCCGGAGCGCTCGGCCCAATCCTCGCGCGGACACCGCCCTCGGCCCAATCTCCGCCCCGCTCCATCACTGGGCTCCGCCTTCTTGAGCTCGGTCCACTCTCTGTCTAGAGTTCGCTCTTAAACTCCGCCCCTGAACTCTCGGCCCAATCCTCACTCAAGTATGTTCTCGGGTCCACCCCCAAGCGTTAGTCCTACCCCCACCAACAACTACTTTTTAATCAACTGACTTCGGATACGGTGGCTGCCAGGGGCCACGTTAGCGGGCCGGGACCGTGGGAGGTGTGGGAGCAGAGGGGAGAGAAGGGACCCGGCCTGGAGCTCGAAAGTCTGGATCCTAGAGCGCAGGGCCAGGACCACCCCCCTTTATGAAACAAGCCGCGTAGCCGCTGCTTGGGTCTCTTCGGGCCAACAAGCGCAGAGCGGGGCCCTGGGCCATGGTCTGCAGGTGTATGGAGAAAAATTCTTCATGAAGCTGACTTCCATGCAGCATCTGGAAGGGCTCTGAGAATATTGTGGAGACAGACACACTTTCAACTACGTCAACTCTTGGTAGCCCAAACCAGAACTTGGCGAGCTGGAGCTGGACCTGGATTGACTTGTGAAAGGGAGACAGAGACTTTCTGGATCTGCTACCCATCAAATCCCGTCGCCTCTTGTCTGTTTAGGGGCAGAGCTTTAGTAATCCCCCCCCCCATTTCGTTTTCTCTCTTTACAGGATTGTTCCTGTCATACGTGCTATTTCTCCCATCTTAAAAGCATGGAAATAAACACCAACCCTCTCTTGATCGGACACCCTTTACCTAATCCCCCAAAACTCGTGAGACTTGGCTATACTCACTGTCTCCAACTCCCGTCTCTTCCCATTCTTTTTTTTTTTTCTTTTTTTTTTAATTTATTTATTCAACAGAGATAGAGACAGCCAGCGAGAGATGGAACACAAGCAGGGGGAGTGGGAGAGGAAGAAGCAGGCTCATAGCGGAGGAGCCCGATGTGGGGCTCGATCCCAGAACGCAGGGATCATGCCCTGAGCCGAAGGCAGACTAAGCGCTTAACCGCTGTGCCACCCAGGCGCCCCTCTTCCCATTCTTTATTGAATTCACTTCAGTCGGATTTTTGCCTCCCCACAATCCGTTGAAATAACTTTTATGGGAATGCTAAGAACAATGACCAATTTTCAATCTTTATTTGGCCCATCAGCATTTTACTTGACACAGTTGATCACCTTCCTCCTTTTTGAAGACTTTCTTCACTTGCCTTCCAGGACACCAATGCCCTTCTGACTCTCCTCCTACTTCACTGGCATCTCTTTCTCACGTTCTCTACTGTTGTTTCATTGGCCTCTGGTTGCTGGAATGTCCCAAGGCTCAGCCTTCTCCTTTTTGGTGTCTGTAATCATTCACCAGATGATCTCATCAAGTCTCATGATTTTAAATGCCATCTATGCACTGGTTACTCTCAAATTTTCTCTTTAACCCTCACATCTCTGAATACCAGGATCATTATCTCTATTTGGTTGTATAATAGCCATATTAAACTTAACATGTCCCCCAGTTCCCGATGTATCAACCTCAACTTCCTGCAAACTTCCCCAAAGCTGTAAATGGCAACCTCATTCCTCCAGTTGCTCAAGCCAAAAACGGGGGAGAAATTTTTGATTTCTCTCTTTCTTTCTTACTCCAAAGCTAATTCCTTGGCAAATCTATTGGTTCTACCCTTATTTATTTCTTATTTATTTATTTATTTAGAGGGAAAGGGTGGGGAAGGGCAGAGGGAAAGGGAGAGAGAGAATCTTAAGCACACTCCATATCCTGGAGCCCAACACAGGGCTCAGTCTCACAACCCTGAGATCATGACCTGAGCCAAAATCAAAAGTTGACTCTTAACTGACTGTGTTGGCTCTACCTTTAAAGCAAAACCAGAATCTGGTCACTTCTCACTATCTCCCCTGCTACTTTGTAAATCCCGGCCACTATGTTTCTCACCTAGATAAACTCGAGAGCCTTTTAACTGGTATCCACTCTTGCCTTCCTATAGTATAGTCTTAACTCCGGGATCGTGACCTGAGTTGAAGGCAGATGCTTAACTGACTGAGCCACCCAGGTGCCCCGAAAGCAGGAATTCTAACAGATATTTCTATACCCATGTTCATTGCTGCATTTTCTCAATAGCCAAGAGGTGTGAGAAACCCAAGTGTCCTTTGACAGACGAATGGATAAACAAAATGTGGTGTATACATACAGTGGAAATATTATCAGCCTTAAAAAGTAAGGAAATTCTGACACACGCTACAGTGTCAGTGAATCTTGAAGACATTATGTCAAGTGAAACAAGCCAGTGACAAAAGGATAAATATTATATGATTCCCTTTATATGACATACCTGGAGTAGTCAAGATTCATAGAGACAAAAAGTAGAGTGGTAGATACAAGGGGCTAGAGGGAGGAGGGAATGGGGAGTTATTGTTTAATAATGGGTTGGAGTTTCAGTTTGGTACGGTGAAAAAGTTCTGGAGATGATTGATGGTTTTGGCTGCACAACAATGGGAATGGACTTACTGCTACTGAACTGTATAGTTGAAAATAGTGAAATCGGAAGTTTCATGTTCTATTTTATCACATTAAAAGTTTTGTAAATCAGATCACAATCCTCCTCTGCTCCAAATTCTCCAATGTCTCCTTATTGTACTCAGGGAAAAGATGCTAAGTCCTCACGATCTCCTTTAAGGCCGTATGTAGTTGAACTGACCTCAAACCATTGGTCCCTTTAGTCACTCGGTTCCAGCCATATTGGCCATTTTGATGTTCCTTGAAAGTTCCCAGCACGGCCCTCTGATTCGGGGCCTTTGAACTTGTTCCCTCTGCTTAGAATGCTCTTATCCCAGATATCATCTGCTTCAAACCTTCACCTCCTTCAAATCTTGACTTGAATATTGTCTTTTAGCCACTCTGAACACATTATTTAAAATTGCAAATTGCACCCCTGCATTCCCATTCCTTTCTCCTGCTTAATTTTTTTCTCCACACCACTTACCATCATCTGATATACTATATCTTTACTTTAAAAAACAGAAAAAATAGCACCTAGGTGGCTCAGTTGGGTGTCTGTCTTTGGCTCGGGTCATGATCTCAGGAATCGAGTCCTGCGTCAAGCTCTCTGCTCAGTCCGGAGTCTGCTTCTCCCTCTCCCTCTCCCTCTGTACTGTCTCTCGCTCTCTCTCTCAAATAAATAAAATCGTTAAAATAAAAATAAAAAAAAAAACAGAAAAAAACTGCCTCTCTCTGACTAGAATGTGACCTCCATGAAGACAGGGATTTTTTATTTATTTTATTTATTTTTTAAAAGATTTTATTTATTTATTTGACAGAGAGAGACAGCCAGCGAGAGAGGGAACACAAGCAGGGGGAGTGGGGGAGGAAGAAGCAGGCTCCTAGCGGAGGAGCCTGATGTGGGGCTCGATCTCAGAACGCTGGGATCACGCCCTGAGCCGAAGGCAGACGCTTAATGACTGTGCCACCCAGGCGCCCCAACAGGGATTTTTTAAAAAAGATATTATCTCCAGAGATAGGGATTTTATTTTATTTTATTATTTTTTAAAGTAAGTTCTACAGCCAATGTGGGGCTCAAACTCACAACCCCAAGATCAAGAGTCCCATGCTCCACCCACTGAGCCAGCCGGGGACCGCTGAAGGCAGGGGTTTTTGTTTGTCTTGTTCACCCGTCTACCCCTAGCACCTGGAACAGTGCCTGGGGCATAATAGACACTCAATATTTGTTGAGCATATGAAAGAATAAATGTAAGGGTAACGACAGAGACAGGAGTAATTTGGAGCAAGCCAGAGTGGCTAACATGAGTAGGGAGAAGAGGCGGATAGAGGTGAAGCTGTAAAGGACATTAACATCTAGATTCCTGAGACCCTCGGATGCAGGGCTAAAAATTCAAACGCAATCCGTAGACAGAGGAGAGTCACCGAAGGTTTGTGAATATGGACCTGGCTTGTGCTGTGAAGGTGGTGTGACCGGTGACCAGGCTCTACTGTTAATAAGTCTAGTGGTGTTATTTATTAAACAGGTGAGCATTTTACACAGTGTACCTTGTGTCATCTTCCCAGTAGCCCTATGAGGTAGAAACTATTTTTAATCTCCATTTTGAGGAAGCTGAGATTCAGAGAGATGGAGTGACTTTCCCAAGGTTGATTTGAACCCAGGCCTGTCTCATCAAGTTTCAGCACATCTCATATGTCTTAACTTCGTCCAGCCTCCTATCCTGCTTCCCACCCAGGTGATACGCCACAGACAGGTGAGGACGGCAAACCACCCTTTGTCTTGTTTGCATTATCTCAGTCCCCGGCCCCGGGCCTAGCACACTGCTTGCCTGTGAGGTCCTCAGTGTGTGTGGACTGAGTGGGACCCTCTGCTTGGATCTCTGGTCCTCCTCATCTGCTCATCCCCACACCTTGTCCCTTGGCTTCCTTCAACGCCAGCCCGCAGATCTGGGTTCAAATCCCAGCCTAGTTGCTTCTCAGTCATGCGGACTTGGGTAAGTTAACATCCCCTGGCTTTACTGTCTTCATCATTAAAATGGGGATACTACTCCTGGTTGTGGTGGGGATTAAGTAAAATAAGTAAAACACCTAACACAGCATATGACAAAGTCCTTAATGTGGTAATTACTATTGTCTTATCCCCTTACCCCTGTCCTCAGAGTCTAACACAGAGCTAGTCACTGGTAGAGGGTTAATAATCATCTGTTTAGGGGCGCCTGGGTGGCACAGCGGTTGAGCATCTGCCTTCGGCTCAGGGTGTGGTCCCGGCGTTATGGGATCGAGCCCCACATCAGGCTCCTCTGCTATGAGCCTGCTTCTTCCTCCCCCACTCCCCCTGCTTGTGTTCCCTCTCTCGCTGGCTGTCTCTATCTCTGTCAAATAAATAAATAAAATCTTAAAAAAATCATCTGTTTAATGAAACAGTATTTTGTAGGAACACTGGATTATGATTAGCAGGTGTACATTTTAATCCTGGGTTATGGGTATTGGTCACTTTGTCTCTCTGAAACTGTTTTTTCACCATCCTTGAGATCTCTACATTTTCTCCTACCTCTTAGAGGAAGTATGAATGTATAAATTCAGCCCATCCCTGACCCTCAGACTCTCCTTTAACTGACATCCCCCCTCCTGCCCTGCTGGACCCCTCTTGGCAGATGGTTCTTGTCCCAAGCATCTTCTGGGCTTTGGCTCCCAAGGGGGCCTGACATCCTGGTGCCACCAGGTGGTGCTAGGGACTCATTCAGGTGAAGCTGGTTCCCTGGTCCAGGCTGAGCAGATGGGAGCAGTCCTACGATGCCCTCTGGCTCCCCTAGTGAAGCTTGGCTTCCTGCGTGGAAGGCAGCTAACCCTGAGATGATCCTGGGGGGCGAAGTCTCCAAACCCACCCTGGTTCTGCTGTGGACATTCCAGCACAGTGTTGGCAGCGGGACCCGCTACATTTGTGGGACCCAGTACAAAATAAGAATGCCTAAGTTGCTCGTAGAGGCAGCATAGGGCCTGCCTAAAAGCGTGTAAAATGGTTCTAGTTCAGCCTTCTAGAGCTGACTTAAAATATTAGGAATTTTATGAGCTGACTGTTGAACACAGCCTTTATAGAAAATTAAATTATATAAAAATTATATGAAATAAATTATATAAAAACAAATGTAATAAATACCCCAAACTCATCACTATATAATTATTTTTATACATTTCATGATCATCTATGCCTTTGAAGTGGCTTACATTTATTGTGCCTATTTGCTTTACGTCTCTTGCCAACTCTGCGTTCAGTGATGTCACATTGGTAGCTTAAAATTGAGGAAGGCTGGAGTGTTTACATCATCAAATCTGCAAACACCACATGTCCCGCCCCCACCCCGAAGCCAGTTAAATTTTTTCCAGTACACCCCTGGTCCTGGTTGTACTCCTAATGTGCTGTGCTGTGTGGTCTCCGGCAAAGCTCTCTTCCCTCCGGCCACGCGTACATCTGTGTATCACTTTATAATTTACAAAAGGGAACATTTTTGTGTGTGCTGGGCACTGTTGTCTCATGTAAATCTTACAACCACCCCGGAGGTTCTCTGTATTGTGGTACAGAGAACAAAGGGATGTTGCCACAGTAGAGCGGATGACTTTGGCTCCTGGGATGGCTGTCACCAAGACTCCCAGAAGGTGGCGCTGTGGTCTGACTCAGGGAAGGAAGCCACATTCTCTTCCTGTGCCTCTGTCTCATAATGAGAAAATGTTAATTAATGATGATGATGATGATGATGATGATGATGATGATGTCTTTCCAGCAGCCTCCACCATTGTTCTTGGGACTTGTACACCAGAAGCCTGCTCCCTAGCTATACCTAAGACTAGGTAGAGGAAAGATCTAGCCCCCTCTATGCCGGTAGAAGGTCATAGCTGTCGGAGGTGAAAGCTGGCATTTCCTTCTTACTAGAACGTCAGACAGTAAGGGTCTCCCCCCAAAAAGGGAGACTGGGGTTGGATCCTTTCAGAATTCAGGAAATGCCAGCACAAAATGTGAGGCTTTGATATACTGACTATTTTGAGCTTTGCACCTGATAAAACAGGAAACTGGGGGAGAGGCTTACTCTGAATTCCCCTTACCCCTATCTGCTCAATGACAGATCCTTCAAAAGGAACTCAGTTGTCTTAAATCCCCTCCCCTGGAGCTTCATCAACCAGGGAAGATTGACTTTTATCACAGGAGAGACTAGAAGTCGACACCACGCCCAGACACACTTTGTCACAAACCATCATATCCCCCCTATCTTCTTCTAAGGGCCCTTCATTTACTCTCTCCCTTAAGTGGCCTACATCTCCCACCCCTTCCCCTATTAAAATGCTGTATAAGCTCTCAAATCCCTTTGCTTTTGGGGGTATTTCTTTTTTTCTTCCCTCTGATCCCCGCTTGCGTATAATATTAAAAGTGAATAAATGTGTATTCCTTTTCTCCTATTAATCTGCCTGTTATCAGTGCATTTCATAGATCCAACTACGGAACCTAGGAGGGTTGAGGGAAAATTCTTCCTCCCCTGTAATGTGGGGGGCCCAAACATTAACAGTCTTATGTGCTCCATTTGCTGTCAAACACATACACCCTATGTCCCAAACTTACACTTCCTTCCTAAGTAGCAGAAAGCAGCTATGACTGCGGTAATTAAAAACACTCTACTCCCCAAGGAAGGAACTGCAATGCCTTGATGCTCCTCCTCTAGCTTTCTCAAAATCCCTTCCCAAAAATCTGCAGTCTTACTAACTGGTAAGGTTAATCTCCCTACACAAGGGCCTGGAGACCATGGTAGGGGAAACAGAGAGGAAGGAGAAGCATCTAACACATGTACGCGTACACACCGAGGACGGAAGTTCAAGTACAGGCTATAATCCTCACCTCCATAGCCCATTTTAAGGCTGATCTTGTGGGGCGCCTGGGTAGCGCAGTTGGTTAAGTGTTCGGCTGGGGTCGTGATCTCAGGGTCGTGAGATGGGGCCCGGCTTTGGGCTCTGCACTTGGTGTGCAGTCTGCTCGAGGTTCTCTCTCCTTCTCCCTCTGCCCCTCCCTCTTGTTTTCTCTCTCTCTCTCCCCCCATAAAATAATCAATAAATCTTTTTAAAATGTCTGATCTTTTATTTATGACCTTCCTTCTTCACTATCCCTCTTCCAGGTGTCTTCTGCCTGGACAGCTAAGTTCTTAGCCCACAGAAGAGACCCAAGCTTTCATTCCTGAGAGATTCCTGCCCTGCGGGAACCTTTTGTATACAACCGTGGCAGTCTTGCAGTGACTGTAATCACAGGATGTGGTCTAGAAATAGGATCATTAGAGCCCACAGTCAAGTCTTTCCCTAAGCCTTCTTGCCCCGACTGTGTGGTAACAACTTCTTTCCCCTTGATAGCCAGAGATTTTGACCCCAGAAAACACTTTGATTTCTCCTTTGCTTGTCTGTTCAGTGGCATGAGGTGTTCAAAATGGCTGAGTGGCAGTTTCCACTTCCAGTTCGGTGGGAAAACTACATCACTTGGTGAAGGCATTCCCCCCCTTGGACACTACAAGGTTTTAATAGACCTGACTTCTCTATTGTCTCATGAGGCCAAGAAGCAGGTAGTGCTTGGATGTGTCAAGAAGTTTCATTGTGAGAGGAGCCACTCTGACATCCAGCCCCTTGGTTTTTGAGCTGCTATCTGGCTGAGGGAGGAACAGGAGGTACTCTGTGGATGGCTCTCTCATTCACTAAGTGTGGTCCAACAGCTGGCACCTTACTTGGGCCTTCAATAGGCCTTTTCAACATTCTAGAATGTTGACTAATGGAGCACATGGTAAGACTAGTGACTCCTGCAGGTGTCAGCTCAGTATCTCACTTCTTTCTTGTGAAGTGACTTCCGTAGTCAGAAACAACATCTTGTGACAGAATGAGACGGTGTATGAAGTATACGGATGGAGGTTCTGGCAGAGGCATGCAAGGCAGGAAAAGCAAATTCAAATCCAGAGTAAGCACCTCTTCTAGTGAGACAAATTCCCCATGAGGGACATGGTCCTATGTCATCCATCTGCCACTCCGTAGTTGGCTGGATTCCTCAAGGTATGACACCAAATCAAGGGCCCATCGCTGGGTGCTGCTGTGGGCAAACTGGGTGTCAGTAGTGGTGGCTGCCAGGTTGGCCTTGGTGAGGGGATGTCCCTCTTCTTCTTTTTTTAAAGATTAATTTATTTGAGAGACAGAGAGAAAGAGAGAGAGAGAGCACAAGTTGGGGGTTGCAGAGGGAGAGGGAGAGGAATCTCCAGCAGGCTTCCAGCTGAGCACAGATCTGACGTGGGGCTTGATCTCAGGACCCCTGAGATCATGACCTGAGCTGAAACCAAGAGTTGGACGCTCAACCAATGGAGCCACGCAGGCGCCCAGGGACATCCCTCCTCTTGAGCCCATGCATAGTTAGTCTCCACCCCTGTCATCTTGGTCCTTTGTCAATGAACCCATAGAAAAAGAGCTGGACTGGCTGGGGGAAGAGGCCATCTAGTTAACATCCACAGAACGTTCTATTTGCTGACTATTAAAAGCTTCTGCCAGGGGCTCCTGGGGGGCTCAGTCAGTTAAGCGTCTGCCTTCAGCTCAGGTCACGACCTCAGGGTCCTGGGATCAAGCCCTGCATCGGGCTCCCTGCTCAGTGGGGAGTCTGCTTCTCCTTCTCCCTCTGCCCCTCCCCATACTTGTGCTCGCTCTCTCTCAAATAAATAAGAACTTAAAAAAAAAAAAAGCTTCCCCCACAGTAGAGGCCTATGGTGAGCATTTGTACGGCATACAAGCTGTCTTATGATCATTTTAAGGAACGATTCTAAGAAATCTATCTTTCCCAAACCTCTTTGTCATGAACTTCCAATCTTGTAAGACGCTCAGCTACTCAAATCATTAGTCACTGCCCATGAACTGGTATAGATCCTGACCTCAGGCCATCTCTCCTTCCAGGCAAAGTGGGTAATGAGACATACTGCTTACAGTTCTGCCTGTTGAGGGATTTTCTTCACCACTATCCTTTGGGGTTACTTAATCATTTCCATTAAGCTATTTCTTGCTGTTTCAGAATCTGTCATCAGAAAACTGGGCTCTGGGAGGCACCTGGGTGGCTCAGTCGTTAAGCGTCTGCCTTCGGCTCAGGGAGTGATCCCAGAGTCCTGGGATTGAGCCCTGCATCGGGCTCCTCCGCTGGGAGCCTGCTTTTTCCTTTCCCACTCCCCCTGCTTGTGTTCCCTCTCTCGCTGGCTGTCTCTCTCTCTCTGTCAAATAAATAAATAAATCTTAAAAAAAAGAAAAGAAAAGAAAAGAAAACCAGGCTCTGATATCTTTCCCTTCACACTGGAGCCTTGTTTCAATCACTCATGTAGCTTGGAACATTCTACTGGCCTGGGCCTATTTCACCAGGTCTATCCTTGCTCCTCTGTCCCCAACCTTTTGCTCCCAAGTCTCTTCAGTAGTTTCCTCCAGTAGCCATTGCCTATGATTCAGTGTCGATCCTAATTTTAGGCCATCTGTCCTTCCAGACAAAGTGGAAAACCACAAGCCCCACTCCCTCCAAGTTCTGCCACCAGGACGACATCCTTCCTCTGCTCTCCTTCAGGGTCATCTTGAGAGGGCTGCTCAAGCCACAGCAGTTCATTTCTGGCTGGTACCAGGACACATAAAGTAATTCCACATTTCTTTCCTTCCCAGTCTCCTAGGTTGAAGTCACTCTAGCAGCGCGGCAGGAATGGACACACCGGGAGCAAGAACACCTTGCCCATTGCCCCTTTGGGGCTGTTGAGGCCAGGTTCTATTGGGACCATTTCCCCTCGAGGACTGCTGGGCATAGGGATCGGATGTCCATCAGATTGATGGGCAGCTCAGGTTACAAGGTCAGCTGGAGTGCCCTTGGTTGGGTGTGTAGTCCACGGGAGCCCAGCAAAAACCCAGGAGCTATTTCTCAAAAGAAAAACACTTACTTAAGAAGGAAGCATGGCTTTGCTCCCGAGCCCTAAGGTCCTGTTTACGTGATCCCTCTCTCAGTGTCTGTGGTCGGCCCCATAGAACACCCTGATTCATTGCAGGGGCTCTGAGTCACAGTCTGTTCAGTCATGAGGGCCAAAAAGCTGAACTCCATGCATGGTGTGGCCTGGACCAGGTAGGGAGGCCTCTTTTGTCCTCTCTTGCTCGGTGCTTTATTCAAAGCTGGAGACTGACTACAGGGTAGGAGTAGTGCACTGGGATGCTGTATGTTGCCTCCAAAATCCAGAGACCCATCAAGCACTAGGGCTCCTTCTAAGAGGAAGGAAATCCAAAGATCAGCAACCTATCCTTTGCCTGGGAGGGAATGTCCTGAAGGGTCTCAGAACAGGTGACACCCAGAATTTTAATGAAGTGGCAGGGTGCTGTATTTTTACTGGATTTATCTCCCATTCTTTGGTACCCGCTATTGTCTTTTTTGGGTTCTACCAGCATGGGGCCGGCAGGGTGACAGCCTGTGGGATGAAGGGACAGATACCTGGATTGAGTCTTGACCTCTAGTCCGTCCTCCTTCTGTGTGAGGACTTGTAAAGCTAAGACCATGTCCCAGGCTCCCTTACAGCTAAGGTTCTGGATGTAAATTCAGCTCCTTTAAGTAGATGCACCCACATGAGATTTGGGAAAGCAGAAGTAAGGCAGACATCACCTCTCGGCAGCTGGGGCTGTTGGTGAGCAAGATCTGTTTGAAACACCTGGAGCAGTTTCTGTTTTCTGCACTGAATGGACTGATACAGATGGCGGTAGGGTCAAGGCTCCGACAGTCTAAATTAGGGCATTCAGCAGGGTTGGCTTTTCTTTGAGGCAGGATTATAAGCTAATTGCTTCTCATGTATTCTTTGTCATGGTAGAGAAAAATGCATTTGCCTGATCAAGTTCTGGGGGCAGTCCTGATATATGTTCCCCCAAAACCACAGCTGGAACAGTATTTGCAATTGGGGTCACCATTTGATTAAGTTTACACTATTCTTCTGCCTTCTTCAAGACTGTCTTCTCTACTGTCCAAACGAAGACGTGGATATAAATGTGATAGAAATCACCACCTCTGCCTATTTTAAGTCTTTCATGGTGGCATTAATCTCTTTGATGCTCTCAGGATCTTTTAATTTACATTTTATGGGAATGAGGCACTTCAAGTAGTTTGCAGTAGTTTCAAGTAGTTTGTTTTTCCTAACCTACAAGCTGTTGACCTCTAGCCTGGGAGCCGGTGTAGGATTCTGCCAGTAGTTCAAGATATTTATTCTAATTATACAAATGAGGAAAAACTAGCAGATGGATTTGGGGGCTATATTTATTCTTGAGTGGACCTCGGTCAAAACTCTGTTTATTACCTGACCCCCTGGGCTTCATATCGTCTCTTGGTACTTAGCTTCTCACCTGTCCCTCTGTGATCTCCCCTGGACTGCCAGGGCCAGAAGCCTGCAAACTGCCTTTCCTGGACTCCATCGATAGCTGGGTCCCAGTTAGGTTCTGCCAATGGGGGGCATTGGGTTATCTTCAAAGTTGGGAAGAAGGGAGAAATCTTTTTGCTTCAGGAGGAAACTTGGCTTTGGCAGCAGTGGGTCCCCCAGCATTATGAGTAGTGAATGTGGGGTTGTAGGTTTCAGCCCGAGAGCAGTAGCAATTTCCTGGGCTCTGGAAAATGCCATTTCTCTCCCTCATTCTACAGCATTTCTAGGTTCCCTGTGACCAGATCCCTTCATTAAATTCCTCTCTGCTTGTAGGGTGGTCTCTGTTTTCCTGACTGGACGCTGATTCATACATTTCCATAACCCACACTCCAGTGCAGCACAGAGGCATTCTGGGCATCCAGGAATTAGTGTGGCCACTGTCTGATTGTTCCCAAAAGGTTTGAATATTTGTGCACAAGTTCTTTGGAGAAAGACGGGAGAAAGACTCATGTTATGGTCTTGCAGTGTTAATGTTAGATCTTTCGGAAGCGTCCTTTTTTTTTTTTTTTAAGATTTTATTTTATTTATTTGACAGAGAGAGAGACAGCCAGTGAGAGAGGGAACACAAGCAGGGCGAGTGGGAGAGGAAGAAGCAGCCTCCCAGCGGAGGACCTTATGTGGGGCTCGATCCTGGTACACCAGGATCATGCCCTGAGCCAAAGGCAGACACTTAACAACTGAGCCACCCAGGCGCCCCTTCTGGAAGCGTCCTTAACTGTCTTTCTCTTCAAGGGTCTAGGTACCTAAACTGACTCAGGTATGGGAATTGGATGAAAGATAGAACTTGTCTGTTGTATCAAGATAGGGCTTTGTTCACTGACCATGGAAGTATTTTTTTGTTTTGTTACTGTTAAGAAAATTACGGGCAACCCTCTTGGGTCCCCTCCCTCTTCGGGAGCTTTGTACTATCACTTTGGTATCGCTCAATAAACTTTGCTTTGCTGCTTGCCCACCAAAAAGAAAGAAAGAAGAAAGGAAGGAAGGAAGGAAGGAAGGAAGGAAGGAAGGAAGGAAGAAGAAAGAAGGAAAGAAAGAAAGAAAGGAAGGGAGAGAGAGCGAGAAAGAGAGAGAGAAAGAAAGAAGCAAAGAAAGAAAAGAAAAAAGAAAAGAAAAAGAGAAGAGGAGAGGAGAGGAGAGGAGAGGAGAGGAGAGAAGAGAAGAGAAGAGAAGAGAAGAGAAGAGAAGAGAAGAAAATTAGATGGGAATTTAGTAGGCTGTTCATGATCAGTTAGTTGTTTCCAAAGATCTCTGCGGATCAAGCCACTCTGATTTCGTGCCAACCTTGTTGCTTATTAATCACACTTCCCACTTTGTATTTGTTGGGTAACTGCTACCACCTGGGCTGTATCACTCCAGAGTCCTCCCAGCCTCCTTGAGATGAGAGTGCATTTCAATTACAGACCCACCCGCTATCATTCCTGGCTTAGAAATGATGGTCAGCAAAGTGCTTTTTAATGATTTTGGCATTCCCCTTATCAGTTGTCCTTTAGCTTTGGTAAAGGAGGAGAATTCTGGGCCTTTTCAAGGAATATAACGTTTGGGTTGGTCAGCAAGATGCATATACCAATTCAATAAACCATCCTGACTCCTGCGATCCTTGAATTTATTCTCCTGGTTTATGCCAAGAGATTTCCACTGTCATTCAAATTAATGACAGGTCGGTACTGTATGTAGGTTTGCATAAACTAACACTTCAAATTACTAGAGTGACAGCTACCAGCTGTCAGGACAAGCACACTGGGTGCAGTGTCTCCAGTGAGTCCACTCAAACCAAGAAATTCATTTTGATCTGAAATTATATTCGGGCTTTCCTTAGTTAAGTACCCTCCAAATTCACCTCCATAAAAAAATCACCTGTTTTTTCATGAAATTAAAGAGCAGATTCCTGCAATTGTTTTCTTTGAGCAGAGCTCCTTTCCCCCTAGTTTTTATCTGCTTTTCATCCTCCAGAACATGTTATGTTTGGACTTTGGTTCTGGTCAAGGATCAAGAAGGGACTTAAGTTTTCTCTAGCCATGAGGGTTCAATCTTATCAATTAAGGAAGGATCAAATTCTTAAGGTAAGGGAGGAGAGAATACTTCTTTGGAGCTCAGTAAACAACACTCCACAATCTTGCTAAGAAATTTAATCCAGTCTCATAATCTGGATTAAATTTATTAGAAGAATTTCTCTTAATTGACCCACACTTAACTGACTTGCTGAATTAACAGATACTCTCTGTGACCACTTTTTCTCCACACTTAAAAAAAAAATTAAGGTAAAATCCACCTAAAATACAATTAACCATTTAAAACTGTACAATTCAGGGGCATTTAGTGTATTCACAATGTTGTGCAACGACCACCACCTTCTAGTTTCAGGCGTGAGGCTTTTCTGAGTCCAGAGCTCTGTGCAACTTCTCAGGTAGGACACCCATTAAGCTGGTCTGCCTGTCACCCACCGCCTCACCCCAGTGGCCATCCTCCTGTTTCTTAGGCACATTCCAATCTGTTTTTAGAGCCTTCCTACTCGCTCTTCCCCTGCCTGGAATGCTTTTCTGTTTAATCTTAGCATGGCTCACTCCCCATTAGGGTCTCCACTGAAAGGTTGCCACCTGAGCCGCCATCCTTGACCCTCCAAAGCACCAAATCAAATCACTTAGTTAAGTTGTTTCAGGGGTACAGGTCTGTGATTCATCAGTCTTACACAACACCCAGCGCTCACCACAACACATAACCTCCCCAATGTCTACCAACCAGCCACCCCATTCCGCCCTCCCTAGCAACCCTTCGTTTGTTTCCTAACATAAAGAGTCTCTTATGGTTTGTCTCCCTCTCTGGTTTCGTCTTGTTTCATTTTTTCCTCTCTTCCCCTATGATCCTCTGTCTTGTTTCTTAAATTCCGCATATCAGTGAGATCATATGATAATTGTCTTTCTCTGATTGACTTATTTTGCTTAGCATAATACCCTCTAGTTCCATCCATGTCACTGCAAATGGCAAGATTTCATTTTTTGATGGCTGCGTAATATTCCATCATATGCGTGTGTGTGTGTGTGTGTGTGTGTGTGTGTGTGTATGTGTGTGTATACCACATCTCCCTTATATATTCATCTGTTGATGGACATCTGGGCTCTTCCCATAGTTTGGCTATTGTGGACATTGCTGCTATAAACATTGGGGTGCAGGTGCCTCTTCGGATCACTACATTTATATCTTTGGGGCTAATACCCAGTAGTGCAATTGCTGGGTTATAGGGTAGCTCTATTTTCAACTTTTTGAGGAACCTCCATACTGTTTTCCAGAGAGGCTGCACCAGCTTGCAGTCCCACCAACAGTGTAGGAGGGTTTCCCTTTCTCCGCACCCTCGCCAACATCTGTCGTTTCCTGATTTGTTAATTTTAGCCATTCTGAGCCGTGTAAGTGGTATCTCATCGTGGTTTTGATTTGTATTTCCCTGATACCGAGTGATGTTGAGCACTTTTTCATGGATCACCAACCTGTTTTAATTCTTTGCCATGCACTTCATTTATTTCCTTTTTTAAGTTGTTTATTTGTTTATTGGCCATTTCCCCTTGTTATGGGTTGAACCACCCCCACTTCCTGTGTCGAAGTCCTAACTCGAAGCACCTCAGAATGTGACCTTATTTGGAAAACAGGATTGTTGCAAATGTAACAATTAGTTAAGATGACGTTGTACTAGGGACGCCTGGGTGACAGTAGGTTGAGCATCTGCCTTCAGCTCAGGTCATGATCCCAAGGTCCTGGGATCAAGTCCAGCATCGGGCTCCTTGCTCAGTGGGGAGCCTGCTTCTCCCTCTCCCTCTGCTGCTCTCCCTGCTTGTGTGCTCGCTCTCTGACAAATAAATAAATAAAAATCTTAAAAACAAAAAAAAAGGAGTTTGTACTAGAGTACCTCTAATCCAATAAGACCGATGACTTTATATAAAGGGAAATCTACACACACAGATATATACAGGCTGAAGCCTTGCGGACGTAAAGAGGGCCATCTACAGGCCCGGGAGAGAGGGCCGGAGCAGATCTTCCCTTCAGAGCCCTCAGAAGGAACCCACCCAGCCCACACCTTGACTTCTAACCTCCAGAGCTGCGAGACAATGAATTTCTGCTGTTTAAGCCAGTTTGTAGTATTTTGATACACCCCCTAAGAGAACTCAGCTCCCCGAGGACCGCAAGCTGGGTTGTCTCGTTCACAGCTGTCCCACAACATTCTTGCGTAGTCACCGAGCACCAGGCACACCTCTATCTAACCGTTTCACTTGTATCCATGAACCTGAAAGCTTTTCAACGGAAGAGAGTTTTGCGGCGTTCAATAAAAACCTGTTGAGTGGTTGAAGCCATTTCCAGAATTTCTGCGGAGCGCCGGCAAGTGAAATGTGCGCGGACTGCAGGTCAGAGCTCTTATGCTCCAGGCCGCTTAAACCGGCACAACGCGCTTTCAGCTCTCCGGACAAAGGCACCAACACTTCGCAGGTCCCTCAAGTGCGACTCAGAAGACCCAACCGAGCCCCAGCCTTCTGCAAGCGCCGTTTCTTGGTATCTCGGTATTTGTAGTTTTGTCCACTATATCTTTGCCCGAGAAACCAATGCTGAGACCACAACTCCCGTCACCGCGCGAGCACTGGCGCCGTCAGAGCGCAGCCTCGGGAGGGGGCGCGGGCGCCATTGACTAACCTGCTGGCCGAAGGGCCCGCCTTCCTAAACCCAGGAGCTCCTGTGACTGGTTAGCTGCCTCGCCTCTCACGGAGGGGGCGACAGGTGAATGAAAGGGGGGCGTGCCGGTGCGCGAAGCTTGGCGGCCGTGCGGCTGGATCCTGCTGAAAGGTGAGAGCCGAGAAGCGGGTTCGCGGTCCAGTTTTCATTGGTTTGGGGAGGGTTCGGGGCTCTCCTGGAGGTCGGCCTTGGGTAGGGGGAGCGGGCAGGGAACTCCCCTCTCGGTCGTCCTCCTTTGGACCTCCCGGCCCTGGCTACTCCCGAGACCCCCGCCGCGCGAACCTGAGCTGGATGACCGACCCTCCCTCCCCTCCAGCGTGGGGAGGGGTGGCGTGGAGCGACGGCAGCTGTCCTCCCTTCCCTGGCATTGGACTGTCCCCCCGCGTCGTCCATCTGGGTGGTCCTGGCGCCCGCCCATTGCGACGGGGCCGGAGGTGGGGAGGCGAGAGCTCGGCCGGGCTGGGGCAGTGCTCACCGCAGTGATGGTCACTTTGTCTGCAGGAGGCCACGGGAGGGGCAAGGCTCCAGTTCCCCACCCTCAGGAGCCAAAGACCGGTTCAGTAACTGGTTCCGGTGATCTCTGCAGAGTCGTCTGGCTCTGGAAGGGGGCGGGAGGAAATCCCCTTGTCTTGGGAGCAATTTAGCAGGTGAACGGAAGATGCAGTTGACCCCGAAATTTTTTCGGTGGAAATGGAAACTCTTCTCCTGTGCCTTTCCCCTCCACTCCATGCGTTGGGAGAGGAGTGACTTCCCCAACCTTTGGGGAGTCAGGTTGACATAGCGGTTAGCATGTCAACTCGGGAATGAAACCAATTTTGGTTCCAATCCTAGCTTGGGCGTGTTAGCTATAAATTTGAACCTCAATTTCCTCCTCTGAAAAAGAGGATACAGCGATCATATCTACTGCATCGGGTGATTGTGAGATAAAACTTGATGCTTGTAAAGTACTTCCTACAGTGTTTCATGAGGAGTGGTGTTGAGTAAATGCTATTAATTGATGAGCAGGGTTGTTGTTGTTTTAAGATTTTATTTATTTATTTTAGAGGGAAAGAGAGAGCGTGAGCAGTGAGGAGGAGCAGAAGGGGAGGAAGTGGGAGAGGGAAAGAATCTTTTTTTTTTTTTTTTTAAAGATTTTTTTTATTTATTTATTTGACAGAGATAGAGACAGCCAGCGAGAGAGGGAACACAAGCAGGGGGAGTGGGAGAGGAAGAAGCAGGCTCATAGCAGAGGAGCCTGATGTGGGGCTCGATCCCATAACGCCAGGATCACGCCCTGAGCCGAAGGCAGACGCTTAACCGCTGTGCCACCCAGGCGCCCCTAGAGAGGGAAAGAATCTTAAGCTGACTCCGTACTGAGCCCTGAGTGGAGCCGGACCAGGGACACCATTGATCTCACCACCCTGAAATCATGACCTGAACCCGAAACCAACAGTCCAATGCTTAACCAACTGAGCCACCCAGATGTGCACCCTCCCCCCTTTTTTTTGATGAGCAGGTTTTCATGATTCAGGTTGGTGAGACTGAAGGAGTCTTGTCAGAGTCTGTGGGTGGAATTCAAGGCTGGTTTTGGTGCCTGAGTGAAGACAGTCGTGGGATCTGGGTGGGATTCCCTGGAGAATGCGGGAGTGTGTTGCAGGTGGTAGTGTTGGCGTCTGCTCTCTCCTGGAGGACATGCACCGTACTTGGTTCATTTTCTACTCCTGGCATCTTCCTTGTGTCAGGCATTGTATGTAGCGTCACTGTTGAATTGAATTGGAACAGTGAGAGGGCCGGGGGCGGGGGGGTCCCTGCCAGAGTGTGGATAAATGTACTTCTGAGAGCGGTATACCCAAAAAGCTTCTTTCCAAGGAGAGGTAGTGATCCTCAGCATGTCCCAGGGATGCAGGACACTGAAGGCAAGTGAGATGAAGAATGATTCCCACAGTATATGCCAAGTATAGGGTTGGGGACAGACTTTTGCAAAGTTAGGGAGTATTTATATGACCCAGTAGAATCCAGATGATTTGCAGTGAGAAAGCGAAAGGCGATGAGTTTTGGGTACTATTGCTGGAAAATGGCATCTTCCAGTGAAAGATGGAAGTGCCCAGTGAGAAGACCCTGTAGATAAAACCATTCTTCAGGCTGAGAGGTGTTGTGCGGACACTGATTTATCTCCCTGGTTTGCCAGCTCCTTATTCCTCTGTCCCTCCTCCTTTCCCCACTTTGTTTAAAAAGAAAACATGAAAGCAGTACATACACATAGTAAAACAACCTAACAGTATAGAAAGGTTGAAAACAAAAAGTGAAGGTCCCTCCACACACCCCTTACCCTTAATCCCTCTTCTCAAGGATATCTGCTATTAACTCTTGCTTCTATAACCTTACAGGGGAAAATCACGCATATATGGACAGGATCATACAGTACACTTTCTTTTGCATCTTGCCTTTTTCTCCTAATGTATCTTGGTGACCTTTCCATAACGAACACACACAAGTCTAGCTCATTAAAAATGTGGTCGCATAGTATTCACCTGTGTGATTGTACTTCATTGATTTAACTTGTCTCCTATTGGTGGACATTCAGGTCATTTTACTTTTGCACTAGTACAAAATCCTGGTGAATGGACATCTCTGAACTTGTAATTTGATGTTTTTTTGCAACATATCTGAAAGAGTAAATTTTTACATTGATATTTCTGGGACAAAAGAAGTATGTGTGTGTGTGTTTAATTTTACATTATATATATATATTTAATTTTTGAGTGAGAGAGAGAGAACTCACATGAGCAGGGAGGGGGGCAGGGGTAGAGGGAGAAGAAAAGAGAGAGAATCTTAAGCAGGCTCCATGCTGGAGCCCACTAGGGTCTTGACTTAGGGCTACATCTCATGACCCTGAAATCATGACCTGAGCCAAAATCAAGGGTCAGACGCTCAACGGACTGAGCCACCCAGGCATCCCAAAAGAAGTGTGCATTCTAAGTTTTAATAAATATTGCCAAATTCCTCTCTGAAATGGTGTTCCAAATTACATCTGGATCAACAGTGGATATTAGCACATTGAAAAATGTGATTTTACCAGTCTGATAGGTTTTCTTTCAGTTCTTTTTAAAAAAATATTTTATTTATTTGAGAGAGAGAGGGAGGGTATGAATGGGGTGAGGAGCAGAGGGGGAGGGAGAAGCGGACTCCCCACTGAGCCAGGAACCTGACTCGGGGGGCTCGATGCCAGGACCAATTCCAGGATGGATCCCAGGACCCTGGCACCATGACCTGAGCGGAAGGTAGGCACTTAACCAACTGAGCCACCCAGGCACCCCTTTCAGTTCTGAAGAAGAGTGGAGTGTGGTATTGAAATGTTGCATTTTCCTATATCTTGTTTTTCCCTTCGTATTTTGATAGCCAGAGGCAATGGCAGGAACGGGGAAGGCTTGGTCGGAGCAGTCCGAAGAGATGGGAATGACAACGAAACCTTAGCCCTGTGACAACTTTCAGGGTTGATTTTTTGGGGGAATAGTAGAATTGTGCAGAAACCTGACAGTTTTCTTCTTTTCGGAACCAAATGTTAGTTTTAACTACTTTGGATAGAAAAAATTCCAGAAATTATGACATAACTTCCTTGACTTTAAAATGAATATAAATAGAATAGAATCATCTTGATGGTATAGGCCCATCAATGATAGCCCCAGGCTATAATTCAGTGCTGTCCTTAGGGCATTTTGAATATGTAGGAGAATTTAATATGCTTAGCTACATGGCCTCAGGCTGATATGTTGAAAAAATTCCTAGGTCTGTTTTTTAAGTAACTTGTTTATCTCTTCCTAGCTGTCAGTTCTCACCTTTGTCCGTTTACTCGCTTTTAGACGCTCCTCCACTTCTCTCTCCAATTGGTTGTCTAGTTTCTAAACTTAATGCATCACTTGATATAAATATGTAGAAAGTAGGTGTGAACAGCCCCTTAATAAGGTTGTTGAGAGTCTTCAATGAGTCTAGTCTGTGCAGTTAGTACATAGACTTGGGGAATTTATTTTGCCAGTGGAAGGGCCCTTTTTGTGGGGAGGGAGTGCCTGGTTTCTGTCCGGGTGAGGTATTGTGTTGCACTCATAGAAAGGAAGAGTGCTAAGGAGTTGGCTGTGGTTGCCAGCTCTAACTAGGCCTTTTGTGATTCCAGTAGAGGGAGATGATGTACTTGGTTTTAGAAACTTCTCTGTGTTCCGTGGGTCCGTATGAAGAAGGGATAGTCGATGGATTGTTACTGAAACCCAAGTTTGGCTGCTTGTTGCTCAAAAGGTCCATACTCAAGAGAGGAGCTCGGCCACCTGGGGAGAAGGCGGGCTCTTGTCCAAAAGCCAACTCCGAAGTTTCTGCCTGGCCCAGAGATTTTTAAAGGGGTTTAATCAGTTAAGGGAGTACAGTGGTCTTGAACATTTCCTGATGATGTGCAACTCAGTGATGCTAGCTACAGAATTATCTCAGTGCACAGACGTTGTGCAAGAAGGTCTGGTTCCTGGCTACCCCGGGGTTGTGCAAGAGTACTCTGATCTTTCTGCAAAGGAGGGCAAGGTTTACAGATGCACAGAGTGAGGTCAGTAGACTCATTAATGTGACCTTAAAAAAGAAAAACATTTTGTTAAAAGATTGCCGGGCTAATCAGAAAGCCGAGGTGGCTTCAAACAGACTTGCTGGCCTCTGTGGCCTGGGAAAGTTCTGGTCCTTCATTTTCCAAGGTCAGTGGTCCGCAAATCTCAAAGAAAGCAAATTAGTTCTGTTATAGATCAAGGGCCTTAAGTCAGTAAGCAAGGAGTTGTGTTAACTTGAAGCAAGTTAACCCCTAAGACCAGCTCCAGTGCTGTGACAGGATGGCTCTGTGGTTTGTGTGATGGGAAAAGATGGAGGCGGGAGCTCAGGGAAGATCAGCGTCTGTCTTTGTTACCAGCAGAAGGGTTTCAAACTTGATTTATACCTGTTCTACTCAGCAGTTAAGAAAGGAGTCTTCCTTTGTACTTAGTTAACCTACTTTGTCCAGAGCATTCTGCCAGGTGCTGTGCGGGGGTAGCAAATGGAGATAAGACGAGGCTCTTGCCTTCAACGGCTTGGAGTCCACTGACAGACTGGGCCAGGACATACAATTCAGGGGAGTGAAGTCCATCAGTTGGGAGTCTCTCATTTGCAAGAGAGAGAACCCAACTCAGACTAGCTAAGGCAAACAGAGACTTAATTGGCTTCTGGCGCAGCGTGAGTTGGGGCTCGGATGGTGTCCCCGGGCTCCATCTGTTGCTCCTGCCTGAGCTGGACTGTCGTCACCTTTGTCGGGCTGGTTCCCCTGGCGGTGAGGCAGCATCTCGGACACCCCCCATGCCCACAGAGTAGACAGTGCTCTTTTTCGGAACCCCCAGTAAGCATGTATTGCTTTTCATTGCTGTGACCAAGCCGCATGGCCATCTCTGAGCTAATCACTGCGCTCAGAGGCGGGATACCTTGATTGAGTTAGCCTCTGTTTATATCTACAGCCTGAGGATGGCACCAACTTGATGCAAAACACCTTGGCCAAGGATGGGGGGAAGGGTGGATCTTTCAAAGCCAGAAAGGGCACTGAAACCTTAAGAATGATGACTGTATGCTGGCTAGCCCAAGAATCCACCATGCTTCCCCGAAGTGATGATGATAGGGGTGCGGAGACAGGCGAGTATAGTCTCTAAGTTGCGTGTCAGGATTGAACTGTAAAGTGTTAGATTTGGGTATTATCTGTATTTTGAGTCTTGAAGAAAGTATAGTGTGGGCACAGAGCAGGAACTCCAGGGGATAACTGACCTGGTTTTGAGTTCTGGCTCTGTTACAGCTGGGTCGTCTCCTACCTTCTCTAAGTCTCGATTTCCTTATCAGAAAAATGGGGACAATATGGGTATTTTATCATCAGATTTTTATAAAAATTCGCTGAGCGATTCCACGTAAGACACGATGTACTACGCCACGTGCAGTCTGTTCTGGTTATTTTTGTTGTTTTTCATACATTAACCCCGTTGGACAACGTCTGATTTTTGTTAGATCCCCAAATAGCCCATGTCATAAAGACACTATTGAACCAGTGTTTTTGGACGAATGAAAAAGAAAAATTAAAGCTGAACATCTTATTTGTAAGGTTGGGATCAGTGAATTAACCGGAAAAAAACAAACAAACAAACAAACAAACAAACAATCTTTGCAGAGATACAGGCCGGCGCAGAGCTGCTGGAGAAATGGAGATGCAATCCTACTGCGCCAAGCTCTTGGGGGAGCTGAATGAGCAGCGAAAGAGGGACTTCTTCTGTGACTGCAGTATCATCGTGGAAGGGCGGATCTTCAAGGCCCACAGGAACATTCTGTTTGCCAACAGCGGCTACTTCCGAGCCCTGCTCATTCACTACATCCAGGACAGCGGGCGCCACAGCACCGCCTCCCTGGACATTGTCACCTCGGATGCCTTCGCCACCATCTTAGACTTCCTGTACTCCGGGAAGCTGGATTTGTGCGGCGAGAACGTGATCGAAGTTATGTCGGCTGCCAGCTACCTGCAGATGAACGATGTGGTGAACTTCTGCAAGACCTACATCAGGTCGTCCCTCGACATCTGCCGGAAGATGGAGAAGGAGGCGGCGGTGGCGGCGGCGGTGGCGGCGGCGGCGGCGGCGGCGGTGGCGGCTCATCAGGTGGATGGGGGAAGCCCCAGTGCAGGCAGGGAAGGGACCTCCTGTGACGCCAAGAGCTTGGTCTCCTCTCCCGCCGCCGGAGAGGGGAGTGTGGACTGTCCTGGAGAGTCCCCTTGCAGCGACTGCAGAGGCTGCCACCCGCTGGGACTGGTGGTGAAAGACAGCCAGGGCGGTGACCTCTCTATTCTGCCCAGACAGATAGAGCCCAAGGTGGAGTTTGAGGCCGACGAGGTGGAGGCGGAGGGTGGTGAGCCGCTGCCGCCCTATGCCGCGCCGCTCAGCCTGGCCCACGTGGACGGGGCTTTGCCCGGCGGCCAGGCCGTGGACTTGGCGTACAGTAACTACCACATGAAGCAGTTCCTGGAGGCACTCCTGCGCAACGGTGCTGTCCCCAGCAAAGACGACGCGGACCACCACTTTTCTCGGAGTTTGGAGGGAAGACCAGATGGTGCGGGAGGAGCCATGAGTTCCATGGTGGATGTCCAGACCGACTGGTATGGTGAGGACGCAGGTGAGCTCCCTGAGCGTTCAGCATCTCTGCCCGTCCCTTAGCCCGCACCCCTGTGCCTCCTTGGCTCCTATCATCATGATCATTGTCGCTGTCACTGCCATCATCGTCACCATCATCTCCACCACCATCTTTACCACCACATTATCACCCCTCCCCCCACCAAGAGGTGTTCATTGAGCACCTGCTGTGTGCAGGCATTGTCTCTTCCTGTCTGGTAGTATTTTGCCTCTACAACTAGAGTGTAAGCGTGCTGAGGGCAGTCTGAAGACATGGAAAGAACCTACTGTCTTCTACTAATCAGCAGTGGGACTTCGGTTCAATCAGTCAATCTCTTTGAACCCGTTTTGTTCAGGAGATAATCATCCCTGCCTTGCTTTTCTCACAGGGTTGAGGACCAAATAAGAAGGTTCTCAGAATTTTTTCTCATGTATGATCACATATTCCAGACAGGTAAGAAATTGATACCTCTCTGTGTCAGCCATGGTGCCTGGCACATGGCCGACAGGCACTTAGCGTGTCATGGTCAATGGTCCTATCTACTTGAGAATATCTAAAATGAGTTGGCATTTGGCTTTATGCGAGTAAATTTCTTATATCCTTTGGTAGGCTTTTTTCTTTTAATGATTAATGTTGTAACTCCAAAGACATGTGTGTTTTAATGAAATCATCAACCTTAAACTAGCTTTTATATAAAACATTTTCCTTTAGTAGGCTTTTGTGTTTTAAGAGAACTTGGTTGTTTCCCTGAACAGCTCTGAGAGATGCATTGACATGACTAACTCCTCTTAACAGGTGGGGTAATTGTTGTAAAATGTCTTGTAGAAGATTGGCTGCCACCTTACTGATGAAAGTACCCTATAGCTTCCAGAACCTCAAGCCAAGAAATTAATGAATCCCAATTTAAATTCACCCTTCAATACTGAGCAGTGAAAGTATTTTAGGTAAGGGAGATCAGCCGCTTTTATTCATGACTAAATGGCTGTCTTGAGACGTTTAATTTCATTTTTAAAAGCAAGAACACTCTGTATGTCTGATTAAAACTAGGCTTGAGAACTTGAAAATGCTGTTTCTGACCCTCAGGGACACTGGCTTAACCAGCATTTAGAAGGTAGTGGCTGTTTTCACGAACACACGGTGGAAATGGGTTGAAATCTCATTTCTGTGCATAATAGCACTTCACAGATGGTGACCACCCTTTCACACCCATTAGACCCTCATGAGTGTGGCAGAAGAGTGTGGAGAAACTGGGTTTGGTGAACCACAAGGGTTTGGTGAATTTCCTGAGAATGCAGAGCTGGTAAGTGGCAGAGCTAAAATGAAACCCTGGTCTGGCTTTCTTTCATTCAAACAAACTGTGCAGGCAGCACGAATGAATAGAGGATTTCAGGGCCATGATTTTATTTTTCAGCCCCTTTGCCTGTAAGCACAAGCATCAAGAAATAATAATGCAGCCCTACACCATCTTCATTCAAGCCCAGTCTATCAGTCTGTAAAGTCAGGTTTCCAACTAGAGGGTGCTGTGGACAAGGTAGCCGCCCTGGCCTCCAGTAAATTTATTCCAAATGCCAAGGCACAGAGTAGGACTGATGTGTTTGGTCATTCATGTATTTGCTCAAATATTTGAGGACCTTCCTGGTAAAGGTACAAAGACCAGACATGGATCCAGCCGTCAAAGAGCTGGTGGTGTCTTAGAGGAGGTAAGATGTGTGTCGTTGGCATCACATGATGGAAAGACACTGGGCTGGAAGACAGAGGGAGGTGTGACTTTCACAGTAGTCCAAAAGCAGGAGAACTGGCTTCCACCTGGGAGATCCGGGAGGCGTTATGAAAGTGGCATCTGAGGGTAAGAAAAGGGGAGAAGTTGATTGGAGAAATTGATTGGAGTCCGATTATGGAAAACCTTAAATGCTAAGAGGTGGGGTTTTGTCTGTAGGCACAGGGGAATTTTTTGGTGGTTACTGAGCTTGGGAGTGGGCGGGTTCTGTGCTTGGGGGAGATTAATTTGGCCTCAGCACCAGATGGTGTGGAGATGGGAGACAGGGCAGGGAGACAGGAGGGTGTCGCAATAATTCTGTATCCGCATTGCTCACGTCTGACGTAAGCAGATACTGTCAGATCATAAGGTCCTCCTATCAGCCCTCCTCCCCCAGACCTCCCAACCCCAGCTCCAGCACCTCCCACTGCTTCTTGGAAAGTTCATCTGCGTCGGCTACTTCCACCGTTTTCCTTCCTACTCTTTTCTCCGCCCACTGCAGTCTGGCTTCTGTCCCCTCCACCGCGGACACTGCTGCCATGAGGTCAGCCATACATTTCTAGAGTCAATCCAATGAGTGATTTTCAGGTTTTATCTTACTTGGCCTCTCTCAGTAGTTGACTCTGCCCTTTCTCTCCTTGAAATTCTTTCTTCCTCTGGCTTCTAACACCATGGCTACCCATTGCTCTGACCTCTGCCCATTCCTTTCCAGTCTCATCACGGGATCATTTAATGCCAGTGTGTCCAGTGTTCCATCATTAACTTGCTTCTTCAACATCTTACCATTCCTGCTCATTCATTCGTTCATTCATTCATTCATTCATCAGTTTATTCTCTGTATTTATAGATCTCATTCTGCTTTCTTTTTGCTTATTCACTTGTTTTTTTAGATTCCACGTATGAGTGAAATCATATGGTATTTGTCTTTCTCAGTTGGATTTATTTCACTTAGCGTAATACCCTCTAGGTCCACCCATGTTGTTGCAAATGACAAGATCTCATCCTTTCTTTATGGCTGAGTAATATTCCACTGTGTGTGCGTGTGCACGTGTGCATACCCCCCCCATGCACACACTTTATATCACATCTTCTTTTTTTTTTTTTTTTTTAAGATTTTATTTATTCATTCGACAGAGACAGCCAGCGAGAGAGGGAACACAAGCAGGGGGAGTGGGAGAGGAAGAAGCAGGCTCATAGCAGAAGAGCCTGATGTGGGGCTCGATCCCATAACGCCGGGATCACGCCCTGAGCCGAAGGCAGACGCTTAACCGCTGTGCCACCCAGGCGCCCCTATATCACATCTTCTTTATCCATCCATCTATCAATGACCACAGGCTGCTTCCATATCTTAGCTATTGCAAATAATGCTGCAATAAACATAGGGTTCCATATATCTTTTCAAATTAGTATTTTTGTTTTCTTTGGGTAAATTCCACATAGTGGAATTTGAGAGACCTCCATACCGTTCTCCACGGTGACCATACAAATTTGCATTCCCACCAACAGTGCACAACGGTTCCTTTCTCTTCACATCCTTGCCAACACTTGTTATTTCTTTTTGATTCCAGCCATTCTGACGGATGTTGGGTGGTATCTGACCATGGTGTTGATTTGTATTTTCCTGATGATGAGTGATGCTAAGCATTTTTTCATATGTCTGTTGGCCATTCTATATGTCTTTGTTGGAAAAGTGTCTCTTCAGGTCCTCTGCCTATTTTTAAATCAGATTGGGTTTTTTAAAAATATTTTATTTATTTATTGAGAGAAAGAGCAAGATCGAGAGAGAGAGAGAGGGGAGGGGCAAAAGGAGGAGACACATTCTCCCCGCTGTGCAGGGAGCCCGATGCAGGGCTTGATCCCAGGACCCCAGGATCATGACCTGAGCTGAAGGCAGACGCTTAACCGACTGAGCCACCCAGTGCCCCAATCAGATTGTTTTTATGATGTTGAATTGTGTAAGTTCTTTATATATTTTGGATATTCACCTCTTATCGGATTTATCAGTTGCAAATATCTTCTCCCATTCAGTAGGCTGCCTTTTTGTTTTGTTGATGGTTTCCTTTCCTGCACAAAAGCTTTTTATTTTGATGTAGTCCCAATAGTTTATTTTTGCTTTTGTTTCCCCTGCCTTAGGAGACATATCTAGAAAAACGTTGCTATGATTGATGTCAGAGAAATTACTGCCTGTGCTCTCTTCTAGGATTTTTATGGTTTCAGGTCTCACATTTAGGTCTTCGATCCATTTTGAGGTTTGTGTGTGTGTGTGTGTGTGTGATGTTCGAAAGTGGTCCAGTTTCATTTTTCTGCATGTACCCGTTCAGTTTTCCCAGCATCGTTTACTGAAGATACTGCCTTTTCCCATTTGTATATTCTTGCCTCTTTTTTCATAGATTAATAGACCATATAAGCATGGGTTTATGTCTGGGCTCTCTATTCTGTTCCATTGATCTATGTCTCCATTCATTCAATCATTTCACAGATATTTATTGAACACTTACTATATGCCAGACACTATTCATCGGAGTGAACAAAAGGCCGTCCTTGTCCTCACAGAGCTGACATTCCAATGCAGGGAGACAGACAGTAAACATCAAGTAAGTGCATGACAAGAAGAACTAAAGCAGGGGAGAGGCTGATAGAGAGCAAAGGAGATGCTATTTTATTTAGTGTGGACAAGGAAGGCCTTTCTAACAAGTTGCCTTTGAGCAGACACTGCAAGGGAGGAAGAGAGCAAATTGTGCAGGTAAATCAGGGAGAAGAACGTTCTGGGCAGAGGGATGAGCAAGGTGCAAAGGCCCAGAGGCAGGTCACAACTGGCGAGTGAACTAGAGGAACGGCAGGGTGCTGCTGAGGCGGGAGTGGGCTAGGCCAGGCACAGAGTGCTGGGGAATGAGGTCAGAGAATTTGGGTGAGGGCAGACCAGCTAGGGCCCTGAAGGCCACGAGAAGACCTTTGGGTCTTCCTCTGAGAAGGGACACCATTGGAGGGTCTCAGCCGAGAGTGACTTGAAGTGACATATATTAAAAGGGTCCCTGTGGGTAGTGTGTGCCATAACTTCCAAAGTGATCTTGGATAGAACTGTACTACCGCACAAGGTCGAACCAACCAGATTTCTTTTTTTTTTTTTTTAAAGATTTTATTTATTTATTCGACAGAGATAGAGACAGCCAGTGAGAGAGGGAACACAAGCAGGGGGAGTGGGAGAGGAAGAAGCAGGCTCATAGCGGAGGAGCCTGATGTGGGGCTTGATCCCACAACGCCGGGATCACGCCCTGAGCCGAAGGCAGACGCTTAACCGCTGTGCCACCCAGGTGCCCTGCAACCAGATTTCCTAATGGCCTGTATGAGTGTATGAGAACAAGAGAAGTTAAGGGTGACCCCCAGGTTTTTAGCTGGAGCAGTTGATTTAAACATGTTATGTTTGTGATGCCTCTTGGATACCCAAGTGGAGATGTTCTCTAAGCAGTTGCATTCTGTATGCCTGGGGTTCTGGGGGGAGGTCACAGCTGAGCTATACATTTGGGAGTCATTAATGGGTCCATGGAATTTGAAACCTATATATCCCGTGAACTTATGGCTGTAGAAGAAGGTAAGAGATTTATGCACTGCGCCCTGGGGAACACCAGCATGTAGAGGTCAGGAATATAGGGCCCAGTAAAGGAGACAGGGAGGAGGCAGGCAGGGAGGCAGGAGGAAAATCGAGAGTGATGGATGCCAGGAGGAGAAAGTGTTTCAGGAAAAAGGAGAAATTGACTATGTCCAGGACTGCATGTAGGCAGAGTGAGAACTGATCATTGGGGAGGTCGTTGGCAGGCTTGACAAGAGTAGTGTCGATGAAGTGGGAGGCAAGAGACCAAAAGGCTTGAAACAGAGCTGGGGAAATAGAGCTGAAGACAGTGAGTATTGATGCTTCTTTCAGGCAGTTTTGCTGTGAAGGAGACAGAGAAATGCATCAGTGCTGAAGGGGCATATGAGGCCAAGGTTTTTATGAAGGTGGAGGATCTGAAAGCAGGTTTGTTTACTGATGGGAATGATCCAGGAGAGAGGAGGAGAATTGATGGCGGAGGAGAGAGGGACAGTTGACAGAGCGAGGGCAGATAGGTCCCTGTCCACGTGGTGGGGATAGTCTGGCTGTGCGTGTGAGGAAGGGCAGTTCGTTCATAGGACCAGGAGTGGAAGCAGACCATATGTGCTCATGGGGGAGATGGGGGGGGCGGGGGGCATGTAGAAGTTCTCTTCTGATTGCTTCTTATCAGTTAAAGAAGCAAGGGCAGGGGTGCTTGGGCGGCTCAGATGGTTAAGCGTCTGCCTTAGACTCAGGTCATGATCTCAGGATCCTGGGATCGAGGCCCAGGTCGGCGTCTCTGCCCAGTGGGAAGGCTGCTTCTCCCTCTCTGTCTGTCCACTCCACTCATGCTCTCTCTGTCTCTCAAATGTATACATAAAATCTTAAAAACAAACAAACAAACAAACATATGAAGCAAGGACAGTGGCTGAAAGGGAGGAAGGGACACTGGGGGGCAGAGACCCGAGCAGAGGGAGCGTGTGGAATAGTCCCTGAGGAGAGTGGGAGAAGTGAGCCACGGAAAGATCTAGGGTGCTTGGGCAGAACCAAGGGCTCTGACGCTGGTGCTCGGAGGGTGATGGTTAGATGGGTTTGAAGCAAGAACAGAACACACTGTTCTGTATTTTTCACCAGTGATGTTAACTTGCCGTTTCAGGTATGGAATGGGCATAGATTTGTATTTAACCAGAATTTAGGTTTAACCAGGTGAATACAGACAGAGGGAGAGAGAGGACCCAGGCAGTTAAGGGTGGATGTGAAGGAGTGATTTCAGTGATGGATTGTGGACACTAAACTGGGGAAGGAGAGGCATGAGGCCCCAAGGAGGGGAAGGACAGTAAAATGGCAGCATAGTCCACGGCTTGGTCCCAACCGAGAAGGGACACTTAGGGGGTGAGCTGGAAAGATATGCGATAGTGATTGGGAAGTAGGGTGCTTCATATGTGGGCTGTGGAGCAAATGCAGTTATTGGAAATATCTAGGTCTGGGGCAGTGATTCTCACTCTCGGCTATACACTAGGCCGAGTGCTTTATTTATTTTTTATTTTTTTTTAAAGATTTTATTTATTTATTTGACAGAGAGAGACAGCCAGCGAGAGAGGGAACACAAGCAGGGGGAGTGGGAGAGGAAGAAACAGGCTCCCAGTGGAGCAGGGAGCCTGATGCGGGGCTCGATCCCAGGACCCTGGGATCATGACCTGAGCCGAAGGCAGACGCTTAACGACTGAGCCACCAGGCGGCCCCTAGGCAGACTGCTTTGAAAATATGATGCTTGGGGTGGACATTGGACATCAGTTTGTTTTAAGATTCCCAGGTGATTCGAATATGCAGGTGGAGTTGAGAGCTCTTGGTCTAGGATCGGGTAGCTGAGGTGGGGTGGAGGACAAGGTCTTTGGAGGAAAGGAGGTGAAGGAACAGAGAGGCCAGGGTGTTGGAAGGGTCATTGTCGGTACAGCAAGAATTCCGCCAGGAGTTGTCTTTGAAGGCAATGTGATCCAATGTCCTCAGAACGAGGAGATGACCTCGGGGCTCCAGGGTGACTGTAATAAGGAGGGGTAGCTGTGCTATCATTGCATGATGTGAGCTTCAGAAGATCTTACGGGTTTTTCGGATGGACGGAGGGACAGGGGTGTGGAGACGATAGTGTAGCACAGGGCGGGTCCTATTCACGTCCGGCTCAGAGGTGTCTGGGCGATGGGGGAAGGGAAGCAGAGTGCTCAGCAGAGGGCCGGGCCTTAATTACAGCAACCACTCCAATTTGCTGAAGATTTGCAAAACTGTCTTCTTCTCTTCTGCGCCTCAACTCCAGATTTATCGGTCTAACCCAGAGACGCCCGTCGTGGATGCTCTGGGCCCGCCCCAAACGTAGTAATATCCAAACTGACCCCCTCATGCCTCTAGTGCCTGGCTTTCCTCAGTGTATGCTACCGTCAGCCACCAAATCAGCGCCCCCAGAATCTGTGTCATTTCCAGTCTTCGCTTTCCCTCCTCCACCCTCCCCCGCGTGGTCATCGAGTGCTGTTCATTTTCCTTCACATGCGTGTCTCCTCCTCTCCACCTCCGAGGTCACTGCTTTAGTTCACGACATTTCTCAGCCTCTCCCGGCTGTACTTCCTGTCTTTAATCTTGCCTCTCTTCAGCCCTTCCCCTACGAGGTTCCGCGGAGCTCCGTCGGGTAAGTGTCCCACTCTTGGATTGGGTCAGGTCATGGTCTCAGGTTCGTGAGGCTGAGCCCCGCAGTGGGCTCTGCTCTCCCTGCAGAGTCTGCTGGAGATTCTCTGTCCCTCTCCCTCTACCCCTCCCCGCCTGCGCTCTCTCTCCTTCAAATAAACAAATAAATCTTTGAAAAAAATGAAAATAATAAAAATAAATCCTTCCCCTGCATTTTCTTCTGAGGGATCTTTTAAAACTCAAATCTGACCATATACTTCCCCTCCTTAAAATGGTAGCCGCTTACAGAATAAAGTCTAAGTTCTTGAATATGTCAGAATCATGAGAGCAGGGATTTTTGTCTTTTCTGTTCACTGCTGTATCCCCAGGGCCTGGAACACAGCCCGACACATAGGAGGTGCTCAGTATAAATTTGTTGAATAAATGATTGACCGTGACCTTCACAGTCTGGTTCTTGCCCCTTCTGCAGTCTACTTTCTCATCCCCCCTCTCCTCTCTGCTTTGTATCTGTATTCTCACTTACCTCTATGCCTAAGCGTGTGTTATTCCTCTGACATACCTTTCTCTGTCTTGAACTCCTGGTGAACTCCTATTCATCCTTCAAAACCTTGCTCAAAGATCACCTCTCCTGTGAAATCTTCTCTGAGCTCCTAGAGTGACTCCATTACTTTCTTGTCCATGCTTCTCCATCCCTTTGAACTTTGCACATGTTACATCATATTGTACGAATTTGTTTACATGTCTTTCTTTCCTGCCAGACTTAACTTCTTAAAGGAGGAAAGGGGTGTCTTGGTAAAGATGGACCTTGTTAACACAGTGTCTGGCATGTAATAGGCATTCAAATGAACGTTGGTGAATGTTGGTGAGGTCAGACCATGAAAGAGGAGGGAAAGTGCCGTGGTAATTCTTACTTTTAGGATGGAGATAGAGCTAAGGGTTGGTTTTTCCAGGGACTACTGCTGGACCCATTTTACTTAATGTTTTTGTAGATAATTGAGAAGAGAGGCAAGGTCTCATGCCAGGCTGGTGGGGCTCAATGGCCGGAAGATTCACAGCACCAGAGGAGTGAGCAGGAGACTGGATCGCAGTCCCAGCGTGCTCGGTGACAAAATAATCCAACATAAATACGTAGTGACGAGCCGAGAGCTGTTGTTTTCTTCCAGGAAACCGGTTTTGGAGTCACTATAGAGGATGCAGAATGTTAGGCATTATCAGGCTGGGAACTCGAGACCAGAGAAAACGATCTCCACCCTTGGGTTGGGTTGTGTTGGGAATGATGTTGGGTCTCACTTGGGATTCAGCTTGCCATACTCTTGGCAGCACCTCAGAAAAGACAAAGCCCAGTCAGGTATCCTGCGAAAGTCCCAGAGAAAAGGAGTTACTCCAGTGTTGGGAGAAGCCACAGAGCCTGGACTGCATCATCAGTAAAGAAACACCAAGGAGAGGATGATGGTGACAAATATGGCTGACATTTATGGCTCTTACCGCGTGCTAGGTGCTGTGCTTTCGGTATTAGTTCATTTCGTTCTTACCACAATCCTTTAAGTGGGAACTGTTTTCACCCCTATTTTACAGATGAGAAAAGTGAGGCACAGAGAAGTTAAGGGAGATGTCCGAGGTCACATAGCTGGTAAATGGTGGAGCGGGGACTTGAACCCCGATTTCAAGGCCTGGAAAGCCTGAGTCACTAGTGCCTTCCTATGTGATGTGATTTGACCAAAGTCCATAAAATCTGGAAGGGTATGGAGAGAGGGCACATGTCTTGGAATACTGTAGTAAGGGTAGCTCAGGAAACTGGAAAGGAACAGCTATTATATATGGGGGATAATCGTGTTGTCACCTTAATGGTTGTACGAGCAAGGTGGGGAAAAAAAAAAGAGTTGGGAGAAGATTGGAGTGAATCCCTGGATGTTTGCTGATTTCATACAGATTTCAGTCCAGGTGTGCCTCCCAGTAAACCTTTCCCGCACATGCCTGGCAGCCCTTCTCAGGCGCTCCTGTCGCACAAAGTATGGATCCTGGTCCAGGGGTCTGATTCATCATAACAGAGGGTTCCAGACTTTTGAGGGTCATGAAATCAATTCAGGAGGCAGGTGTTGGTCCGTTCAGGCTGCCGCAGCAGAATCCCACAGAATGAGTGGCTTGAACCACAGAGATTTATTTTCCCTCCGTTCGGGAGGCTCAGGGTCCAAGATCAAGGTGCTGGCAGTGTTTTCCTCCCGGCTTGCGAACGACTGCCTTCTTGCTGGTCCTCCCATGGCCTTTCCTCTGTGTATGAACAGAGAGAATGCGACCTCTGGTGTCTCTTCCTCTAAATCTAGGGACACCAGTCCTATCAGGTTAGGGCTCCACCCTTAGGACCTCATTTAACCTTAATTAGCTCCCTCTCTCTAAATATAGTCACCCTGGAGGTTAGGGCTTCGATGTATGAATTTGGGGGGGGGATGCAATTCAGTCCGTAACAGGGTCTCCATCAGCATTGTCTTAACATGAAATCAGAGACAATAGACACTGTCAGAGTGAGTGTTCTTTTGGGAAGCTTTTCCAGTTACCCACTTGAAGACATGTGAGTTCTGAGTTGTAACGTAAGCTGTGTCTCTAACCGTAAGCCATAGAGAAGTTTGAAAGCCGGTACCATATGGCATTCCTTGCAGCCTTATTGCAGAAGCCTGCTTTACCCTCTGGCTGACTGGGAGCCAAAGACTTCGAATTTGTAATGTCTTGCTGTTAGCAGGTGGTTAAGTTGATGTCCTTCCTCTGGATCTGGGCTGGCAGAATTCCCCAGCTCCCGATCCCCTTTCAGAGGGTTGCCCCTGTCACTGATGCTTACAACCCATTTGGTTCCCCAGGTGACGTGCTTGTGGTCCCCATCAAGCTCCACAAGTGTCCTTTCTGCCCTTACACTGCCAAACAGAAGGGCATCCTTAAGCGGCATATCCGCTCGCACACAGGTGAGCGGCCCTACCCCTGTGAGACCTGTGGCAAGAGGTTCACGCGACAGGAGCACCTGCGGAGTCACGCCCTGAGCGTAAGTGTCTGGGCTGGAAAATCTCTTGCGGTGTGGGCGGAAGGGATGGAGGGGAGGGGGCTCCTGACATTTGTCTAATGTAAGGGTGAACCAGCCTGCCTTTTACTTCTCTGTCCACTGGAGTATTTTCAGAGAATTTTGAACATGTGTTTCTACTAAATTAAAGCACTTAGAGAAAGTTAAAACTTATATAAGAGACTAGTTTTCTTAGACTCTAGAAAGATTTTTTTTTGTTGTTCTTTTAGATTTTATTTATTTGACAGAGAGAGAGAGAGCATGAGAGAGCACAAGCAGGGGGAGCAGCAGAGGGAGAGGGAGAAGCAGGCTCCCTGCTGAGCAGGAAGCCCGATGCACGATGCACGACTGCACGACGTGGTCCCAGGACCCCGGGATCATGACCTGAGCCGAAGGCAAACATTTACCGGACTGAGCCACCCAGGTGCCCTGACTCAAGAAAGTTTAGATCCTGGTCAGGGATAGTCGTCATAAGGCAGAGAACAGTGGGGCGTGGACAGGGGATTGTGGGTCTGTTCTCACGGGACTGATGGCAAAGGTGAGAAAAGAGCATCCTCAGTTTTCCACCCAACCCCAGTACCTGGATGTGGCGAAAGCGTGTGCTGCCTTTCTATGGCTACCTGTGGGCAGCAAAGAGGACTCCAGACCCAGGGGACCTCCCCTCCCACTGGCTGCCCCCTGGGATTCTGTCTCCCATGTGAGTGCTTAATTCCCACCAGCTAAATGGCATTCAGGCCACTTAGGAAGGCATAGTATTTAAGATCGTCTTTGAGCAAGGCAATCAGTCTTTGGAAAATCAAACATAAAAATGGTTTGGACTTCAGAGGACACTATCAAGAACATGAGAACCCACAGAATGGGAGAAAATACTAGTGAATCATTTATCTGCTACGGATGTAGTAACCAGAATATATAAAGAACTCTTTCAGTTCAACAATAAAAGACAAATAACCAAATTCAACCACGGATGCGAATAGACATTTCTCCAAAGAAGATACACAAATGTCCAGTAAGGACATGAAAAGATGCTTCACATCAGTAGGCATTAGGAAAATGCAAATCAAAGCCGCAGTGAGACACCACTTCAGACACACTAGGATTGTTATCACCAAAAGCAAGTAATAACAAAGCGTTGGCAAGGATGTGGGGGAATTGGGGCGTTCATACACTGCTGATGGGAGTGTAAAATGGCTCAGCCACCGTGGAAAACAATTTGGTGGTTCTTCAAAAAGTTAAGCATAAAATCAGCATCGGTCCCAGCAATTCTATATCTAAGTATGTACCCAAGAGAACTGAAAACGTACGTTCGCACAAAAACATACCTGCACACAAAGGTCCATAGCAGCATTATTCCTAGGAGCCAAAAAATGGAAACAACACAAGAGTCCATCAACTGATGCGTGAATAAACAAATTGTGGTCTATCCATACAATGGATCCTTATTCAGCTGCATTGTGGAATGAAGTTCTGATACATGCTACAGCATGGATGAACCCTGAAAGCATCACACTAGGTGAAAGGAGCCAGTCACAAAGGGCCACATCTTGTATGATTTTATTGATATGAAATACATAAGATGGGCAGACCCATGGAGCTAGAGTAAATCAGTGGTTCCCGGGGGCTAAGAGGATGTCCAATGAGAGAGGGGTGGCAGTTAATAGGCACCGGATTTCTTTCTGGAGTGATGAAAATGTTCTGGAATTAGATGGTGGTGATAGTTGCACAACCTTATGAATATACTAAAAAACCACTGAATTGTACACTTTGAAAAGGGTGAATTTTATGGTATGTGAGTTGTGGTTTTGAAAGAATCCAGATTTAAGGTAAGTACAGGGTTACTGACTATCTCCACTCTCAGGGCTGACCCCAGCACACCTGTCTGAGAATGGCCTCTTCCCGTAGCCTCAAGTTTTTGTCTCCCCCCCCCCAAATTATATCTCCAGTCTGTCTTGGCAGCAGTAGGTCCCTGGTGCCGTGAAGATAGTTCACTGGTTGGAATCCTTATTCCCTCTGTCTTTCCCTGTTATACAAGGTCCAGTCTACTGCAGCCCAAAGAGGTGGTATTCAAAGGCCTTGTCAGGTTGCAAAGGTCATGGGCATGCTCAGGTTGGCTAAGGGTTGGGGGTTTAGGATAGAAAGCCCAGGAGACCCCCGGAAGGCAAGTGGCAGGTCCAGCGAGCTGGGTGTTGTGTTATTGGCTGTTGTCCTCTGTCATTTCTCTCTGTCTCTACCTCTTGTGTGCATCCTGCATCCAGAACTCTCCACAGGAGAGGCTTTGGTTCACAGAGCCGCTCTAGGCTGGAGCTCCGGAAGAGTGCATACATTAGATAGGTCCTTATACAGAGGGGGCCCCTGGGGCTGCTGCCCTAAGGAGGAACTGTGTGGCGTGGGAGATCAGGTTCTTTTTTCCAGCTTGCAAAGTGCTTCTCATAAATAAGGAATGCATTTATCAAAAAAAAAAAAAAAAAAGGTAGGGATGGAGCATCTGCCACGTTTGGAGAAGATACCATCTAGCAAGTCTGCTTCCCTAATAACTGGACAATCCCAGGTGCATAAAAAGCCATGCCTAAAATCCGCATCCGTCCCCTGAATGCCCTTTACATGCCAGGCATAGGGTTATAGTAACAAATGTGACAGAGAACGTGAATGAGGATGGTCCCCGCCTTCTTGGAGCTTATAGTCTAGGGAATTTACTCACCATTTGTTAGAAAGTCAACAAAGGGGGGGGGTGCCTAGGTAGCGCAGTTGGTAAGTGACCAGCTCTTGATTCGGCTCAGGTCATGATCTCCGGGTTGTGGGATCGAGCCCTGTGTGGGGCTCTGTGCTCAGCACGGAGTCTGCTTGAGATTCTCTCTCTCCCTCTCCCTCTGCTCACTCTAAACAAACAAGTAAATAAATAAAATCTTAAAAAAAAAAGAAATTCAACAAAGGAAGGCAGACAGGCGAGAATATATATCTGGGGACCTAACGTGGCCCAGAGCATCAGGGAAGATTTCCGTCAAAGGCGATAGCAGCGGGGCAAGGCTTGGCGACGGGCGGGCCGGCACGTTCCTCGCAAGTCCAGTGGCCTTGGGGTGGGAGCACCTTGGCGAGGCTGAGGCTGTGGCAGAGAGAGCAGGGGGGAGAGCGTTCACTGTGTCCGCCTGTGGTTGTAGGTCCACAGATCCAACCGTCCGATCGTCTGTAAGGGCTGCCGGAGGACCTTCACGAGTCACCTGTCCCAGGGACTGCGGCGCTTCGGGCTCTGTGACAGCTGCACCTGTGTTGCAGACACACACGACGAGGAGGACGATTTGATGCCCATCAACCTTAGCCTGGTGGAGGCCTCGTCCGAAAGCCAAGAAAAGAGTGACACGGACAATGACTGGCCAATCTACGTGGAGTCTGGTGAGGAAAACGACCCCGCCGGAGACGATGCTGATGACAGACGGCAAATCCGGCCCCACCTGTCAGATCGAGAGATGCTTACGTAGCAGCGCATTTGGGCGGGGGGAGAGGTCTTAGAATTCGTGATTGCCCATTCTGCGTTCGAAAGCCGCCATTTGTCCAATTTTGTGGAACCCCGAGAGGACCATTTTTTGTTCCTCTACTTGCATTTTTGTTAGATTACATAGCGAAGGCTGGATCTCGTGAGTCGAAGGACTCATGACTTCTTAGTGGAATTCCCTTGGTTTCGGAGGGCTTTGCTGAGGTAATTCGGAGTGAGTCAAGGCTGGCCCCCAGGCTCCCCATCCTTCCTGTCGCGCACCCAAACTCTGCTTAGGAGAAAGATAAGAAAATCTGCAGGCTTGTTTTCCTATGGCCTCACTCGTCCACATTCCTTTCTTGTCAGCCTTTTTCTCTCTGAAGGTGAACAAGAATAGCTTGAGACCAGTCTCTCTCTGTTGCCAAGCCTTTCCTAATGGATTCCATATTTTAGTTTTCTGGTCAAGTCTTAAAGAGGAAGCTTCGTGACATAAGGCAGGCAGGGCTGTCAGCTACATGACTGTAAAGGTACTTTCTAACTCCAAGGCTGCAATTTGAATGGCTGGGAGTAGTTATGTGCTCACAAACATGGAAATGAGCGGAGGGGCTTCTGGGGTACTCTGACTTGTCCAGCTAAGGTAGCCCTGGGAAGGGAGCCTGTGAGCCCAGGTCCGGGCGGTTTCCCTGTCTGGTCTGCTATTTGACAGTTCTACACACACAGATCCCCTGTTCTGTGATCGTAACACAAGTCATTGGGGCGACATCGAAAAGACTCCTGCTTTTCCCAGCCATTTTCCAGAGCCGCTGCCGTGTCATGTGGAAATGTAGCCACTGCTGAGATTCCTACTTTGATTATGATTAGAACTTTAATTGGAGGGAGACTGCAAGCCTATATAAACAAGTTATATTTCTCAATGGTTTACCTTTTCAAAGACCCTCTGGAGGGGAAGAGAAGGTTGGTGGAAGAACAGGTTTTTAAAACCATTCTGCTTTTCACCCACTTCGCAGCCATGCGGTTATTTTAACAGAAGAAGGCTATACTTGTTGAAAAGGCTGAATAACAGGAAATATTAGGGATTGAGGATATTTAAGGCACTTTCATAATTTTGTCTTACGTTAAAGTATCCAAAATGGACTTTAAAGGAAATCGCTTTTTCTTCCTTTAATTTGAGTATAGTTGTGTTTCAAAAGGTGGTGAAACCACCTTTCTTTCTGCCTCTTGAACAAAAAAGCCAATAAAAAACATTATAAATTGGCTTGTGAGTGTTAGTCATTGAAGAGGTCAAAAGATGTTCAAACCATACTTCTCAACATAAGTGAGAACTCCAGAATAATGTTACTCAAACTGTGACCCCCCAGCCAGCTGGCCTGTGAATTCTTTGACACCAACCCACACAGTAGGACCACATGTTGGCCTGCAGTAGATTAGAAATCTTAAAAATGGTCTTTTGCCACAGATAGTTTGAAAATGATTGTTCTAGATCAAGAGTAACGAACTGGAAATTATCAAGGACCAGAAACACTTCTCATTCCTGAAATGGAAATATTAGCTATTCTTTTCACGGAGGGATCTTAGCAAAAGGGAAATCTAACTGGTTGTGTAGAAGGTATACTTGGCAAGGAGTTATATTTGGTATTTTTGTTCTGTTTAAATTATTTCTAGTTTTTTTTTTATTTTATTTTTAAGTAATCTTCACACCCAGCATGAGGCTCGAACCCACAACGCCGAGATCAAAGGTCACACGCTCCACTGACCGAGCCAGCCCGGTGCCCCATTTCTGGTGTTTTACTATGACTTTTCTACCTCCCAGGGCAACTTCTCTGCCCACTGTGTCTGGTCGAGCAACGGTCCTCCTCAGTGACTCCTTGACCCGATCATATCGCTGGGTGCAAAGTAAATTTCTGTTAGCAATTTCACCGTAAGATGGTGACTTTCACCTGGGGGTGATTTGGTCCCCCAGAGGACATTTGCCAATGTCTGGAGACAGTCTCAATTGTCACAACTCAGGGCAGGGGGTTGCCGGCATCTGGATAAGTTTGCGGCAAAACATCTTACAATGCACAGGATGGCCCCTCAGAACAAAGAATTACCCAGTCCAAAATGTCGAGAGTGTCAAGGTCGAGAAACCTGACTGTAAGATAAAGTAAGATTTTTTTAAATGACCGTTAACGAGTGAACTGGATTTCGTGTTATATCTTAGGTTAACTTTTACCTTCATAATATTTAGCAGGCCCTTGTCCTCCCCCAAGGTTTGGAAAATAGTGGAATTAGTAAAATGGGGAGCTGAGGCCAAATTGTTCACAACTTGCCCAAGCTCTGATTTGGTTTGTGAGGTGGAAGCTTAGAAATTCTGATCTCATACGCCCAGAACCATCACGAGGCTCTGGTCATTTTATTACATTTTTAAAGTAGCAAAATCATGGGAGGAAAATGGAACATGAAGCTTAATATTTAAATGATTCTTTTTTCCGTAACGTCTCAGACTGTTGCCTTCCTGGTTGGCTGTTTTGAATTTGGGTGTTGACATTAGTACTAACGGCATTGCTGAATTCTATCACTGTTAAAGGAAATAATCGCTTTGTTTGGACTCTCAGATCATAAACTGTCCTCTGTTTTAAATTTATGTTCACATTCGGTGGTCAGTATTTATAAGTGCACAGTGCCTGAGGTTTAATTAATGGAGCTGGTGATATTTTTAAAAGTAAATTCATCGTTGGGCCCAACACAGACCATTAAGGATTTATTTTATATCTAGCATCTTTCTGGCCCATTCAATCCAAGTTCACAAAGCGATTCTTTGTCTTACGTTACATACATTGCACGGACAGGAACAGAATTCTTACTTGCCCTGGACTTTAAAAATGGCATCCCTGGGAAGTCGTTTCTCTTGGGGGAAGGGGACAGGCTTTCATAGCAAGGGTCGGAAAGGCATGTAAATAAGGTCGGCGAAGAAATGACACAGAGCAACGTGACTTCTGGTCATTTGGCAGATAGATGCCATTTTGATGTAAATATTCTGGTGGTTGCTACGATTCGAATATTCCTCGAGAAAGTTCCTGACCTGGTGGTCTGCAAAATGTGAAGCTGAGTATTCTGGGGGTTCAGAATGCATGATGGGTTTTTACTGTCGTTCAGTGATGTGGTGAACAAAGGCACACGTGTGGCTGCATGCGCTGATGCTGAGGGCATTGACAGCTGAATTACCTCTGCGAAGTCTCGAAGTCTCGGGGTGGGGAGGGGCGGAGGGCAGGTGCAGTTCTACACTCTGTTTCGAGCTTTACCACAGTCCTTCCTGTCGCTGTCGGTTTCTTGGAGCTTGCCTTGTGCTTTCGCGTGGTGGTGCTGTCTTCCAGCTCCAAAGAGGGTCCTTTATTCCGTCGCTTACGAGGGGCAGTGTTTTCGTGGAGTTTTGCGCAGTATTTCTGCTAGATATTGCTATACTCCTCAAACCTTTCGTTATAGTGCGGACGTGGAATTCTTTTCTTCAGAGAATGCTTTTGTAGAGAGAAATGAAAAGTGTTTTTGTTTGGCAGAAGTCGTTTGGTTGTTTTCCCGCGTGCCCCTGGTGTGAAAAGGTGACACTAACTTACACCATTGCGATCAGACGATACGGAACCTTCAAAACGGGAGGACTTCCAGCATCTGTTCTGAGCCCTGGCGAGATTATTTTGCTACCCCCTTCCCCCAACTCTTCACTGGCCACTGTGGTTTGGGGGAACGATTTTTATATCCGTCATTTGATTTTTGGACATTTGTCAGTAGCATATTAAAAGCAGGGGCATTAGGGTGGGATTATGTGTTTGGAGGGAGAAGGCTTAGTAGGAGCAAGCTTGGGGATTTTAAGGGAAGGCATCAGTTGGAGCCTGTATGTCTTGGTGACATGTAATGGAGATGGGTTGTCTGTCGTGCAGACAGTGATGGGTATGATGACGGTTTTTGGGGAAGCAGAGAACCATGCCAGACCGTTTCGCATCTCTCACCGTCCCTGTGGAGCATCTGAACAAAACAAAACACGAAGCAGGTAGTGCCACGGTGGTCTGCTTAGGCTCAACAGAGCATCTAGAAACACATCATAAACTGCCACTCTCGGCGACAGAGGGCTTAGAAGGATACAGGATGGGAAGCGCAGCTCACCAGGAGGGCAGAACCAGATGTCGCTCTTCTGTCGGAGTCCCTGTAACTGTCCGTGTGTCATAACTTAGGTGCAAGGAGACAGACCCACATTAGACAAGAAGGGGAGCTATCGTGGCTTAAAAGCCTCTCGTCTCATGGGAGCAAGGGTCCATTATAACAACCCTGTAGACATCGTTTCCAGGGTCCCTGCAAGCGATGTGTCTGTTCCAAGGGTCCCTGTACTTAGGGAAGCCCAGAGCTGTGGCTTCCTATCAGGTACTTAGAGTTTCCCAGTCTGGATGCAGTTTACCGATTAAGGGTCCTTTTTACCATGTGTAATGATGCCGGCAGCATAGCTGATATGCTGTTCTTTATTAGGTTGCTGGGGGAACAGAGCTAGAAAGTTAACAGAAGGTCAAATTCTCATATGGAAGGGGGTAAAATGTTCTCTTACTCCATTACCAAACAGTATGCCGAGCAATTGTGCAACAGACACCCCACCTCGTTCCTCTAAAATGTAGCCAGAGGAATTTCCTCCTAAAGTAGAGCCAACACCAGCTCGTCTTCCTCTCTTGAAGAGTGTTCATTCTTTGTGTTGAGCTGCTTCTCATTAACAAATACACCGCGGGCAGATTCTGCTGAGCTGTGTGTAAGAGTTGGATAAATAGTCAAAACGGTCCCACCAAAATGTCATCCATCCTTTGGTGCGACGTCTAATAGGCAGGTTGGGTAGGACAGACTACAAGGACGCTATTGCATGGGAATTTGTGGGGATCCCATCAGTCACACATTGATGGGAGCCTGTGTCTTCCTGCCAGCCACCCAACACAGGCTGTCGGTAGTGATGCCTCTTATTGCTACCACATGGTGCTACTCTTGCTTGTTTCTGTTGCTCTTGGAAGATCAGTAAGTGGAGACAGCTGGCTGTTTATCCAACAATTATTGATGGAGTCCTTACTATGTGTCAGGCACGAGGGGTGCGTCGGCGAACAAGCAAAATCCCTGCCCTCAGGGAATTTGCAGTGAGTGAGCAGAGGGACTCGCAAGTAGGCAGTTATGACACAGGTCTGGGTGTGACAGTGGGGCGAGAATGGGAAGGGTGCTCCGGGAGGGCTTAGCTAGAGCACCTAGCCCAGCCTCAGAGTCTCCAAGAAGGCTCTCTTGTCTAAGCTACTATTACTGTGGTCCTTCCCATCCAGGAAAGTTCTATCTTTGGGGTATCCTTTACAAGCAGTTTAAACAGTTTCTGACATTTCCTGCCTTTTCCAAACACGGTGGCTTTCGACATTAACAATGTTTAACTTCCCTATTTTTTTTTTCAGGGATGTAAAAATATTATAAGCATTTCAGAATATCCTACTCTTTACAAAAAAGGCATCAGATGCTATGGTTTTCTTGTTAACACAACACCACCACCACCACCAAATAACTTCCCGTGATCTTGATCTAATGTGATAAGACAGAACAAGGTATTTTGACTGTGACAGATGTGGAGGAGTCCCTGTACATCTGGACTGGGCCTTGGCTGGCCATGTAAACTAGTTAATACCCCAGAAACCAGAGAGATATGGAACGGAACCATTCAATCAAAGAATTTGAGAAATAGAAGGGACTTTAGAGATACTCTAATCCAACTCTATTTTACAGAGAGACGAAATGACCAGTTCCTAGTTCCCACACAGCTAGTTAGGGTCAGAAACCAGTTCCTGCCAGCCCAGTGCTGATCTTAAACATGTCAGGGCAGGCAGCAAAGACCATCCCTAGACAGCATTAATTTCCTTGGGTACCACATCAGACTAAAATCACAAAAGAGGGGGGCGCCTGGGTGGTACAGCGGTTAAGCGTCTGCCTTCGGCTCAGGGCGTGATCCCGGCGTTGTGGGATCGAGCCCCACATCAGGCTCCTCCGCTGAGAGCCTGCTTCTTCCTCTCCCACTCCCCCTGCTTGTGTTCCCTCTCTCACTGGCTGTCTCTCTCTGTCGAATAAATAAATAAAATCTTTAAAAAAAAAAATCACGAAAGAGGAAAATGCTCTTTTAGCCTCATGTGGCTTTGTGTGATCGTGGCCTGCATTCTTGTAATGCTTAGACGGGGAGGGGGAAATCACATGTGGGGAATGGGGGAGTTAGTTTAATGTCTTTGCCTGTAATACCCACACATGTCTGAACAACATAATCCACCATCAACACACGCACACACACATACGCGCACACGCGCATGCACACGCACATACACGCACACACACGCACACACACACATGCACACAGGGCAAATAAAAATCTTTATTGCCCACTTATTTATATGTATTCAATTTTAATGTATTCATTTTTGTTTGTAAAAAGTTTCAAAATTAAAAAATATACAACATTATCTTGAAATCGCTTTTTAAACCTAAGTGATTTTTGAAATATAAATTGGGCATGAGTCAGGGAATTTGACAAGGACAATCTTATTTGAAACAAAAACCATGTATTTTGGGGCACCTGGGTGGCTCAGTCAGTTAAGCGTCTGCCTTTGACTCAGGTCATGATCCCCAGGGTCCTGGGATCGAACCCCAAATTGGGCCCCCTGCTTAGCAATGAGTCTGTTTCTCCCTCTCCCTCTGCCATTCCCCCTGCTTGTACACACACACACTCTCTCTCTCTCTGTGTCAAATAAATAAATGAATAAAATCTTTAAAACAAAAAACCCCCCAAAACCCCGAAAACCACATGTTTTAAACCAGCAGCACATATAATATTACGGTATCGAGTGAAAATGTATTTTGGGTATTTCTTGATTCAGTGGATTTTAATAAACTTACTGCAAAAGCTAATTTTATTTAAAGATCTATGATAATATAGTTATTAGTAAAACAACCACTTTATGATCTAAAAATACTTAGAAGCAGCGATCCTAGTTGTTAATGAAGTATTTATCACGTTTGGGATTAAAATTAATGCAAATCATCTTTAATTTGGTTAAATAAACCTAAGGCTAAATAGGAAATATTCAAACTAAAAATTTTTTCCAAGATTTTATTTATTTAAGAGCGCGAGAGTGAGAGCGAGAGCAAGAGAGTGCACGAGCAGGGGTAGGGGTAGAGGGAGAGGGAGAAGCAGACTCCCTGCTGAGCAGGGAGCCTGATGTGGGGCTCAATTCCAGGACCCTGGGATCATGACCCGAGCTGAAGGCAGACGCTTAATCACTGAGCCATCCAGGCGCCCTCAAACTAAATTTTCTAAAAGAGTTTATTCATTTATTTATCAGAGAGAGAGGGAGGGAGCACACACACATGTGAGCCGAGGGAGGAGCAGAGGGAGAGGGACAAGGAGACTCCCTGCCACCGAGTGCTGATGCCGCCACCTACTTGGGGCTTGATGCTGCCACCTTGAAATCATGAGCCAAAATCAAGAGTTGGTCGCTTAACTGACTGAGCCACCCAGGTGTCCCTCAAATGAAATTTTTGCTTTGATTGATATAAAGTTAGATTGAGACACTCTAGTGACAAGTTTATAATAGAAACAGCCTTGTCCAAGTCCAAGAAAATGTCTTTTTTTAAAAAAATATTTATTTATTTTAGAGAGAGGGAGAGAATATAGCAGGGGGAGGAAGGGAGGGGGAGGGAGCAGAAGGGGGAAAGAATCTCAAGCAGACTCCTTGCCGAGTGTGGAGCCTGATGTGGGGGCTTGATCTCGGGACCCCCAGATCATGACATGAGCTTAACCAACTGAGTCACCCAGGTGCCCCAAGAAAAAGGCTTTTTTCTTCTTTATTGCTCATTTTGTCTTCAGAAACCAATGCGATTTAACTAGTTTCTGTACCTTGAGAACCTAAAATTGACCTAAGTTAGATAACTGGGAGTTTTGGAGTGCCTAAGGTTAAAATGATTAAGGCACTTGTAGAATGAATACAGTGAATTGAGGATTGATCCCCTCACGTGAATGAGTTAATAACCTATCATAATTTAAAGTTAGTTAACTGGTTTTCTCAGTGCCATTATTTTATGTGAAATTCTAATGAGGAATTCTATGAATAAGATATTAGATAGAAATAGAAAGCTATTAAATGGAGCTCTAAACAGAAGCAGCTTTCATCAAACATCTTTTTACACCTTTCTGTCCCATGGTGTTAGGACCAATTACTTCCTTAAATGAGAACAGTTTCTGGGCAGAGAATCCCAAGCCAGGACATTCAGATTCTGTGTAGGAAGACTACCTGCTCCTTGATAGGGGGTAACACAGAATGCAATATAAGCCAGAACTAATGGCAGACAACAGAAAAATCAGAAACCGTTCTAAGCCCCGAGCTCTACGGCCACACACTTTGCAAGAACTTAGAAGGAAAATAGAAAACTTGGAAACTGCCAAGTTTCCAAGTGGATTAATTCCTCTTACAAAGGCACCTGTCAAAATTGCTATCACACACACACACACACACACACACACACACACACAAAGGACGGAGAGAGAGATGATAAAGTTGGAAATGGTTCTAACCATTAAAACAATAGCAACTTGGGGCGCCTGGGTGGCACAGCGGTTAAGCGTCTGCCTTCGGCTCAGGGCGTGATCCCGGCGTTATGGGATCGAGCCCCGCATCAGGCTCCTCCGCTGGGAGCCTGCTTCTTCCTCTCCCACTCCCCCTGCTGTGTTCCCTCTCTCGCTGGCTGTCTCTCTGTCAAATAAATGAATAAAATCTTAAAAAAAAAACACAAAACAATAGCAACTTATACATTTTTTTAAGGCGTGGGAAACTTTCTGCTTTTTGGAGTTGAGTTGGTCTTTGTGTTAAAGTGGCTACGTACCCAGTCTGTTTATATGATTCATTGTTGTCCAGGTTGTGTGTTGTTTTGCTATTTTTACTTTTTATATATAAAGAACTAAAAATAAGAGAGAACAAAGTAATAAATTGGTGGATATAATCTATATCACATAGATCTAAGTTCTCATTTCTGTTGTCTCAACATTGCACTTTCAATATAAACCTTTAAGACGTGCATATTTTTGTTTCAAAAATTATTTCTGCTTACACAACAGTGTCAAATATTTATCTTTTAAAGACAGGAAGCTGGTTCAGTTTTAGCTATATATTGATATAATTCTACATTTTTTTGAAAATGTTGAGGCTGGGTTTATTTAAGATTGGCTGGGCTTACTGCCAGCTCTTGAGAAAACCTATAGATTTTTTTTTAGCGTCCCCATAACAATATAGAACTGCTAACACTAAATACACTTTCCATCTGTTTGAAGACTCATTAACTTTATTTAATAATAGAAAAAAAAAAAGACTATCCAAAACAGAGGTTGGACCAAATCCCGCTTGCTGCCTATTTTTTGCAAATACAGTTTTATTGGAACACAGACACACCCATCCCATTCCTTTCCACATTGTATACGCCAGCTTTTGAGCTACAATGGCGAGTTGCGTGGTTGTGACAGACATCTTTCATCTGCAAAGCCCCAAATAGTTCCTGTCTGGCACTTTACAGAGAGTCTGCCTACTCGTGATCTAGGATGTTGGTTGGGACGAGAGATCTGTTTTCCTCATGTAGGGCAGGTGGGTAGGTGCCACCAGTCAGGTGAATGTCACTAGGATTAAACCAGTCTGGTATGTATGGACCAATCTATGAGCATCGAGAAGATTTAAACATGTCTAATATGTCTGAGGATCAGAACAGCAGCTGTTCTGTATGAAGTTTTTTGGGGGAAGTCTGTGGAAATATCTGACCAGGAGAAAAGACGGTCACTTGGCTCAGCTCCACGGAAGTATGTCTGAGCCTTCAGTGTGAGAGCTATAGGCAGAAACGAAAGGAGCATGATCTTAAATCTTGGTGAGATGCTGGGAGCTCAGACTGCACTGCTTTGAACACCTGCCAAAAGCATGAGGCAGAGCTGGAGGGTAGGAGCACTGACTGCCCTGCGTTTCGCAGCTCTGCACATCCTCCATCGTCCACGTCTCCTTAGCACAGCTAAGGCAAGAGAAGTTCAATCCAGGTGGATGCACCCAGGTGAGCACGGCAGGCAGCTAGGGTTTCAGCTTTTCCAAGCACCTACAGCTTCAGCAGCAGACGGGCACTCTTGGCTTCAAGGAACAGACACTCGAGCAAGCTGAAGGCAATGGTTCTCAACGTGTGGTCCCGAACCAGCAGCGTCAGCAGCATCCCAGGGGGATTCTGATGCAAACTAAAGTTTCAGAGCAGTTTGAAAAGGATTTGTTTCAAGATTAAAATAAAGGATTTTTCTGAGCATCGTAGGTGAGAAAATCAGCCGATCACCTGGAATTAACAAGTAAGGACTGAGACTGCTCCTGATTTCTCACAGTCCTTGTCCATGCTCCTTGGCTGCTTCTCTCTGCTAGTGAGAAGTTCCCCAGCCACTCTTAGAAGATTGGCTTTCTTTTTCCCCTTTTTAAGATTTTATTTATTTATTTGACAGAGAGAGAGCACAAACAGGGAGAGCTGCAGAGAGAGAGGGAGAAGCAAGCTCCCCACTGAGCAGGGAGCCCAATGCAGGACTCAATCCCAGGACCCTGGGATCATGACCTGAGCCGAAGGCAGACACTTAACCGACTGAGCCACCCAGGCGCACCCAGAAGATTAGCTTTCTTCTGCCCACTCATCAAGCCCTAAATGGCTGCCCCACCCCTGACCTGACCACAGCTTTGTCCTTCAGGTAAAATCCTCCAAAGGAAAACACCTCCCTTTCTGCCCAGCAAAAGCTGGGTTCTCTGGAGTCACATTGCATCTTGGATCAGGCAGCAGAGGGCTCTGACCAAGAGGTTAGGGTGGGATAGGGGTGTGTTATTTGGAAGCTGTGGCTGGGTGATGGTATGGGGGACAGATCCTCTGAGAAGGGGCCCTGGAGAGGGCAGGAATATTAAGCTACAGGTCTCTGATATAAAGAAAATTAAGATAGACAGGAAATGTTACTGGAGCGTGCATTGTATATCTTCAGGAGTTCCCAGAATCAGCGCGGAGAAAATCTCCGGTGGCTATAGAGTTTTCCGTTAGCAGGGGAGCGAAAGTCTATTCGGTTATACATACCCAAAAGAGCTGAATTTGAAACAGGTGTTCAAACAAAAACTTGTACCCCAATGGAAACGAACATAGGGGCTCTAGTCACAATAGCCAAAAGGTGGAAACACCCAAATGTCCATCAGCTGATGAATGGATAACAAAATGTGGGGTAGCCTTCACCCATCAAAAGGAATGAGGTTCTCATACATTCTACAGCATGGATGAATCTTGACAACATTATGCCAGGTGACAGAAGCCAGTCACAAACGACATCATATTGTATAATTTCCACTTTTCTGAAAGGTCCAGAAGGGACAAATCCATAGAGACAAAAAGCAGACTGGTGGTTGCCAGGGGCTGGGCAGGGAGGAGGGAATGACTGCTAAGGGGCGCAGGTTTCCCTTCCAGGCAAGGAAAAAGTTCTGGAACTAGATAGCGGCGACGGTTGCACAACCCCGTGAATGTATTTCATACGACTGAGTTGTCCTTAAAATGATAGGTTTTATGTTACGTGTATTTCACCACAATCTTTTTTAAAAAGTCTGTTTACCCAGTGTTTCTGGGGTTTCCGGAGGTGTTCAGGGCACAGGGCCCGCGGGGCGTTGGGGCTGCCGGATGGGTCCGGAGCCCCCTGGAGGGCGGAGGGCGGGCGGCGGCGGGATGCGGCCCGGGCGCGGCGCCCCCAGACCTCCCGGAGCCGGGGAAGCGGCGGGAGGCGCAGAGGCGGCCGGGCGCCATTTGCAGCCCCGGGCGCAGAGGCGGCGGCGGCGCCGCGCCGGCTCCGAGGGGCTGGGGACGGTCACAAAGGCGGCGCGGGCGGCTGGCGGCGGGGGCTCCGGCCTCGGGGCGGCGGCCCGCGGGGAGAGGCGGGCGGCGCCGGGGCGCACCGGCTCGGGACCCGGCCCGCCCGCCCGGCCGCCCGGCTAGCCCTCCCCGCGCCTGGCTGGCCCTCCCGTGCCCTGGGGGAGGCAGGTGGATAACGGCAGCCGCGCGCTGAGCCGTTGCCTGCGCTCAAACAGCCGCCCGGCCCGGCCCGGCCTGACCGCGGCGCGGGGAAAGGCGGGAAGGCGCGCGGAGCCTCCTGGCGGCGGCGGCGGCGGCGGGCAGGCGGCGCGGGGACGGTGCGCGGCGTGTGTGGAGCCGTCGGGCGCCGCGGACTCCCGGAGGGTCGGCGGCCGGCCGGGCTCGGGCTGCGCGGCGAGTGCCGGGGGCCTAGCTACGGTGGAGACCGTCCCTCCGTTAGGGTTCGTGTGTCCAACCTTGGCTGGATCCGGGCTCTGCATTTCTGGCAGGACTAGCACGACCGATGCTGCGTCCTTCTCGGCGCGGCGTAGCAGATGGCACTCAATTTCAGCTTGGTCAATATCTGTCTCATGACGGATGCTGTTCTCTTTGATCCTTGATGACAATGATGTTCCACATGCTGAACCCACTGTAAAGTGACATGTTTTCCTTTTGTAATTATAAAGTGTTATATAGGGGAGGTCCTTTGAAACGACAGAAATCACCCATTTCTCATCAAACCTTTTAATATTTTATTCATTCAAAAAAATATCATAGGGAGTCATGGTTTCCTGTTTTATCCATTGGGCTGGAACCCGTTGCTGTCATTTGTTTCAACGCTCCCGTCATCCCAGATTTGGCCTGTGGAAGCCCATTCAGGCCAGCTTTTGTGTCCGTTGGACACGTCTCGATGGTTACTTGAACACTCACTTTCTCCCACAAGATGTTCCAGGCTCATCTTGTATTTTCTCCTTGACCCAGTCCTGGAATCAGCTACTTCTCCGAGGAGCCTTGGTTCTTCCAGGGGAGAGCCGTTACTTAGAAACCAAGATCTGCACCCAGGGTGTGTTCGTTGCTTTTGAAGCGTTGCTGCCTTCATGCCTTCTCAGTGGACATTTCCAGAGATAGTGTGATGGCTAGATTGACGTCTAGACAGAGAGATATACACATTGACATATACATAGATAACCAGAACCAGTCCAACACCACAGGATTCATTCCACAGACATACCGCGGAGATATTGTGGGTTCAGTTCTGGACCACCACAAGAAAGCAAATATTGCAATAAAGCAAGTTAAATGAATTTTTTGGTTTCCCGGTGTATATAAAAATTTTGTCTATACTATGTTGTAGTCTGTTAAGTGTGCAATAGCATTATGTCTGAAAAATGTACAATACTTTATTGTTAAGAAATGCTAATCGTCATCTGCTCTTTCAGCCAGTCTAATCACTAATCACAGATCACCATCACAAACATAATGATAATGAAAGTCTGAAACATTGCAAGAATTACTGAAATGTGACACAGAGACATGAAGTAAGCAAATGCTGTTGGGAAAATGGCGAGATAGACTTGCTCAAAGTAGCGTTGCCTCAAACCTTCAATTTGTACCAAATGCAATATCTGGGAAGCGCGATAAAGTGGAACTCAATAAACCAAGGTGTATGCCTGTAATTTTCTCCTTCTTCATGAATTTTGTTATATACGCTGTGGAGGTGAACACTACCACATCTATTCTTTCAAAAATTTTTATTTCCATTGCTAAAGTAAAATATTCACTTCCATAAAATTTGAAACTACGAAAAAGAGAGGAAAATCAGCCATAATTCGGCCTAAAAATAAAGCCACAAATTACTTTCAGCCTGCCCTTTCTTTCTTGCTTTCTTTCTTCTTCCTTCCTTCTTTTTTTCTTAGTGCATAATGTTTTCTTTTCCTCTTTTTTTTTTTTTTTTTAAGATTTCTTGATTTATTTTAGGGGCGCCTGGGTGGCTCAGTCGTTAAGCGTCTGCCTTCGGCTCAGGGCGTGATCCCGGCGTTCTGGGATCGAGCCCCACATCAGGCTCCTCCGCTGGGAGCCTGCTTCTTCCTCTCCCACTCCCCCTGCTTGTGTTCCCTCTCTCGCTGGCTGTCTGTCTCTGTCACATAAATAAATAAATAAATAAAATCTTTAAAAAAAAAAAGAGTGAATTTTACTGTATGTCAATTAAAAAATAAAAAATTTAAATTTCTAATAGCCTAATTTAAGAAGAAAAATGATTAAATATTACCAATACTAAAATTAATGTGATTAATTAAATATTTTATTTAACTCACTATGTTAAAAATATAATCTCACCATGTAATCAATAGAAAAATTATTAATAATTTTTAGAAAAAATTAATAACTTTACATTCTTTGTACTAAGTCTCAGGAATTCGGTATGTGCCTGACACTTAAAAGCCAACTTAATTTGGACTGGCCACATTTCAAGCACTCAGCAGCCACATGTGGCTAGAGACCACCACCAATTCCGACAGTGCAGGTCTAGAATGTGCTCTTTTTTTTTTTTTTAAGATTTTATTTTTAAGTAATTTCTCCACCCAACATGGGGCTTGAACTCATAACCCTGAATCAAGAGTCACATGCTCTTCCAACTGAGCCAACCAGGTGCCCCTCGATCTGAAAAAAAAGTAAGGGTAGCGTTTCCAGCCCTGAGCAGCTATCATCAAATAAATAGTAGAATATTTCCACCTAGCAGAATATATTAAAAATGATCAGACGTTTTAAAAAAAAATCTTAAAACAATCATAATGAAAAGTTAAACATAAAGTTAAAAACATTAACTCAAGGGAGTCATATTCTAGCGAATGCAGCCAAACTGGCATCATCTTCAAAGTGACTTCACCCTCTCATTTGCATCTTCTGGAATACTCCCTGAAAATGCCGTGCCTTTTCTTTTTTTTTTTTTTTAAGATTTTATTTATTTATTTGACACAGAGAGAGACAGCCAGTGAGAGAGGGAACACAAGCAGGGGGAGTGGGAGAGGAAGAAGCAGGCTCATAGCGGAGGAGCCCGATGTGGGGCTCGAACCCGGAACGCCGGGATCACGCCCTGAGCCGAAGGCAGACGCTCAACCGCTGAGCCACCCGGGCGCCCCGTGCCTTTCCTTTTCATGTTGTACTTGCGTTTTTTTCCGCTCCCTTATCTCTTCCTCACCCTACACGCCCACATATATACCCTTCTCCACCCTGGTGAAAATTTACTTTTCCTTTATGACCCAGTCCCAGGGGACTGCCTGTCCCCCAAATCTCCGCTCCACGAGGGCAGGAAGCCCACCTTAGTTTTTGCATAGTGGGCCCTCAACGATGTTCTTTCTTCTAATGCTTCCTGAGTCCCTCTCGGTGCTGGGGATACCTGGCTGAAAGAAATACAGCCCTGCCCGTCAGTGTCTTGTGGTCTGATGGGAACGACAGACAAGGAGACACTTTCCTACAGTTCGCTGAGTGCCAAAGCCCAGCGCTGCGGGGAAGCCAGCTTTTCCTGCACAGCCTCCGAGGGAGCCAGTCCCTCTCCTTTTTCCTTTAAGGGGTCACTGTGGACGTCAGCACGGGGTGAGCCTTCCTCCGAGTCCTTGTGCCTACTCAGCCTCCACCAGCTGTTGGCTGTTGTGTGTGTGTGTGTCGGGGGGTGGGGACACTTCAGTGGAGGTCACTGGGAGAGAGACCAGAGATTAGGCCGCTTTGTCTCTTTCCCCCCTATGCTAATATTGTAACGTGGGTGCCCCCCCAGCAGACTCATTCCTCGTTGAAAACTCCCCAGCAGCCACCTCCCTTGGAAACCCCAGCCTGCACCCCTCTAAAGAAACCGTTGTCCCACAGTAGAATCCAGGGGGCCTCGTCCTCGGGTGAGCAGGACAAGAGCCGATCCTCTGAGGCCTGAGCTGTTCAGCAATGAACGCAGAAGTCAACGTCTCAAGCCCCCAGTGGGGGGGGGGGGGAATAAGAGGAGAACGTAACGCTAACTGCGCATACTCCATTTCTAACTTCTATGGCAGCAAGGACGTTTCCAAAGGTGGGAGGAAGTGGCGGTGGTGACCGCGCTGCTGGTGGTCGGCGAGGAGACTGACCCGTCGCAGGATGAATTGTGTTTGAACATCTCCGGTTGTCAAGTGCAAATAAATGTGCAGAACTTTAAAAATCATTCTTAAATCAGTGTGAGGTGTCAGAGTGAAATAATGAGGTTGACACCCTGAGTTAGGGAATGAGTTTTGATGA
>NW_024425786.1:24217323-24295569 GCF_017311325.1 Ursus maritimus
TGCAGATGATGCTGGGGGAAGAAAAGAAAATTATGGGGGTAGTGCTTGGGAGAGAAGGCAGTAAGGGGGAGAACTTTATTGTAAAGACAATTTTGGTCTACCTTTGTGGGTTTTATTGAATCTTTGCATCAGCAAATAGATTTTAACTTATTTTTTAAAATTTTATGGTTGACCGGTTGATAGGGGACAAACAAATCCGCCCCAGAGAAAAATGATTTTCCCTCCTCTGAATTCCACAGGCAGCAATACTTGTTCAATGCCTGCTGTTTGCAGATCTCGTACCAGGTTCGAGAGCTTTTGAATATTTACGCTAGCATAGTTCATCTTATATTATGGATGAGCAAAAGTTCATGAATTTAAAAATAACCCCTAATAGTGCTGGCTTTTCCTCTGCTGGATGGTGAGCTACCTCTGCAGGGACTGAGCTTCATTTGAGCAAAGGAGCTCCTGAAAATATTCGACTCTCTGTAGCACTGAATTCAGCTCAGGGCCTGGTATATAGAAGGTGCTTACTTTATGTTTGTTGAATGACTAAAAGACACCCATGATCACCACCATGGAACTGAGAAAGGTAATATGGCACACGGGGAGTAATGCACAGAGATCCCCCTTCGTGAAAGAACTGCTGACAGCCTCTGTTAGTGCCTTTCAGCTGCTTCAGCTTTCCAGAAGCCTGGCTGGCCAAAACATGGGACTCCTCCGCCCAGCAATGTCTGCTTCAGAGATTCCCAGTGCTTCCGCTTCCTTTCCTTCACATGTGTTACTTCCCATCAGTCCTTTCCTATTCCCACCTCTATGGTAGTGCTTGGGGGAGGCAGAAGGATGGGAGAACTTTATTGTAAAGACAATTTTGGTCTACCTTTGTGGGTTTTATTGAATCTTTGCATCAGCAAATAGATTTTAACTTATTTTTTAAAATTTTATGGTTGACCGGTTGATAGGGGACAAACAAATCCGCCCCCCAGAGAAAAATGATTTTCCCTCCTCTGAATTCCCACAGGCAGCAATACTTGTTCAATGCCTGCTGTTTGCCAGATCTCGTACCAGGTTCGAGAGCTTTTGAATATTTTGCGTCTAGCATAGTTCATCTTATATTATGGATGAGCAAAAGTTCATGAATTTAAAAAATAACCCCTAATTAGTGCTGGCTTTTCCTCTGCTGGATGGTGAGCTACCTCTGCAGGGACTGAGCTTCATTTGAGCAAAGGAGCTCCCTGAAAATATTCCAGGCATCTCTGTAGCACTAAGTATCTAGCTCAGGGCCTGGTATATAGAAGGTGCTTACTTTATGTTTGTTGAATGACTAAAAGACCTACCCATGATCACCACCATGGAACTGAGAAAGGTAATATGGCACACGGGGAGAGATGTGCCACAGAGATCCCCCTTCGTGAAAGAACTTGCTGACAGCCTCTGTTAGTGCCTTCAGCTGCTTCAGCTTTCCAGAAGCCTGGCCAAAACATGGGACTCCTCCGCCCAGCAATGTCTGCTTCAGAGATTCCCAGTGCTTCCGCTTCCTTTCCTTCACATGTGTTACTTCCCATCAGTCCTTTCCTATTCCCACCTCTATCTCAGCAACTGCTTCCTAGAAAACCCAACCTACGCTAAGGAACTTAAGTCTTAAACCCATTCACTGTAGGGGCACCTGAGTGGCTCAGTCGGTTGAGCCTTTGCCCTTGGCTCAGGTCATGATCCCCGGGTCATGGGATCAAACCCGGCATCAGGCTCCCTATTCAGCGGGGACCCTGCTTCTCCCTCTCCCTCTGCCTACAGCTCCCCCTGTGCACTCTCTCTCTGTCAAATAAATAAATAAAATCTTAAAAAGCAAAACAAAACAAAAAACAACCCATTCACTGTAGACTAGTAGGAAAACACACAATTCTGGCAGTAAGCCAAAGAGGACTGACTGCATAGGAGGTAGTGATAATAGTAAACATTTTCTTGGTGCTTTTGTACAAGGTTACTTTGTTGAAATTATACATTTTAATTTTAGTGTAAAAATGAGTGCCAGAGTGGTCAGAAAAGAAAATGTACCTTATTAAGCCGTAATACAAAGGTTATTCCATTTAAAATTAATGCTGTTGGGGCGCCTGGCTGGCTCAGTCAGTTAAGCATCTGTCTTCAGCTCAGGTCATGATCCCAGGGTCCTGGGATCAGCCCCACATCCGGGTCCTTGCTCAGTGGGGAGTCTGCTTCTCCCCTTCCCTCTGCCTGCCCCTGCTCCTGCTCTCTTTCTCTCTCTGAAATAAATAAAATCTTTTTAAAAATAAATAAATAAATAAAACAAAATTAAATTAAATTAATGCTGTAAAATATAATAGAAAGCTACAGTCATTAAAAGCAGTATGGTATTAGCATATCAACTGATAATAGATGAATGGAACAGACTATCATAACCAGAAAAAGACACTTGAATATATATAAATTTAATATCTGATAAAAGTGGCTTTTTATTCTTATTTTTATTTATTTATTTTTAAAGATTTCATTTATTTATTCAACAGAGATAGAGACAGCCAGTGATAGAGAGAACACAAGCAGGGGGAGTGGGAGAGGAAGAAGCAGGCTCATAGCGGAAGAGCCTGATGTGGGGCTCGATCCCATAACGCCAGGATCACACCCTGAGCCAAAGGCAGACTCAACTGCTGTGCCACCCAGGTGCCCCTAAAAGTGGCTTTTTAAACCCAAAAGGTAAAGATGACTTACTTTACAAACATCGCTGGGACAACTGAATAACTTACGGGGAAAAAATTAGATCCTACACATTAAAATAAAATTTAGGTGGATCGGAATTCTAAACATAAAAAAACAGAGTTATGAAAGGATTAAAGGAAAACAAAGGATAATATTTTATAATCTTGATGAGAGAAAATCTTTTCTAAGGAAGAACATAAAGCCCAAAGACTATAAAAGAAAAGAATGGATAGGTTTCACTACATCAAATTAAAATCTCTTGTAGAGGGAAAGCTATTACAAACCAAGTTGAAAGATAAGATTGGAGTCGTGTATTTGGCGAATGTATAACAGAGAAAAGATTAATATCAAAAATACATAAAGAACTCCTTAAAGGAAGCCCAAATATCTCAATAAAAAATAAAAGGACAAAGGCTATAGAGTTTCTAGAAGAAGAAATAAATGTAACACCCAGTAGCCTATGAGAAGATGTTCAGCCTCACTGGTGAGCAGGGATACAAATCAACATAATACGTGGTTATTATTTTGTTTAACCAGATTGGCAACAATTAAAACGATTCATGATATCCAGTTCTTTTTTTTTTTTTTTTAAAGATTTTATTCATTTATTTGACAGAGATAGAGACAGCCAGCGAGAGAGGGAACACAAGCAGGGGGAGTGGGAGAGGAAGAAGCAGGCTCCTAGCAGAAGAGCCTGATGTGGGGCTCGATCCCATAACGCCGGGATCACGCCCTGAGCCGAAGGCAGATGCTTAACCGCTGTGCCACCCAGGCGCCCCCCACATGATATCCAGTTCTGATTGAAGTTGCCGGAGAATGAGCACCCTCATGCAGTATTTTTTTAAAAGATTTTAATATGTATTTGAGAGAGAGAGAGAAAGGGAGAGAAAGCACGCATTGAGGGGGAGGGGCAGAGGGAGAGGGAGAAGCAGATCCCAATGAGCAGAGAGCCCGATGCGGGGCTCCATCCCAGGACCCCAGGATCATGACCTGAGCTGAAGGCAGACGCTTAACCACTAAGCCACCCAGGCGCCCCACCCAGTATGTCAGCATTTTAAATATGCGTCCCCTTTGACCTAGCAGCTCTTATTCTAGGAAATCTCTTTTACAGGAATGTGGAGAGCAATGGGGAAGGGAAGATGGATGTAAATGGGGAGATCAGAAGCAGGCTGAACCCATCAGCAAGAGCCGGCACCCCACAGGGATGGACTGGAACGCATGCTGGTTTCCCCACTTCCAGTCTGGCTGATGTCGGTGTCCTGCAGAAGCCAGGGCCCTTTGTCACTGAACAAAACACAAGCACCTGGCCCAGGACTTGGAGAAGCTGATGAATGATGGCGGGGGGTTTGGGGCGGAGGGAGGTAGAGAAGCTGCAGGTCCAGCTGCTGCTTCATCTCCAAGGAGGTAAGTCAGCGGATCACCAGCGATGGGCACGAACTAGAAAATGTCTGCCCAGCCAATCTCCCCTACGGCCCACTCTGAAGGCTGTGAAGTTCAGCCCAGCCAAGTTGAACGTTACAAATTGGACATATGACTGGATACATGTCCATGCATCATTGTACAAGGGAAAATCGGAAACAACAATAATGTCCATGGTTGGGGGAATGGTGGATAAAGTCATGGCGTAGTATCCCCTGGAACAGCACGCGGCTCGTACAAACAAGGAGATCACCACAACCAAGGCCACTACGCACCCACCACAATGTCTAACCTGAATAAAATTAACAACGCTAATGTCGGCAAGGGTGGGTAGTAATTAACACTCCTGTACATTGCTTTTGGAAGTGTAAAATGGTGCGGCCACTTTGGAAAACAGTGTGGTATTTTCTTATAAAACTAAACATGCCCCTACCCTATGAGCCCGCAGTTCTATTCTTAGGTATTTACTCAAGAGCAATAAAAAGTTATACGTAGTCATCTTCCTGGGTCTCAGGCGTTCCCTCCTGCCTCTGCCTGTTCACTCGTAGCCTGTGACCCAATCGGGCTACGACTTCCTTTTTACCTCCGCCTGGAGCCAGGTCCTTGCGACTCAGACGCCCCGTTCCGTGTTCCAGGCTCGCCTGGCCCAGGGCTCCAGTCCCAGGAACGTGCTGGAGGCGCTTACGGATCTGATCAAGGAGGCCTGCCGGGACCGAAGCTGGAGCCCAGACTGCTCCCACCGCCAGCTCCCTGGTGCAGCTCGCCGGGCGCTCCCTCGGCCTCGGGTCCTACCGCTGCCACCGCAGCCTGGCCATGGCGGGAATCTCACCAGCGTGTCCAAAATACTAAGGTGCAGTGCAGTGAAGACCTCATTACGCTAAGGGCTGAAGATAATGCGGAGGCCCTGGCACTAGTATTTGAAGCTGTAAATCAAGAAAAGGTTTTGGATTTTGAGATGAAGTTAATGGCTTAAAAAAATTTTTTTAAAGATTTTTATTTATTTGAGAGTGATAAAGCATGAGCAGGGGGAGGCGCAGAGGGAGAGGGAGAGAATGTGAAGCAGACTCCCCACTGAGCACAGAGCCCACCATGGGGCTGGATCTCATGACCCTGAGATCATGACCTGAGCTGAAGCCAAGAGTTGGGTGCTCAGCCGACTGAGCCACGCAGGCACCCCAGAATTTTTTTTCAATTTAAGTAAAAGTTATTTGAATTTCAAACAGCCATAAGAAAAAAAAGGTATGTGCATAAAAAGACTTGTACAAAAATGTGCACAGGAGCTCTATTCATAATAGCCATAACCTGGAGACAGATCAAGGGGGTGCATCAATAGGAGAACAGATATATAAACTCTTGTATATTCATGCAGTGGAATAGTAATCAATGATGTAAAGGAATCGGGCACTACTGCATGCAACGATATGGGCAAATCTCAAAAAACACTATGCCGAGTGAAATAGCCCTTACACAAAAGAGCACGTGTTTTATAATTCCACTTCTGTGAAATTCTGGAGCTGCTAAAATTAAACTTTGATGGAATAAAATTGGAAGAACCATTGCCTCTGGAAGATTAGGGGCAGGAATTGACCTGGAAAGGGGCAGGAGGGAACTTGCTGGGGTGATGATAACGTTCTATGTCTTTATAGAAGTTTTGATTACACAAATGCATGAAATTTTAAAATCTCAGCAAAAGTAGACTTAAGATTAGTACATTTCATTGTATGTAAATGTTACCTTGAATGAAAATGTACACAAACATTAAACTCATTAATTGTATGTATGATGATTTTTTTAGAGGGAAGTGTACTGACGCCTGCAATTTACTTTAGAACCTAACAGGGGGCGCCTGGGCGGCTCAGTCGGTTAAGCATCTAACTGTTGATTTTGGCTTGGGTTGTGATCTCAGGGTCGTGGGATCAAGCCCCACATTGGGCTCCACACTTGGCATGGAGTCTGCCTGAGATTCTTTCCCTCTTCCCCTCCCTCTGCTTTTTCCTCCCTCCACTCCCCCTTCATGTTTGCTCTTGCTCTCTCAAACAAACAAACAAATAAATAAAATCTTAAAAAAAGAAGAACCCATCAAAAAGGAAAATGAATGAGTGAAGGAAGAGAGGGATGGATAGATGTCCAGATATGAGACAAGGCAAATCCAGTAAAATGTTAATGGTAGGGGGGCGCCTGGGTGGCACAGCGGTTAAGCGTCTGCCTTCGGCTCAGGGCGTGATCCTGGCGTTATGGGATCGAGCCCCACATCAGGCTCTTCCGCTAGGAGCCTGCTTCTTCCTCTCCCACTCCCCCTGCTTCTGTTCCCTCTCTTGCTGGCTGTCTCTATCTCTGTCGAATAAATAAATAAAATCTAAAAAAAAAATGTTAATGGTAGGGTCTATGTGGTGAGTACACGGGCATTCACTGTAAAGTTCTTTCAACTTTGTTTTAGGGTTGAAAGTTTTCATAATATAATATTGGAAAAAGAATGAGATTGATTTTGTGTGTGCTAACATAGAGAGATATTCAAAACATACTGTTAAAAACAGGCCTCGGGGAAAAAGTATAGTATGATATCATGGACGTAAAACAACTAAACAAAACAAAAATCTTCCTTCTGTGAGTAGATGAATAGAGGATACAGTGGTAACCTTTGGGGAAGAAAGTATAATGAGAGGGTTGGTGTCTTAGCTTGGTTCCCCAGAAAGCAAAGCCTGGGGCAAAAGCTTATGTGCTAAGACTTTTGGGGACAGTGTAGTTCTAGGGAAGCAGAAGTGAGGGGCAAAGGAGAATAAGGCAGGGGAGGGAAACCGTAAAAATTGGATGCATTACCGACTGGCCCAGCCTTCTAGCAAGCACCAATGATTGTCTGGTCTCAGAGAGGTCATCAGAAACGCTGTATGACCCTACTGCATCCCCCAGCTGTCCATGGTGGGGAGGAAGGGAGAAGAATTTATCTGCTGGTTGCTCTATCTCACTAGACAAAGTGTACCCCCAAAAAGGATCATCTGCCCCATGTTTGTGGAACCAGCCTGGCCAACCAGCCTGCAAGCATGGGTGCTGAATGAGTCTTGTGGAATATCGTGTCTCAGCAGCAACAGTTAAGGCCTGAAGGTGGTGGTTCTGAGGCTCAAGGAAACAGTGGGTTGCACCTGTGAGCAACTTGGGGGACCAGGAGTAATCCGCCCCAGTAGGCCCTCCACGATAAACCAGTGGGGCATGAAGACAATATCGCCTCTGCCTTAGGAGAGTGGTAGGCCTCCCGCCTGCAGCCTAGAGGAATGTACTTACTACTAGGCAATCCTTTTGGGGGAGCCTTCAATAAGAGCGGGAGAAAAGACCACTGATCCCATCTGGGGAAATGCATAATCCAGCACAATTGATCTTGGTAGGTGAGGACTTGAACATGTAACCGTGTGTACTTCTGCACTGCTTAAATCTTTCACAAGACTGTATTTTTGTATTGCTTGTGTAATTAAACAAAACCAATAAAATCGGGGTGTTTGGGTGGCTCAGTTGGTTAGGTGTCCAACTCTTGATTTTGGCTCCAGTCATGATCTCAGGGTCGTGAGATGGAGCCCTGAGTTGGGCTCTGCGCTGGGTGTGGAGCCTGCTTAAGATTTTCTCTCTCTCTCTTCTCCCACCCACCCCTTCACTGGAGTGCTTTCTCTTTCAAAAAACAAAACAAAACAACAATAAAATCAAAATGTGATCATCTTTGTGTAACATTTTGTAGCCAAGTAGGAAGATAAACAGAATGAATTATGGAAATGCTAGCCTAATATTATATGAACCAATAAATTTAAGATTCTTTTTTTTAAAGTAGGCTCCGTGGCTAGTGTGGAACTCACGACCCTGAGAGCAAGACCCGAGCTGATAGCGAGAGTCGGATGTTTAACTGACTGAGCCACCCAGGTGCCCCTAAGTAAGATATTATTTTAGGTAGAGCAGTACATTGAATGAAACAAAGTGAGATTTAATTTTTATTTCCTTTGCACGTAGTCTCCTAAAAATAAATTTAAAAATTGGAAAATAGTTTATTGCTATGATGTGTTTTGAACGGTGGCATGGGAATGGATTTATGGGCACTGGGATAATAGGCGTACAAAGTACAGGTTTCTGCTTCTGGGATGAGGGTAAGATAATTACATTTGTTAGAGAGCTAGTGAGACGGCACTGGAATCTGGCCCATCTTGTGCTCTTAGCTCTCTGCTAGTCTCTGATCTCCCTGGTCACCAGGAGTCTTACAGCCATTTCCTCCTTTTCTTCCAGTGACAAGCCCCACACCCTTCTTTTTTTTTTTTTTTAAAGATTTTATTTATTTATTTGACAGAGAGACAGCCAGCGAGAGAGGGAACACAAGCAGGGGGAGTGGGAGAGGAAGAAGCAGGCTCATAGCGGAAGAGCCTGATGTGGGGCTCGATCCCATAACGCCGGGATCACGCCCTGAGCCGAAGGCAGGCTCTAAACCGCTGTGCCACCCAGGCGCCCCCCCACACCCTTCTTGATCAAATTTTAAAGTTTTTCTCATTTGAGTATCTCAGACAACACATGACCCTTCTCCTTAGTTACAGTTTTTGGTGATTAAAACATTCATTTATTCCTTAGGGGCGCCTGGGTGGCTCAGTCGGTTAAGCGTCCGACTCTTGATTCAGCTTAGGTCATGATCTCGGGGTCATAAGATCGAGCCCCACATCAGGCTCTGAGCTCAGTGGGGGAGTCTGCCTGAGATTCTCTCCCTTCCCTTCCGCCCCTCCCCCCACTCTTTCTCTCTCAAATAAATAAGTAAATAAAATCTTATAAAAAAACCAAAAAGACCTCACATTCATATTCCTCAAGGGTAGCCATGTATCACATTACTGTCACGTAGCTCTAAATCTACCCTTCTTTGCCCTTTTTTGTGAAATGAGTGGGACCCTGCAAACAAGTCCTCTTTGTCAGCTGGAGCAGTGGGAGTCCTGTGCATAGCGGACACCGGAGGGACACTGCGGTAGCGGAGGCAGGGGCTGTGGTTTCAGTTTACTTTGTTCTTGATCCTGCCCGAGGGGAGTGGGGCCCCCCTCACAGCAACTTATACTGGCATGGGGGGGGGTCCTCTGACCATCCAGGCCAGGCCTGTGGCACCTCAGTGTCATCCAGTGGGCTGCAGACACGTCCTCACCAAAGTCATTGAAGTCTCAGTCTTGGCAGGGGATGGGGAGAGATGGGGGAGTCTTTTCCTTGACGGAGTATTCTTGTTCAATCCTGGACGTAAAACAGATGCTCGTTTTGTTTGTTTGTTTGTTTGTTTGTTTGGGGCTTTGCCATTTGTTATTCCTGTTTTCTTCGAAGTTCTCTTTTACCCTTTTAGGAGATAATCACCTGTGATAGTTAATTTTGTGTGTTTGATCACTGTAGAGGATATATTTTTTTAATTCAAACTTTTAAAAAAAGATGTTATTATTTATTTGAGAGAGAGAGTGAGCAAAAGGGAGAGAACATGAGTAGGGGGGGGAGAACCAAGGGGAGAGGGATTACCAGACTCCCTGCCTCAGGGAATCAATCCCGTGACCTGAGCTGAAGGCACATGCTTAATTGAGTGAGCCACCCAGGAGCCCCAAGGGTATTTTTGATGAGAGTAACACTTAAATTGGTAAATTTTGGGTAAAGCAGATTACCCTCCATAGTGGAGGTGGGGCTTATCCAATCAGTTGAAGAACAGAAGACTGGCCTTTCTGAATAACAGGGACTTCACCAGAAGACCGACTTAGGACTGGACCTGGAACATTAGCTTTTGTGGGTCTTGAACTTTCTCCTTCTTCCTCTACTTCTTCCTCCCCTTCTTTTTTCTTCTTCAAAGATTGTATTTATTTATTTGAGAGAGAGACAGAGAGAGCGAGAGAGCGCAAGCAAACATGAGCTGGGAGATGGGCAGAGGGAGAGGGAGAAGCAGGCTCCCCGTTGAGCAGGGTGCCTGATGCGGGCTCATGGGATCATGACCCAAGCTGAAGGCAGACACTTAACTGACTGAGCCACCCAGGTGCCCTGGGTCTCCAACCTTCTGACCCACAGTGCAGGTTGGACTTGCCAGCTTTCATAATATGTAAGCCAACTGCTTATAATAAATCCCTTTATATAAGTAAATAAATAAGCTATCTATATATCTATATATAGTTTCTTTCACTAGCTAATAATTCTTTATACTCAAGTTTCCATGTTTAAATTCATGGTGTGGTTTCTGTCCCCTGACCAGACACTGGTGGATATCAGCAGTGTACATGTTATAGGGCACACACATGAAGATGATCATAGTAAGATAAAGTACCTTCCCCCAGTAGTGGAAAGAAACGGACAAAGGAAAAGTTATGACAACATTTCGTACGAATTATGATGGAGGGACGCCTGGGTGGCTCAGTGGGTTAACCAACTGCCTTCAGCTTGGGTCATGATCCCAGGGTTCTGGGATTGAGCCCCGTGTTAGGCTTCCTGCTCAGCGGGGAGCTTGTTTCTCCCTCTCCCGCTCCCCCTACTTGTGCTGTCTCACTCTGCCAAATAAATAAATAAAATCTTTAAAAAAAAAAGAACTATGATGGTCATGTTTGTTTAGGGCCATGCAGAAGCAGAGAGGAAGGAACACCTAGCTCATGGGATGTCATAAGGCTTCGCGGAACGAGTGATGTCTGAACTGAACCTTGAAGGAACATAGTTTTCCAGGCAATGAAGGGGGACAGCGGTAGCATCCAGATGGAGGGAAGAAAGTATGTCCGGAGGCAAGAGGAAGCACATTATATTTTGGGGAGTGTACGTGTGGTAGCTCCCCGAGGCTGGGGAACAGGAGGCAGGAGAGGACGGTAGGAACGTGAATGATATTGTGAGTCACTTTAAGTGGTTTGCATTTACAGCTCCAGGCCAGAGATTTTCAACCCAGTCGCACCCAGACCCCCAGCGCAGATGATATTCATAGTCATAGCAGTTCCACACCTGTGCCAGGGCTTTGCTGAAACACCCCTGCCCTAATTCGAGGGTGTAACGAAGCATCTGTAATTCATATTTGCTGCACCCGAAATGCAACATGGGTACTGGTTGCTCATTACCGTCGATAGCGTAGATCCGCGAGGCTGTGTGTTACCCAAAATTCCCGGATCTAACCCCAGCGCTTTCTCTTCCATTTAAGAGAATGCGTACGTTCCCCGCTGCCTTCTGCAGCTGTTCGGATCCATTTACTCAGTAATCCAAAGGATGGACGACATGGAGGAGGGCCCAGAGAAAGAAAAATCTATTCAACAAGTTCAGGCTGTAGCGCGGATTAAAAAGCTTGACTGACAGACTAGCGTGGGGACAGTGCCAAGTCCTGCTGGGGGATTACAGCTGCCGGTGAACTGACCATAGCACGGAGGCGTCCCGCTCCCGCGAATACTCAGGAATTACAAGCTAAGAGACGACCTCATCCCGATGCTGCTTCTCCTCGAGAGTTGGAAGGTAACCGCTCGGAAGCCTGCTGGTCCCCAGTGATAGCACATGGGAACGATCCAGAGTCGTTTTGTGGTGGTGGCCCTCCCTTCTCTGGGGCTACTCCCCGGTCTCTCCTTCAACTCATTTTGACTACATTAGTCATTTTTGCTGAGGTACCAACCAACCTCAAAATCTCTGCAGCTTACAACAGAGGCTGGGGAACTTTTTCTGTGAAGGGCCGGATAGTAAGCATTTTGGGCTTTGTGAGACGTCCGGTCTCTGTTACAGATACTCAGCTCTGTCCTTAGAGCAAGAAAGCAGCCGTAGACAATATGTAAACCAATGAGCGTGGCCACGTTCTGACAAAACTTTATGAATACTAAAACTTGAACTTCATATAGTTTGTATGTCACCAATCTTGTTCTTCTTTTGATTACGTTGAGATATACTTGACATAGAGCGTTGTATTTTATTAGTTTCAGGTGTACAACATAATGATTCGATATTTGCATATTTTGCAAAATGATCACCACAGTAAGTCTAGTTAATATCCATCGCCTCACAGTTACAAATGTTTTTCTTTGTGCTGAGAACTTTTATTTTATTTATTTATTTAAAGATTTTATTTATTTATTTGACAGAGAGAGAGAGGAGGACAGCACAGGCAGGGGGAGCAGCAGAGGGAGAGGGAGAAGCAGGCTCTCCACCAAGCAGGGAGCCCGATGTGGGGCTCGATCCCAAGAACTGGGATCACGACCTGAGCCGAAGGCAGATGCGTAACCGACTGAGCCACCCAGGCTACCCCTGAGAACTTTTAAGATCTACTCTCTTAGCAACTTTCAAATATACAATAAATATTAATATAGTCACCACGTGTACACTCCACACCCATGACATACTTCTTTTGTAACGGGAAGTTTGTAACCTTTGACCCCCTTCACCCATTTGGGCCCCCCACCCCCACCTCTGGCAACTACCAATCTGTTCTCTGTATCTATGGGTTTGTTTTGTTTTGTTTAGATTCCACATATAGGTGAGGTTATATAGTATTTGTCTTTCTCTGACTTATTTAACATTATGTCCTCAGCGTCCATCCATATTGTTGCAAATGGCAAAACTTCCTTCTTTTCAGGGCTGAATAATATTCCATTGTGTATATTTTCTTTATCTGTTCATCCATGAATGGACACTTAGGTTGCTCCCATGTCTTGGCTAAGTAAGTAATGGTAGTGAACATGGGGGTGCGTAGGTCTCTTCCAGTTAGTGTTTTGTTTTCTTTGGATAAATACCCTAAAGTAGAATTGCTGGATCATATGGTATGTCTGTTTTCAATTTTTTGAGGAAAAGTCTACTGTTTTCCAGAGTGGCTGCACCAGTTGACATTCCCACCAACTGTGCACAAACTTTCCCTGTCCTCCACATACTCACCAACACCTGTTTTCTTATCTGATAACAACCATTCTAACAGGTATGAGGTGATTTCTCATTGTGGTTTTGATTTGCACTTTCCTGATGATGAGTGATGTTGAGCACCTTTTCATGTCCCTGGCCGCCTAGATGTCTTTTTTGGAAAAACGTATATTCAGGTCCTCTGCTCATTTTTATTTATTTTTATTTTTTTAAAGATTCTACCCATTTGACAGAGATGGAGACAGCCAGCGAGAGAGGGAACACAAGCAGGGGGAGTGGGAGAGGAAGAAGCAGGCTCTTGGCGGAGGAGCCTGATGTGGGGCTCGATCCCACGACGCCAGGATCACGCCCTGAGCCGAAGGCAGACACTTAACCGCTGTGCCACCCAGGCGCCCCTCTGCTCATTTTTAAATCAGATAGTTTTGTTTTGCTATTGAGTTGTATGAATTCTTTACATATTTTGGATATTAATCCCTTAACAGATTTATGATTTGGAAATATTTTCTCCCATTCAGTAAGTTGCCTTTATTTAATTATTTGTTTGTTTTTAAATATTTAATTTATTTATTTGACAGAGAGAGAGCACAAGCTGAGGGAGTAACAGTGGGAGAGGGGGAAGCAGACTCCCCACGGAGCAGGGAGCCCAATTTGGGGCTTGATCCCAGGACCCCAGGATCATGACCTGAGTCAAAGGCAGACACTTAACCGACCGAAACACGAGGTGCCCCAAGGTGGGCTTTATTTTGTTGAGCATGTTATTTGCTGTACAGAGCTTTTTAGTTTGATGTGGTCCCACTTGTTTACTTTTGCTTTTGTTACCTTTGCTTTTGGTGTCAAATCCAAAAAAGTCATTGCCAATGCCATGTCAAGGAGCTTACAGCTTATATTTTCATCTAGGAGTTTTATGGTTTCAGATCTTACATTCAAATCTTTAATCCATTTTGAGTTAATTTTTGTGTATGGTATAAGATAACGGTCCAGTTTCATTCTTTTGCATGTGGCTGTCTAGTTTTCCCAACAGCTTTTATTAAAGAGACCGTCCTTTCCCCATTGTATACTCTTGGCTCCTTTGGTGTAACGTAATTGACCCTATATGGGTGTTTTGATTACTTTTCAACCTTTCAAAAATGAAAAAAACTTCTTAGCTGATGGGCCTTACAGAAACAGCCAGTGGACAGGGTTTGGCCCACGGACTGTAGTTTGCCCACCCCTGGTTTACAACAACCATCTATTTCCTGCTGTCTTTACATGTTGGTGATTGCGGGTCAGATTCTGCGGGTCAAAGCACCTCACTTTGAGACCGTCGTTGGGCTACAGGTGCAGCCCCTATTTGAGTCACACGATTCGTACCGCAGAGAGTTGGAACAAGAGTTGGAAACATGTGATGGAACCACGTGATGCCTCCTAAAGCTCCTGTTCAGAACTGGCATGCTGTCCCCACTCATATTCTGTTGGTCCAAGCGAGTCACAAAACCACACCAGACAGCGGGGCAGGGAACCGTGCTCTGTCTCCACAGAGGCACTGAAAATCCCACAGCTATGGGTGGTGACATATAACCCTCTCAGAGTGAAAGAAGGGAACAGTCGGAAAGGCTAATACAACACACCACCGTGCACCAGTGCCCCTTCCCAGGATGCATTAGGACAATACCGGTCAAAGTGTGGTTCGAGGACTAGAATAAGTGCAGAAAGTGAAAGTACGTAAAAATTTAAGACGTTTTATATAATAAATATGCCTGCAACAGACTGGGGACAAAAACCAGTCTAGTTCTTCACAGTTTGAGAAGCACTTCATCAGCCGACCGCATAGCCCATCCTTTCAGGGGACGTGAGTTCACAGGCCAACATACGGCCACTGTGAGCAAAAGAATAAACTGAGTCACACAGACACACATGCACACACAATCACATATATATAATCTAAGAATCAGTGGAATAAAAAAATCAGAAATTTAAAATAAGGATGATTAAAAATACTTAGAGAACAGATTATATCAACATACGAGGTAATGAGAAATCATAAAAAAGAACCAAGAAGAAATACTAAAATTGAAAATGAAAAGAACACAAGAGCTAGAATAAATAGAAGGCTAGATAGGGCTGAAGAAAAATTGGTAAATTTCAAGATCGGCTTGAGGAGCTTTCCCATAGCGCGGCAAGAAAGCACAAAAAGATAAAGGATACAAAAAGAAGTCGAGAGGCATGGAGGACAGGAATAAAAATGCCAACATCTGGAAAATTAGGGGTTCCAGAAGGCAGGTGGAAAAACATGGAGAGGAATAAATTATATTTTGAATAGTGAAGGTAACCTTCCCAGAATTAAAGAAGGATGAAAGGTCTTCGATTAAAAGGACCCATCGAATGCCAAATAGGAGCATTAGGAAAAAATCTACACTGAGACACGTTATAACAAAATGTAAGACTGTCAGTGTAAAATGTAAGAATATCAAAGACAAAGAGAAAATTGTAAGGAAATTTTAAGAGAATTCTACAGGAAGAGAAAGGGCAAATCGGTATCATACTACTCACCAGCAATGTTGGATGCAAGGTGAGGATTGAGCAATATGTTTTAAATTATCAAAGGAAGAACACTTTGATTCTAGAATTTTTTCTATCCCGTCAAATTCTCATTCAAACGCTAGAGCGTAATAAAAATATTCTCCAGGGGCGCCTGGGTGGCACAGTGGTTAAGCGTCTTCCTTTGGCTCAGGGCGTGATCCCAGCGTTCTGGGATCGAGCCCCACATCAGGCTCCTCCGCTGGGAGCCTGCTTCTCCCTCTCCCACTCCCCCTGCTTGTGTTCCCTCTCTCGCTGGCTGTCTCTATCCTGTCGAATAAATAAATAAAATCTTTAAAAAAAAAATAGTCTCCAGCACATGAAGCCTTGCAAGGTTCGCCACACAAACGCTGAGAGCGATCTTGAAGAAAGTAATCAGGATGGACACAAGTCCAGGAGAAGCTCCAAGAGACTGGAGCAGTAACGGTGTGCAAATGCTTTGGGCACCCGCCTGGCCCAGTTGGTAGAGCCTATGACTCTGGATCTTGGTGTCCTGAGTTCAAGCCCCACATTGGGTGTAGAACTTACTTTAAAAAAAAAAAAAAAAAGAGTGTTCAAGGGGCACCTGGGTGGCTCAGTCGGTTAAGTGTCTGCCTTCAGCTCAGGTCATGATCTCTAGGTCCTAGGACTGAGCCCCATGTTGGGGTCCCAGCTCAGTGGGGAGCCTGCTTGTCCCCCTGCCTGCCTCTCCCCCTGCTTGGACTCTCTCTGTCTCTCTCTCTCTCTCTCTCGGATGAATAAATAAAACCTTAAAAAGAACAAGAATAACCACAATGTGAATAAAATACAAATATACAGCTTTTATTTTATTTTTTTATGTAAAAATTTTATTTGTTTGTTTGTTTGTTTATTTATTTAGAGAGCCAAGGGGGTGGGGGAGGAGAGAGAAAGAATCTCAAGCAGACTCTTTGCTGAGCATGGAACCTGACACAGGGCTTGATCCTGCCACCCTGAGATCATGACCCGAGCCAAAAGCAAGAGTCAGATGCTTAACTGACTGAGCCACCTTGGGGCCCCCAAATATAAACTTTTAAATCAGCCAAAGAAAACTCAGTCTAGGGTGTCTGGGTGGCTCAGTTGGTTAAGTGTCTGGCTTCAGCTCAGGTCACGATCCCAGGGGTCTGGGATCGAGTCCCCAGTTAGGCTCCCTGCTCTGCAGGGAGTCTGCTTCTCCCTCTGCTCCTCCCCGCACTTGTTCTCTCTCTTTCTTGCTCTCTCTCTCTCTCTCAAATAAGTAAATAAAATATTTTAAAAAAAAGAAAACTCAATGTAGCCAACAGACTAAAGAACAGTGACAATAGTATAAAAGGAAAAAAATATGAAGCAAATGTAAAATGCAAAATAATATGACAGAAGTAAATCCTAATTTAACGATAAATACAATAATGTAATTGCATTAAATTCAAAGCTAAAAGGCCAAGATTCTCAGACTAGTTTTTAAAAATCCAACAACATAATTTATCAAAGCATACATTTAAAACCAAAAGAAATGGAAAAGTTGAAAATAGGACAGAAACACTATGCCAGGCATGTATGAATCAAAAGAATCCAGAAGGCAGTAATCCTAATATATAATAAAATAGGATTTAAAGTAAAAAAAAAGTCATAAAAGACAAAAGATATTATGGAACTTAACATAGGAAATAGAGGAAGGAAATTATAAATGCCAGCTATTGCCTGTGACCAGTTTTAGAAACAAAGACTATTAGCTATGCACATTTTCTTTCTTGATTGCAGAATATCATATTATGACTTAATTGATAAGACATGACTATTTCTCAGAGAGTGATGTTCTTCATGAGTCATTGGGTAGGTTGTTTCACAGCGAGAGTGAGAATGTTTTTTCTATGATAGTTGAATTATATTAGTGGGGACGTTTTGTTACTATTGCTTTTTAAAATTTAAGTATGGGAAGTTTGTATGGATAACTAGGATACAAAATAATGGACTGTGGCATACACTGTGTATTGGTTCATTTAACACAGTGTCCAATCCCCATTTTCTATGGCTTCCTATGCTGCATAGGCTGGAAAGCTAAAAACTACATTTCCCAGACTCCCCTGGAGCTATTTTTCAAATAAATGCATCCACATGAGACTGGAATGAAAGAAATGAGAAATGTGAGGTAAAAGTCATGCCTATCAAGACATCAGCTTTTCTTGCAAGCATAGTTTGAAGGCACTGGTTTTTCTGGGGCAGCTAGGCAGAGATATTAGCGTCTATTCCTAATGTCATAGTATTAGGCGGTGGCAGCATTTGGGGGTCTACAACAATAGCCAGGTGGTGTCGTTGGGAGTTTCTCATGGCTACTGTTGTCCTGAACTTTCAGGACAATCTAAGCATGATTCTCTGGCCCATCTGGATACTCCTAAGCCATCTACTGCTGTCTAATAAAGCCCTTTCTGTTAAACTACCCAGAGTGGATTCTAGTCTCTACAAGTAACAATACTGACTCTAGAAGACTGTTAGTTGTCTCTCAACATCTTTTCTCTCTTTCTTCCTTAGTAAGAGAACGTTTTACTACACATATTATTACCCCATATAAAGACCGTATTTCCCAGGTTCTCTTGCAGCTAGATGTGACCACGTGACTAAGTTCTGACCAATGGGATGTAAATAAAAGTGTGATGTAGTAGATTCCAGCCATTTTCCTTAAGAGACAGCAAGGACATGCCCTTTACCCATTCTTCCCCCTTTGAATGTAGAGTTGGTGGTCCACCTTAGAACAGGAGCATGGGGGCTACATGCTAGCTAGCTATGGTGGAATACAAAGTTGGCAACAGGACTGGTTCCTTGAGGACTTCATAGAATGGAGCTTCTACAACTTCTATGCTAGCCTTGAATAAACTACCTCCGGGTTTTTTATGGGAGAAAAGTAAACTGATAACTTGTTGAAGCCATTGTTATTTTAGATTTTCTGTCACTCTCAGCCAAATCTAATCCAATGAATCAATATCCGATAAACCATAACGCCAATTCAGAAAATATACACCCTTCCTTTCTGCCCATTAATCTCTGGTTCATGGTCAGGGTTAGCTTAAAATTCCATATTATTCTGTCTCTGATCATGCTAATGTACATCTTATAATAACTCCCAAGGGTGTAGTTCCTTAAATACAGCTCCTTGAAGACAGTTCCTCTTGATCTGAAGACCCATGAACTAAAGAGACAAGTTATCTGCTTCATACTTACCCAACAGGCAATGGTGGTACATACCAGATAATCACTATAGATACCCTGGTTTGAAAAGGATGGAGATGCTGGCACAGATGAATCACTGGTCCATAGCAATTCTGAAATCCATCTGGACAAATGCTGGAAATTTCTTGATTAGGACTCAAGGCCTGGGGAGAATCATCTGTGGCTCTTGGTTCTATCTTCTGGGCTCTTGGTTCCGCCCCCTGAGTCATCCTTCCTTTTGCATAGAAAATGGTCCAAATTTGCAACTGTGTAGTTTTCATGGATCGCATTTTACCAGTAGAATTTGGGAGAGTCAGAAGATATCTTTTCACTTCATATTGCCTCTGATTCTTTCAGTCCACTGGGCAGTGTTCCTCTGAACACTTCTTAAAAACGTGGGACTCTTGTGAATCTTCTTGAGGTTCACTCCATTAGACAAAAGGTATCCTCACAAAGCTCTTGAAGACACATCCTTCTATAACCTTGAGTTTCTGTTGAGGAACAACGAATGCCCTTAAGTTTCTTTCATTAAAAAAAAATATATATATATACGTATATATATATATACGTATATATATATGTATATATATATTTGAGAACGAGAGAGAGAGAGAAAGAGTACTGCTGCGACACTGCCCGCAGAGCCCCGGCGTTGATTAGGGAGAAGGACGAGGCACAGACAGGTTAGCTTGCGAAAGAGAGCGTGGATGCAGAGGACGACCGCAAAGCGCGCCACCGCCAGGAGTGCGATCACCCCGAACAGCTGCAACCTTGCGTATTTATTGGCAATAAACAATCAAAGACAATCAAGGGGATGATCTGTCGTACATCCCAGTGAATAGTAGTACATCACGGGGAAGGTCACGGGAGTAGATGATGTCACGTTCAGCAAGTGAGGCCTATTCTTAACATGTTTCTATGGACCCCGCAGGCTATTGTCAAGAGCAATCAAGTTTTGGTTGGGGCAGCGTTCTGCCCTTTAGCAGACCAGGCGTTCCTGGAGGCTTGTTATCTGGGGCAGTGCTCCACCCTGAGCGAGCTGGGCGTTCCCAACTCTGTGCTCTGCCGTTTACGCTAAAGCCCACGAGGTCACAGACATGTTTTCCTATTATATCCTTAGCATAAGCTCTGGGCCAGGGGCTGCTGCTGAGTACAAGTGGGGGGAGGGGCAGAGGGAGAAGCAGACTCCCTGCTGAGCAGGGAGCCTGACGTGGGGTTTGATCTCAGGACCCCGAGATCATGACCTGAGCTGAAGGCAGCCACTTAACCGACTGAGCCACCCAGGCGCCCCTGCCCTTAAGCTTCTTAGAGTTCTACTGTTTGAATGAGGATTCATAAGTCATAGCCTTAAATCTTCAGAGGACTTTTTATCTAAATGAACAGTACTCTGAGGTAACACCTTCGATCTTTCTTAGATCTTGACAAAAGATTTTATAGCTACTCCCTTTGGACTGTGTTTTCCTGACATTGCCCTGGGATTTAGTTTTTGCTCAGAAGCCACTTCTTAATTTGAGCAACATTTGCTACCTGGAGAGGCTGGGAATTTTCAACACCAGAAAGGTCTGACTTCTTTTTGTCTAATAGTTCTTTCTTTACCTTATCTCTCTCCTTTCATATTTTACTACAAGTGTCAAGAAGAGACCAGGTGGCCCCTTCTACATTCTGAATGGAAATCTCCTTAGCTTGATCACCCAATTCATCAGGTATGTTTTCCACTTTTCACCTTACTGCGGGCAATAGTGTTGCTACATTTCTGTCAATACATAATAAGGACCCCTTTCTTTCAGTGTCCAGTAAGATTTTTATGATTTTCCTTTAGGCCCTCGCAGTTTCCTCAAAGGCCATCAGGACTCTACTATTTTTCAAAAGGCTCAAGTTTCACTAACACTCCCCTCAGAGTCCTTCCACCTTCCATGGCTCAGTACCAGTCACATTTTTAGTTTATTTTTTTTTTAAGATTTTATTTATTTATTTGACAGAGAGAGAGAGAGACAGCCAGCAAGAGAGGGAACACAAGCAGCGGGAGTGGGAGAGGGAGAAGCAGGCTTCCCGCTTGAGCAGGGAGCCCGATGTGGGACTCGATCCCAGATCACTGGGATCATGCCCTGAGCCGAAGGCAGACACTTAACGACTGAGCCACCCAGGTGCCCCACATTTTTAGGTTTTTGTTATGGTAGCACTTTAAGGTACCACAACTTACATAAGTTATCTATTGCTGCATAACAAGTTGCCCCCACAACTTAATGGCTTAAAAGAACAAATATTAATTACTTTTCAAGATTTTTGAGGGTCAGGAATCTGGAAGCAGCTTAGTTGGTTGGTTCTGGCTCTGGGCCTCTCATGAGGTTTCACTCAAGCTGTTAGCTGGGACTGCAGTCTGCTGAAGGCTTCTCTGGGGTTGGAGGATCCATTCCAAGGTGGCACACTGTCATGGCTGTTGGCAGAAAGCCTCAGTTCATCTCCACATGGCTGCCTGAGGATACCGGCTTCTCCCAGAACAGCAGACCCAAGACAGAGAAAGAACAAGGAGGAAGCTGCTTTGCCTCTTATCACCAAGACTCTGAAATCACACACACTCTATCATTTCTGCTTCATTCCATTCTTTAGAAGCGGGTCACTAAGTCCAGCTCGCACTCATGCAGAGGGGACTTGGGATCAACCTCTTGAAGGGAGTCGTGTCAAAGAACAAGCAGGCATGTAAAAACCACCACGTCTACGCATGTTCTCCTCCTTGCCCTCTACTCCAGTGGGGACAGTGGAGTTTTCACTTTTCCTGTCTAGCACTGTTCCTCTGTTTGAGATTTTGATCTCCCTCTCCCTCAAGTGCAGAAATTCAGCCACTATTAATTATTCCTCCTCTATATTTAATCTTTCCCTCTTGTCTTCATACTTTCCTTCAGCATTTATTTTTGTCTTTACCCATAACCCCTTCGAACTAACACCCTCTCTCTTTGCCTGTAGTAGTTTTAAGACATGTCCCCAAATTCTCTGATGTTCGTCCCATTAAGAGATAGCAGCTATGTCCACTTCTGCTTGAATCTTGGTAGGTTGTGACTACTTTCCCCAATGGGATATGGCAAGTGAGGCACTGTAACTTCTGTTGATAGGTATAAAAGATCACACCGCTCCTTCCCGGTTCTCTTGGATACTCCCTCTTGGCCCGCTCTCTTGTGAGACCCTCCCTCTCAGAACCCAGCCACCATGCTGCAAATAGCCCAAGGCACATGGAGAGGTCACGCGTAGGTGCTCCAGGTGACAGCGATAGCTGAGCCAGTTTTCAAGTGATCCCAGTCTTGGTGCCAGACCTGTGAGTGAAGAAACCTCCAGATGATTGCAGTTCCCAGGAGTTCAAGTCACTCCTAGCCATCTGGGTCTTCCCAGCTGAAACTTAAGACATTGTGAAACAGAGACAAGCCGTCCCTGCTGTGACTTGTTCAGTTCTTGATCCATGGAATCCCTGAACATAATAATATAGCTCTGTTTTATGCCATTAAGTTTGGGCTGGACCTGGAACATCCCTTTTACACCCAAATCTCTCTAAGGTGTTGTTTCTTCTCGGGGCGCCTGGGTGGCTCAATTGGTTAGGCATCTGCCTTCAGGTCAGGTCATGATCCCAGGGTCCTGGCCCTGAGTCAGGCTCCCAGCTCAGCGGGGAGTCTGCTTTTCCCTCTCCCTCTGCCCTTTGTGCTTGTTCTCTCTCTCAAATGAATCAGTTAAATCTTAAAAAAAACAAAAAAAGTTGTTTCTTCTCATTACCTCTGTTTCTTTATCCCCCACTTACTCCTCTAGTCTGGATTTTGCTCCTTTCTTTCAAGTTTATGTCTTCTGAAGTCAATGATCTCCCAGTTGTTAAATCCAATAGACATTTTCTCTTAGTCTGTTAAGAGAAGTATTTAACACTACTTTCCAGTTCTTCCTTTTGGAGTTACTCTTCTCCGAGTTTCTATGACACCACCCTAGGTGTCATCCCAGGCCACTTCCTTCCTCTCTAGTCGCTTCTCCGTGTCATTTGCAATTTCACCTTCCTCTAACCAGCTACTGGGTGATGAAGTGGCTGCGGCTCGGTTCTAAGCCTTCTTCTCTTCTCACTTTGTATTCTCTCTCTATCCATACCCATGGCTCTAATTCCCAACCATAGGACATCAGTGACTACATTTTATCTCTAACAATTTTATCTATTAAGCTCCACACCAGATGTCCAGATGCCTTCTTAACACTTTGTACTGGTCAGGGTTCTTAGTTGCACAGAGACTGGGCATGGCTGATTTAAGCAGAAATGAATGTCTTAAAAGTTCACAGAATCCCAGAAAGAGCAGAGTGCAGGGGTTGGAGCCTCTGCTACGTAGGCAGAAACAACAGCCAAGTCACAGCACAGAGCTGGCCTGGTGAGGATACCGACACTGCTCTCAGCAAACACAGACGTGGCAGCTGCCACCACCGATAGCACTAGCCCTGGACAGTGGATGCTGCCCCTAGCAGCCTTGCCACGATGGCGCCTGGAGATACAATCTTGCTGTAGCTGCCACCACTGCAAGAAAAGTTTCTTTGAGGTTCCTGCTGCTTGATCTCATAGCTCCCTCTTCAAAGTACCTGGTGTGTGCATCTGATTATCAAAGTGTAGGGCATGGGCACGGTCCTAGCTGTGGGGATTCTGGGAAAGCAAGCCACTGGTATTTCCAGATTCTACTGCAGAAGGCAGATTTCTACCTGCCACCAATTAATCACTACGCAAGGGATTCTCCAAATATATAAACGAGTTTCAGAAGCTAGGAGGGGGGAAGGCGAGGGGGAAAACTCCTATTACTTCTTCCTTGCAACAAAGTGTTTATCACCAATCTGATGTGCTCTCTAGAGGAACAAGTGTGTAGAACTCTTTTGCATGTTTTAATTAACTAAGGCTGAAATAAAACCTTGTGCTATAACAATGCCCAGGTCTTTCTGGGAGAATTCTCAATGGGGATGCTTGCAGAGTAGCTTGAGTACATCCAACCCTCCTGATACTTAGTGGTTTTCAAACACGTTTCCATTTACCTGTTTGGAATGTGAGGGAATATAGCTAAATAGCAAAACACGTCTACAGTAATAAGAAAGTGACATTAAGAGATCGTTGGGAATATTTTGTCATAGCTAATTGTTGATGTAACCAAAGCAATGAGCTTTGTCCCATTTGAGTATGACATAGAAGAGGAAGCCATCGAAAAATGAAAGGTTTTGACATTTTTTTCCAGTTTCATTACATCACAGCGCTTTTCAGTACATGACCCAGCACAAGGAACTAGAAACTAATTTATAGAATTCACGTTTCTGTATTTGCAGTGCAAATTCAGTGATTTAAGATTTTAGCAAAAATATAACCTGTTTGCACTTAGGGTCATAAATATGTCAAAAGAAAGTCGATGTACAACAAATTTTTGTATTCGAAAACACAAAACCTGACTTTTTCACTAGTTTTATATTTTCTCTGAACTTAAGCAAGAATTATTTTCTCTTCTCTCAGACTCTCTGGGTTTTCCTCTTCAAATAGAATGCTTGTGATCTGTAGAGGTTTAGAAAAGGTTATCCCCAGCCAAAACAAGGGAATCAATAAAGGGAAGAATTCTGTGAAATCGCTTACATTTGACGTTGCTAAACTTAAGTATAATAATGTCACATGTACTTATACAGTAATTGTGGGCACGCCTAAGTCCCTCCCTCTTTCCTAAACCAAATTCCCCAGATCCTAGAAATCCAGCCCTTCTGCCCTCCGGAGGCGCCTTTCCCAACGTAAAGTATAATTTTAAATTTAAGCTCCTGACTAAATAATGATTCCGTGGTCCACTGCCAGGGAACCTGGGCACCCCGGAGCCTCTGGAGGGTGCAGCGGGGTATAGGCAAGGGCAGGGGGAGTGGGCGAAGCTGCTGGTTGGTGCCTGAAATCTGTGCGTTGCCCCTTTAATTGTGTCCCCAGCCCTCGGGCGTTTCTGTCCAACGCCCACGTCAGCAAATACCTTTTGTTTCTCTCACGTTGGGGCTACTTGTTTTAGGGCGCAAAGGAGCGGCTTCGAAAGTGGGTATTTCCCCTGCCGAGGACCAGCAATCCTCCCCGAGCCCGCGCGCGCGACCCGCCGGTGCGCCGCGGCCCGCGGTAAGTGGCTGCGCGCGGCGCGGGCGGAGGGCGGGCGGGGCGTCGGGGCTGCCGGGACGGGCCGCGAGCCTCGCTGCGGGCGGAGGGCGGGCGGCGGCGGGATGCGGCCCGGGCGCGGCGCCCCCAGACGTCCCCAGGCCGGGAAAGCGGCGGGAGGCGCAGAGGCGGCCGGGCGCCATTTGCAGCCCCGGGCGCAGAGGCGGCGGCGGCGGCGCGCCGGCTCCGAGGGGCTGGGGACGGTCACAAAGGCGGCGCGGGCGGCGGGCGGCTGGCGGCGGGGCTCCAGGCCCGGGGCGGCCCGCGGGGAGAGGCGGGCGGCGCCGGGGCGCACCGGCTCGGGACCCCGCGGCCCGCCCTCCCCGCGGCCGGCCGCCCCGCCCGGCTAGCCCCTCCTGCGCGCCCGGGAGGGGCTGCGGGACAATGGCCGCGCCGTCGCCGCCCGCGCCCGCCTCGCCGCCCGCCCGGCCCGGCCTGACCGCGGCGCGGGGAAAGGCGGGAAGGCGCGCGGAGCCTCTTGGCGGCGGCGGCGGCGGGCAGGCGGCGCGGGGACGGTGCGCGGCGTGTGTGGAGCCGTCGGGCGCCGCGGACTCCCGGAGGGTCGGCGGCCGGCCGGGCTCGGGCTGCGCGGCGAGTGACGGGCGGCCCGCCCAATGGGGCGGCGGGGGGGCTGGCGGGCCGGGGTCCCGGCGCTGCTCCCCGGCGCCCCGGGCGCTTCCTCGGGAAGGTGGCTCCGTGGGCAGTAGTCCGAGTTTCTCCTCCATCCTCCATCCTTTGGTTTTATATCGTGATGCAACAGATCCGGGCTTAGAACCGAAGGCAGACTGGCTACACCTAACACATACGGAGCCATAATTTTTGGTTTATGACGGAACCGCACAAACGCACCTTCTCTCCGCGTAGACTGCCTCTTTTGTAAGTTAGTGAGCGGTTTGGCCCCTTCCCTTTCCAATGCGCTTATTTCGCATTGATTGTGCCAGGAGCCAGACTCCACATCTTTCCAAGACGTGTTAGGTTTTCTTTCCTTCTTTCTCGCTTTAAAAAATTGAGATATAATTGATATATAACATGTGTTAGTTTTCGTTTAAGACGTCTTTGGAAGCAGTAGATTCCCACCTAGTGGGCTTTTAACTACGCACGTCAGTATTCTGTTCTCAATAAACGTTTCTGTTTGCGAAACTTTATTTAGTAAATGGAGTGTCTTCACCTATATAAATTATTTCACTTAATTTCACATAAAACAGCCACCCAGTCAGGTCGATGGTTGTTCTGCTTCCCAGATGAGGAAATGCATTAAGTGCAGAATGTAAGCGTTAAACCAGAAGGTGAACCATGGCAGTCTCCCAACGCCCTTGCCTCCTGTTCTTGTTCCTCATTCCCTCCCAAAGGCACCTCCAGAGTCTTCTGGAGAGCAAGTCGGTCACTTTGCTTTCCTGCTCTAAAAACCTTAATTGGTTTTTTATCAGAAGAAAATCCAAAATCCTCAACAGGAGAGCCGAGGCTCAAACTTCCTCTCTAGTCCCACCATCCCCCAGCCTCAAGTATGGGTGGGTCTGTGGGACCCCTGGAGCAAGAGCTCTTGGCTGATAACCAGGGATCAGAGATCTTTATTCCTGGGAGCCTTCCTGACCACACCAGTGGTAAATGTGAAGTGAGAATCTAACTTGCAACCCTTGGCCAAATGGGCACGTGTGGATTAGACTACAAGATGTCAGCAGAAGGCATCCTGAGTAGCTGGGCTCCTCCCAGATCATGTAAATTTCTGACCCCATGATACTTGATTCATCCTCTATAATTTGTCTTATTTTCTATTTGAAACTGGGTTTCTGTTTAATAGGCTTAACCCTTTCAGTGACATAATTATATGTTTATAATATTTAAAGAATTTGATGTAAGTTTTTTTTTTTATCTCCCCCGAGGGAATTTTTTGTCACTTCTTTGCTCAAAAATGGTTAGTGCCTCCCCATTTTCAGTGGTTCCCATCTTACTCATATTAAAAGCCAAGGCCTTGTAAAAGCTGGTCCTGTGATGTCCTACCTGCTGCCCAGTCTGCCTTTCCTTTCTGAGTCCATTTCTCTTTCCTTTCTCCAGCCCTCCTATCCTGCCCCACCTTAGAGCCTTTGCCGTTCCATCTTCCTGGAACACTCTTCCCTTAGATACCACATGACTGTCTCAACTCCTTTGGACTTTAATTAAATGCCAACTTCTCAATGAGGCTTGTTCCAGCTATGGTTTCGATTCTCTTAAACCTTTTTATACTTAATTCTAAGTCTTTCCAGGGTTAAAAGATGTCCATCCAACAAAGAATACAATTACCGGTACTAGTTAGCTTTATGACTCAGGCATTTTTGCTAAGGAGGCTAATGAGATTGTTTTGGTGACCCTGATGGGACATACTGAATTCTAGTTTAATGACTATATATCTTAAAAGAGATGGTTTTGGAGCTCACAGTCTTTTTTCTTTTTTTTTTTTAAGAGAGAGTGGGGAGGGGCACAGGGAGAGAGAGAAAAAGAATCCCAAGCAGGCTCTCCGCCCAGCACAGAGCCCTACCCAGGCTCGATCTCACAACCCTGACATCGTGACCTGAGCTGAAATCAAGAGTCAGACACTTAACCTACTGAGCCATCCAGGCGCCCCAACTTGAACCTTACTTAATGACTTGAGTACTATCGTGAATGTAGGTTATGTTAATGTCCTTGCGGATGTAAATATTACCACATTGTAACTGAACCTGACTTATAGGACAATTCCAGTGTTTTGTAGAAGTTCCTGTTTTTGCTCCTTCCTACATCTCTACTGCCTGTCTTCGTTCCTTACCGTGTCTTACTTTGACAATTACATTAAGCTTTAAATTGGTCTCTCTGGCCTGCCTCTCCCACTGTTTCTCTCCCTCCAGGCTGTCTCAAGTTTTCATCTGGGTATGCAAATTGGATCATCATAACAGTAATACCTAATAATTATTGAGCCCTAGCTGCATGCCAGGCATTGTGCACACACTATGGTCAGAAGAAGAGTACAAGACTCAGGGGTGTTGGTTTGGGGTCAGTCAGCCAGAATTCCAGTCTCTCTTCACTTGCTTCTGTGCAATTTTGGAAATTTTTGAAAAATTTCTCTATGCCTCAGTTTCTTTATACGGTGTGGATCGTAGCAGCTCTTTCTTCGCGAGGCTGTTGTGAGGACCCCAATGAGTCTACAGTGTTTAGCACAGCACCAAGTGAACATTCAAATGTTAGCTATTTTCACTGAGATATAACTCACATGTCATAAAATTCACCCTTTTAAAGTAAATTCAGAGGGTGCCTAGGTGGCTCAGTCAGTTAAACGTCTGACTCTTGGTTTTGGCTCAGGTCATGATTTCAGGGTCGTGGGATTGAGCCCTGCTTGGGCCTCTGCACTCAGCGGGGAGTCTGCTTGAGGTTCTCTCCTTCTCCCTCCCTCTCCGCCCTTACCCCCCTCCCCACAGTCGTGCACACTTGTTTGCGCTCTCTCTCTCGCAAATAAATTAATAAATAAAATCTTAAAACATAAAGTGTAGGGATGCCTGGGTGGCTCAGTTGGTTAAGCGTCTGCCTTTCGCTCAGGTCATGATCCCAGGGTCCTGGGATTGAGTCCCACATTGGGCTCCCTGCTCAGCAGGGAGCCTGCTTCTCCCTCTGCCTGCTGCTCCCTCTGCTTGTGCTCTCTCTCTCTCTGACAAATAAATAAATAACATCTTTAAAAAAAGAGTCCCCCATGTCTTTAAAAAATAAGTAAATAAAATAAATTATACAATTCAGTGTATTCGTAGAGTTACACAACCATCGCCACCCTCTAATTCCAGAACATTTTCACCATAGTATAAGGAAACCTTGTACCCATTAGCAGTCACTCCCCATTCTTGCCTCTCTCTACACCTGTGACAACCACTAACCTACTCTGTCTCTGTCATCTGCCCATGGTGGACACTTCATTTAAATACTATCATAAAATCTATGGTCTTCTGTTAACTAGCTCCTTTCACTTAACTTGAGGTTTTTTTTTTTTTTTTTTAAGATTTTGTTTATTTATTTGACAGAGAGAGACAGACAGCCAGCGAGAGAGGGAACACAAGCAGGGGGAGTGGGAGAGGAAGAAGCAGGCTCCCAGCGGAGGAGCCTGATGTGGGGCTCGATCCCGTAACGCCAGGATCACGCCCTGAGCGGAAGGCAGACACTTAACGACTGAGCCACCCAGGCGCCCCAGCTTGAGGTTTTTAACCTTCACCCATGTTCTAGCAAGTATCAGTCCTTCGTTCCTGCTCATGGCCGAATACTGTTCTGTGGTGTGGATGTGTCACGCTTGGCTTGTCCATTCACCAGCTGACAGACATTCGAGTTATTTCTATGTTTGGGCTATTATGGATAACGCCCCGTGAACATCTGTGTCCTGCAAGTGTTTTTGTGGACATATGTTTGCATTGATCTTGGGCGTATATCTAGGAGTGGAATCACTGGATTATATACCTGTTTTTTAATAGCTTTATGGAAATACAATTCATATACCATACAGTTCACCTGTTTAAAGTGTGCAGTCCAGTGGTTTTTAGTCTATTGGTAGATACATACAACTGTCAATTTTAGAGCATTTTCATCACCTCAGAAGGAAACACTGTACCCTTTAGCTCTCAGACCTCTCATCCCATCCACCTCCCTACAGCCCGTCCTCCCAGCCCCGGGCAACCAAGTATCTACTCTCTATCTCTATAGATCTTCCTATTCTGGACTTTCATATGAATTGAGTCATAGAGTATGTGGTCTTTTGTGATTGGCTTCTTTCACTTAGCGGGATGTTTTCCACGTTCATCCATCTCGTAGCAGTACCAGTACTTTAGTCCTTTTTAAGGCTGAATAACATTCTGTCGTACGGATATTCCATTTTCCCGTTGACGGACATTTGGGTTGTTTCCATCTTTTAGCTATCATGAGTAATGCTGCTGCAAACATTTGTGTACAGATTTCTGTGGGGACATATATTTTCATTTCTCTTGGATATATATACCTAGGCGTGGAATGGCAGGGTCCCCTGGTAACTCTATGTTTAATCATCTGACGAACTGCCAGACTGTTTTCCAAAATGGCTGCCTCATTTCACATTCCCATCAGCAGCGTGTGAAGGTTCTGATTTGTCCAGATCCTGGCCAACACTTTGTGTGTGTGTGTGTGTGTGTGTGTGTGTGTGTGTTTATCCCAGTGATCTTAGTGGATGTGAAGTGGTATCTTACTGTGATTTTGATTTGCATTTCCCTAATGACCAATGATGTTAAACGTATTGTTATGTGCTCATTGCTATTTGTCTTAATTTATTTCATATTGCTATTAATCTTATTTATCTTAGCTATTATCTTATTTAATCCTCTTAACAGACTGCCTTAGACCCTCTTAACAGTCAACATCCCCATTTTACAAAGAAGAAACTGATGCGCAGAATTGAGCAACTTGACTAAGTCACACGGTCACCGGAAGAACTATAGTGATGTCACTCTTCCTAAAACCCTGCAAAAGCGCCCAAACCTGCAAAAGTGGAGGGGCTTCTGGATCTGGTGCCTACATACTTTTTTCTCCTTTTATCTTCCACTGTCCCTCCACAGGCCCCACATCTCTAGCCACAGCAACATTTTTATCATCCCTGAAGAAGTCACACTGTTTGATACCTACCCGTGCCTTTGCCCTTAGTGCTGTATCTGGAATGCCCTTTGTCCTCCATTTCCTTTTTTTTTTTTTTTTAAAGATTTATTTATTTATTTGTTTGACAGAGATAGAGACAGCCAGCGAGAGAGGGAACACAAGCAGGGGGAGTGGGAGAGGAAGAAGCAGGCTCATAGCGGAGGAGCCTGATGTGGGGCTCGATCCCATAACGCCGGGATCACGCCCTGAGCCGAAGGCAGACGCTTAACCGCTGTGCCACCCAGGCGCCCCTGTCCTCCATTTCCTGAATGAACTTCTACTCATGCTTCAAGACCCGTTCAACTGTTACTGCCTTTGGGAACTTCTGGACACTTCTAGACACAGTCATTTGCTTCCTTGATTTCAGAGTTCCCTCATACTAGGAGTTTTTTCTTCATTGTAGTGCAACTTGGTTTAAAGCTTCTTTCTTCCTCTCCGTCTCTCTGTTTCTCTGACTCTCTCTCCTTACAGACACTGGGGTGTTCCAGAGCACTGACCTTTCCCAGAGCCAGAGAGAGCCTGGCACAGATTTGGTGCTCAATAATTATGCATTGAATGAATGCATTTCTCCTTTTTTTGAATATCTGCCCTCCTCATAAAAATAGAATAAGAGATTTTTTGCTTTAAAAAAGATAGGAAAAGAAAGCATATATAGCTATGTGGAGTTCAGAACAGTGTAAAAGTAATCATTGAATCAAAGGTTGAAGTCCCTCTCTTTCCACTGTTTTTCTAACGCTTCAGAAAGCCTCCAGTGCTGTTGAGGGCTTGGCTCTCAGGGTATGACAAACACCTTTGTGTCCACTTCAGTTCCCTCTGTCTCACTGGTTCTGTTGGATAAGGTGCAATATAAGGTTCTTATGGTTTTAGAATATTTGGGGGAAGCTTTATTTCAAAATCTACAATGTATTTTCCATCATCGGAAGATACCCGCAAACCAAACAAGGCCATAGTTTTATCTAAGGCCTTCTTAATACGTAAATTGTATCCTAAACCTAAACACTAAAATTTTAACTTTCAGATTGCAAATCTTATGGAGAGTATAGATCCTATTCTCGTGAAATCTCCTCTGCGATAACATTTTATTTTATTTTTTTAAGATTTATTTATTTGAGCGAGAGAGCATGCGCACGAGTAGGAGGGGCAGAGGGAGAGAGAGAGAGAGTCCCAGGCGGACTCCTTCCTGAGCACGGAGCCCAACATGGGGCTCCATCTCAGGACCCTGAGATCACGACCTGAGCTGAAACCAAGAGTCAGACGCTTAACCAACTGAGCCACCCAGGTGCCCCTGTGGTAGCATTGAAAAAATCTGAGTAACAGAACAGCCTATGTGTCTGTTAAATGGATGGATGGGTAAAGAAGAGGCAAGAGAGAAGTCTATAATAGAATAATATTCAGCCATGACAAAGAAAGAAATCCTGTCATTGGCAGCAACACGGACGGACCCTGAGGGCGTTATGCTAGTCAAATAAGCCAGAGAGAGAAAGACAGACACTACATCTTACCACTTACCTGTGGCATCTCAGAAACAAAGTGAAACTCAGAAACCAACTAGAAAAGTGGTTATGAGGGGCTGGACGGTGGAGGAAATAGGGAGAGGCTGGTAGAAGGGCACGAACTTTCAGCCATAAGGTGAACAAGGTCTGAGGATCTAGTGTGTAACATGGTGACTGTAGTTGACAACCGTGTACTGTATCATTGAAATTTGCTGAGAGAGTAGAACTTAAATGTTCTCACAGACACAAACAAACAACGAAAAACCACACCAAAACCAAAAACCACCGAGAAATCTGTGAGTGAGGTGATCGATGTGTTAATTAACTGGACGGAGGGACTCCTTTCACAGTGTTATATAGATCAGATCATCGTGATACACACTTTAAATATCTTACGGTTTTGTCAGTTATATCTTAACGAAGCTGAAAAAAAAAAATCCAAATAGCAAACACCCTGGTTCCTAGAGCGTCATTAATGAGGTCGTGTTCGAAATGGAAATATGGCAACCGTCGTTTCTACGGAAAAACTCTTCCTTAGGGTGAGGTCTACAAGAGCTAGTTAGAGTAATCTTAACTAGTTGGCCAGCTGGCAGGGAGCTTTGCAATCTTCACGTACACTGTGCTTTTTGAAAAGATCACTCTCTGAGCGCGCAAATACGATGGACCCAGTCACATTTTTTCTGCGTCCACTTTTGTGCAAGTTGGCATTTTACGGGCTACAAGAAAATGCGTGGTAGTGAAATCATAAAGTGTTTATGTTTTCTTTTTTTTTTTTTTAATGATTTCTTATTATATTATGTTAGTCACCATACAGTATATCCCCGGTTTCCGATGTAAGGCTCGATGATTCATTAGTTCTGTATAACACCCAGTGCACCATGCAATACGTGCCCTCCTTACTACCCATCACCAGTCTATCCCATTCCCCCACCCCCAAGTGTTTATGTTTTCTGCTCGGTTAAAGAAGTGTTTCAAAGTGGTCTGTGTAATTAATAATAGTGACGACGATGATGATGATTACCATAATAATAACTAACATCTATCAAGGGCTCGTGATAAGCCAGGCACTGCTGTAAGCACCTTACTTAGATGGTTTTCTCCTTTCCCCTGTCCTGTAGCTCTAGAAGATATTTCTGTTATTCCATTTTACAGATGGAGAAACTGAGGCTCTAGGAGGTTAACTTCCTGTGTTATCTAGTTAGTGGGTGGCAGAGCCAGAATTGGCACCTGGACAGTCTGATTCCAGAGCCTGTACCCCCCGCACACTGACCAGTCCCGCTGCTCACAGACTACTCACCCGTCCGCTTGGATTTTGAGGCAGTTGATGTATTAATACGTCATCTGGGCCTAGTTGCAGGAAGAAGACACCACTCTAGTGTTTTCATTCATTTGCTAAAGGGAATTGAGTGCTTACAAAATCACTGGAAAGGCCCGGAGGAATGGGCTCCAGGCTGCGCCTGCAGAAATCATTCCCAGAACCAGACGGCCAAACAGGCCCCCCAGGGGAGGGAATCAGGAGGCCACCACTGGCACTGCTGCATTCCAGATGACATCGCTAGCTGCAGTTCAAGGGTCAAGAAATTGCTTCCCCGAAACTGTCCCTCAACACCCACCAACCGGGGACGGTTGTCTCCACCAAACTTGTCTCTGAACAGCCACGAAGCTCTGGACCCTGAAGGGCTGCTGCAGGAAAACTCAGTGTTTGCATAAATGTGCTTGCCAGCATTAATGCCTAAGCAGCAGAAAGATGGTCCCCGCCTTATTTCGGTCTTCCAAGTCTCACAGAAGAACATCTGATGGATGAACCCTATTTCACATGGGGAAACTTAACTGTAAAGGAGTCTGGGAAATGTACTTTTTAATTTTCCAAAAGGAAGTTAGAAAGGGCGCTGAAGGGGGGCGCCTGGGTAGCGCAGTCGTTAAAGCGTCTGCCTTCAGCTCAGGGCGTGATCCCGGCGTGATGGGATCGAGCCCCACATCAGGCTCCTCTGCTATGAGCCTGCTTCTTCCTCTCCCACTCCCCCCTGCTGTGTTCCCTCTCTCGCTGGCTGTCTCTATCTCTGCCGAATAAATAAATAAAAATCTTTAAAAAAAAAAAAAAGAAAGGGCGCTGAAGGTTAATACACAAACTGACTCACATGTGCGAGGGTAGGGGCGCCTGGCTGGCTCGGTAGAGGGAACATGCGACTCGTGATCTCAGGGTGGCGAGTTCAAGCCCCATGTTGGGTGTGGAAACTACTTAAAAATTTTTGTTTTTTAAAAATACCCGCTAGGGTAGAACATGGTGGTTATTCCTAAAAATGAGATGGCATCAGTATGGAAAAACTGCTTAGGGCACAGACTATGTTCAGAAATCAGTTTTCTTAAAAAGCCACAGAATTAACTTTGCTTGCCGCTGTACAGACCCAGTACTAGTTAGTGTGCTGTTACGTCCCATTGTTGAAATAGTAAAGCTAAAGCCCTCACAGTTAAGTACCCTTTACTGGGTGCCCTCCTAGCTCAGTGGGGCTAGGTGATAGATGAGCTTGTCGTGTCGCGAGGAGTTGTTCTCAAAAATTATTAGTTTTGTTCCCCCAACTAGTTTTCTGCTCAAAAAATTTTGTAAGCCTCTAGGCAACAATGTTTTGAATGGCTTAAGTTGCCAGAATGCAGACCTGCTCACGAGTGGGTAGTTGATGCAATCGTTTTACTAGTTTAAATATATTTGAACAGCTCTCCTTTCTCTGGTGGTGTTTTCAGGATACTCATTAAAAAATTGTTTCCGTTCAGGGGCGCCTGGGTGGCTCAGTCAGTTAAGCATCTGCCTTTGACTCAAGTCATGATCCCAGGGTCCTGGGATCGAGCCCCGTGTAGGGCTCCCTGCTCAGCGGGGAGCCTGCTTCTCCCCCTCCCTCTGTCATTCCCCCTACTTGTGCGCACTCTCTCTCTCTGTCAAATAAATAAAATCTTTAAAATAAATAAATAAAAATTATTTCAGTTTGTTTTCTTCTTTCTACTTGTCTGTATTTTCTAAATTTTCTGTAAGTATATAATACTTTCATAATCAGAAAAAAAATACGTATTATCTTAAAAAGTGACTCCATTACTTCAGTCAAGGAATTTTTGGGGAGAGGGCCTCCTGGGTGGCTCAGTCGTTAAGCATCCGCCTTCAGCTCAGGGCCTGATCCCAGGGTCCTGGGATCGAGCCCCCTTTCGGGCTCCCTGCTCCACTGGGAGCCTACTTCCTCCTCTCCCACTCCTCCTGCTTATGTTCCCTCTCTCGCTGGCTGTCTAAATAAATTTTTTTAAAAATGGGGGGGGGAGAGAATTCTTAGCTTAATTGATTGATTTAAAAAGCATCAAATTCATTTTCCACTGCCTATAGACATGAAGCCTCACACTCTCTTTGAGTAACAAAACTGCATGGTCAACGAAGAAAAGAGTCAAACAGATTTTTTTTTTTTTGGCAATTAAAAAGTTTTAAAATAGAGTAAAAGCTGAAAAATGGTTAACAAGTTGTTACAGCTGATATTACAAATTGTGGTACACTCTGGTACAATCTGGCAAATTGAATAAGTCATAAAAGATCTGGGGGACTACATAGAGCCTTCTGAACATATGCAGTAGGATTTTTTTTTTCCCACTTCTTGCAACCATACAGTTTTTAAGAAATGTTGGATTTTTCAAGTTGAATCTTTAAAGCTCTTCTGCTTGGTTTTCTTGCAAATCACATCAATGCCACTTGCAGGAAAAGGGTGCTAGGACGTGTGTCACTCTGGTGCCTCCTCATCAGCTGGCCTGCCTTTGAACAGCTGTTGTCTTAAGACGTTTATTTGATTGTCAAAGTTAACAAGTACGTCTGCTTGCAATTTGCCGTAATCCATTTTAATATCAGAAATCGCTTCTTGCAGATTTTCATATTAAGGTTTCAGTTAAAAATAAGCAAATCTGTTTATTTCTGGTAATTCATCATCCGTGGCGATTATCTATTTTTACCTGCCAAAAAGTGACCCCTGATGAGTGCTACCATGTAGTTTACTTAAATAAGTAGCTATTAAGTACGTTAGCAGATGTTTCTGTCTCTAATTACAAAAGTACATTGTAAATAGCTATTTGCTCTCTCTACAGGACAATCCTTCACATACAGAGTGTGTTTGACTTGGAATCTTCCCTTTTTTACTCCACTCAATTGACTTAGCAGGGTTTCAAGAGCAGCGTTCGTAAATTTTCAGGTATGAGCCATTTTAATTCTTGATATTATACCTAACTTAAGTGTATAGACAGAAAGTAGAGTTTTGCAATTATAGATTGTGTATGTCAGAGTCTGGATTTATTGCTTGAAAAGTGACTGTATAAAACATTCAACATTCTGATTTTCTTGGCCAGGTCTCCCTGTTCCCTTATTGCTAAATGTTTCATTCATTGCCTCTCGTGTACGTATCTCTTCCATTCTACCTTAATCAAAGACTCATATGACGTAAGAGCTAGAGATGATCTAGACCAGTCCCCTCAATTTGCAGAGAAGGACATGAAGCTTAGAAAGGTAAAGGTCAAGTCCGTGGACATAGAGCTAATTGAGTGGTAGAGCTGGCGTCAGATCTCCCAGCTCTTCCCCTGACAGTTGTGCAGGAGTATAGCTCAGGGATTACATCCTTGAGCTTTGGAGGGCCTGTCTCAGTTAATACCCTTTTCTGTCCAGTGGGGAGAATAATAACACCTACCCATTAGGTTGTCGTTGTCGAAGAAGACAATATATATTGCTGCTATTATTACCGTCCGTGGCCCTCTTTCTCATTGGGTTGATCCCTTCGCTGCTTCTTGAAACTCCCCACCTCGGCTAACAGTCACCATGCTCTCCTAATTCTCCCTGTAAATCTCTGTAGCCCTGGCTCTTCCCCGTCTTGCTCCACAGTCAGGGGCAGTCCTCTAGGTTCTCATCTCAGCCCGTGCTTCTGGTGAGCCCCTCCATCTCTCATTGCAGATATCTTCCACCTCTCTGTCTTCACGTCTGACTTACCCTCCGAACTTCCGATCAGCATGTCCGGTGGCCCTGTGGCCGTTGTTACCTGACTTCCCACTCACCTCACATAGGATGTGCTTAAAACCAAAGCCATGCCTTTCCCCCTAAACCAGTTCTTCCTCCTGACTTCCTAATTTCTATTAGTGATACTACCAGACACCTGGGCTGTACAGGTCACTGTGTTCTCTTTATAGCTTTCTAGCCTTCCACAGCCATGACAAATTGTCATGCACCCTCTAGTACAATCTGGCAAATTAAATAAGTTGCAACATATCTGGATGACTGCAGCGAGGCTTTCTGAACATATGTAGTAGGCCTTTTCAATCAGCCATCAAGACCCATGGATTTATTTCCCATTCGGGTATTTTGCTCCTTTTCCTTCCTTCCCATTCCTGCCATCATCATGGCATTCAGGCCATTAACCAGACCGACAGCTGCAAAGAGAGTAGCTGTTCATTTACCTGGAAGTGGCTGGGTTCTTTTCCTCTCTTTCTCTCCCCCGAGAAATACCACCTCTTGATTTCTTGTAATGGAATGTCAGCTTGTTGCTCGTTCATTTAGCACATGAATCTTGACTTAAGTAAAGACACAGAATATCATTATTCTGGCAGCTTCCAAAATCCCTTAATCTCGAATTACAACCTAGATCTGACTAACTGGGAGACTCATTCATATTGTACCCACTTGTTTGACAAACTTTAAACATTCGTATTTTTGAACATATTTTTATTATTCAGAACTCAAAATATTTAAAAGTATACCATGCAAAGTCCCCATCCCCTTTTGTTTCCTATCTCCCGGAGCCCATCTCACTTCCAGCTCGCAACCACTGTTCTGTTTCCTGTTACTCTGGTTCAGAGTTTCTGCTTATTTTTTTTCCTTGTGTGTGTGTATGTATGTATATGCACACACACACACACACACACACACACACACAATCTATTCCTTGCTTTTTTAAAAACTTAACTATGTATCATAGCCATCTTTCCATTAACTATCCCCTATTCATGGACATTTTTCTGATCCTTCACTATCACAAACAGTTCTTCAGCGGTAACCATGGACGTGTGTCATTCTGATCATGCACCATTGAACCTGTAGGATAAATTCCCAGAGGGGAAATTGCTTGGTCAGAAAATACATGCTTTTGTAATTTTGAGAGCCATTGCCAGTTTGACCTTCATGGGATCATACTAATTTATACTTCTGCCAGTAACGACTGAGGGTACCTGTTTTCCCACATTCTTTTTTTTTTTTTAAGATTTTATTTATTTATTTATTTTAGAGAGAGAGCACACGAACAGGGGGAGGGGCAGAGGGAGAGCGAGAGAGAGAATCCCAAGCAGACCCCACACTGAGTGCGAAGTCCCATGAGGGGCTCGATCTCACAACCCATGACATCATGACCCATGCGATTATGACCTGAGTGGAAATCACGAGTTGGATGCTTAACCGACTGAGCCACCCAGGCGCCCCTGTTTTCGCGTGTTCTTATCAATATTATCACATTTTTGGATTTTTTGTTGCCTTGAGAGGGGATGAGCAGGACATCACGTGTAGTTTTAATGTGCGTTTATCTTTTTATGACAGAGGTTAAACATACTTTTCATAGGATAAGGGACATTTGTGTTTCTTTTCCTGGGATCTTCGTCTCATTTTATGTTAGGGTTATTGTTCTTTCTCTTGCCAATTTCTTCGAAGTAGGTGGAGATGACACTTTTCTCTGATAGACTTTTTTGCCACGTTGTCATATGTCTTTTGCCTTTGCTTGTGATATTTTTTGCCCATGCAGGATTTTGTTTCATCTTTATGTAATCAAATATATCAGCCTTTTATTTTATGGCTTCTGCATTTTGAGTCACAGGCCCTTCCCACTCTGAGTTTATAGAGTCTTCTGTATTTTCTCTTAGAACTTCTATGGCTTTGTGTTCACACTTCAATCTTTGATCCATATGGAATTTATCCGGGTATGAGATGGGAAGTGTAAATCCAGCTTAATTTTTTTTTTTTTTTCTGGAAAGCTAAAATTGCCTCAGGGCCACTTATTAAACCGCTCATTTTTTCACCACAGGTTCATCCTATATTAAATTCCCACCGATACTGGAGCGTATGTCTGGATTTTCAAATATGCTCCACTGGCCTTTTTCTTTATCACCAGCATCATGGTTTTAATTACTGAGGAAGTGTAATTAAATAGATGTTGGTGCTAATTCTTCTCTTTGTTCTTCATTGTCATAATTCACGTAGCTATCCTTGTTTACTTATTTTTCCATAAAACTTTAGCAGCAACTTGTATTGATCTTAAAATAACCTGCTGGTGTTTTTATTATGGTCTTGTTATTATAACATATTTTAGGAAGAACTGACACCCAGTATGTCAAATTTTCTAATTCAAAAGTCTTAGCTTTCCGTAGTCTCCTCTTATGTCTTTTAGTTTCCTTCATATGAGTCTTATGCACTTGTTAAATTTCTTCCTAGGTATTTTAGAATTTTGATGCTATCGTAAGTGGGAGTCTTTTATTCCATTATATCTCTTACCTAAAGTGGGGTTTTTTGTAACAATGAAAGTTACTGATTTCTAATACTCATTTTATAACCTCTTTCCCCCGCTTCCTGTTTGTGGTCATTTTGCAGTCGAATCTCTTGCATTTTCCACGTATACAATCATATTAGCTGCAAATGATGATAATTTTACCTCCAGCGGTCCCTTTTCTACTTTCTTTCTCAAGTTAATTGCCTTGGCTAATGCCTCTACAACAGCGTTAAGTAATAGTGGTATTAGTGGGCATCCTTGTTCTGTTGCTGACTTTACTGGAATGTTCTATTCAGATGCTAGGTTTTAGACTGAAATAGACATATTTTATCACCAACCAGCTTTTATTGAGAGCAAATTATAGACCAGACTCTGTACCATAAAATAGAGATTAAAAAAAGAAAATGAGTATGACTCTGCCTGGCTTCAAAGAGTTTACAGGAAAAGACAGATACACAAATTAGTGTTAGAGATGTCACAGTCAAGTTATGTAGAGTGTAGTGGAGGCACGAGAAAGGTTGATGGCTGATCAGCTTGAGCCCCATGTCAAGATCAAAGTCCAAAGAACAGGGGCGCCTGGGTGGCTCAGTCGTTACGCGTCTGCCTTCGGCTCAGGGTGTGATCCCGGCGTTCTGGGATCAAGCCCCGCATCAGGCTCCTCAGCTGGGAGCCTGCTTCTTCCTCTCCCACTCCCCCTGCTTGTGTTCCCTCTCTCGCTGGCTGTCTCTCTCTCTGTCAAATAAATAAATAAAATCTTAAAAAAAAAAAAGTCCAAAGAACAAGGTACTAAAGGCTATTATTAGTTTGCATTGGAATGTTTTCTTTAAATTCATTATAGGATGCCCTTGACTTTGGAGGCAACATATAGGGAAAGTCATGCAGAGAACCTTTGTTAGTTCAGTAAGGACACTGGTGAGGATATTGACTGAGTGCCTCCGACATACCAAACGTTAAACTAAGGCCAACAGCCGTACACAGACAGACGTGGTCTCTACTCGTATGGATATTACAGTGTTGCGGAGAAACATACATTAGAATAGACAGATGCAGTCCAGCATTTGCCAGGAAGTGCATGTATATGGTACAGCGTGAGTAGGAAAGCGAAGTTGACGTCAGTCCAGGGAAGTCAAGGAAAGCTTCCCAAGGGAGGCGCTGTTTGAGCCGACTCTGAAAGAGGAGCAAGAGCTTCTCAGATTGAGAAGGATGGTTTTACTGTAGTACAGGAACAATATGGACAGAAGCTTGGCGGCATGAAGGGTACCGTGTGCCCGGGAATTGGCATGTAGCCTAAGGACGGGAGGCGAGGTAGGTGGTAGGAGATGAGCGTGCAGAGATTGGCAGAAGCAGGGTCCCGGAGAGTATTAAATCCATTCACACAAGTAGGGACTTTATCCAGTAGGCAGGAAGGAGCTGTTAAAGAATTTTAAGCAGCAGAATCCAGAAAGATACCATACTTCAGGGTGGTTTGAAGGGAGAAAGATAAAAGGCAAGGAGGAGACCAATTAGGAAGTTATTGTATTAGTTCAAATATTCTCTCTGATGACATTTAGCATCCTCATATAAGGACTCACGTGACAAATTCCTCCTAGAAGTTAGTGCCGGGAAAATGCTCATTTTTACTGGGGAAATGATACGAGCACTGTATAAGGTTTGAGTAGATCCCTCTGGAAAAAGCAGAGACCAGCCAGGAAGCTAATACAGTAGTCTGTCTACTCAGGTGTTCTTTTATGACCCTCAGGAGGGTTTTGCCATTTTTGTCGTAAACTTCCTGCATGCTTCTCATTACAATATTTCGTTTCAACTGTTTTTGTGAAAGGGATCTTCCATTGTATCTGCTAACCACCTATTTCTTTTTGTGTATTAATTTCATAAGTGGCTATCTTACCAGATTCTTTTGTTTCTAGGAGTTTTTATTTAATTGAGTTTGCTAAAGTATAATTTACATACAATAAAACGCACCCATTCAAAGTGTACAATTCAGTGGGTTTTGACATATATTCGTAACAGTCACCATAAGTAAGATATAGAACATTTCCTTCACCCAAAATTTCCCTCCTGCCTTTTTTCCCCCCTTATGCCTTTTTGTTATTAAACCCTCCTATCTGTCTCACTCACAGCCCAGGCAGCTATTAACCTCCTAATTCTGTCACTCTGTCCACTTGTTCTGGAATTTCTTGTAACGGGAACCACCCAGTACGTGCTCCTTTGTGTCTGGCTTTCATGTGTTGAGGCCGACGCTTTCGAGATTCATTCAGGTCATTGCGTGCATCAGAGGTTGTTCTTTCTGTGGCTCAGTACTATTCCGTGGTACAGATGGACCGCGATGTAGCTGTTCACCAACTGATGGACGTTTTCTTTGCTGTTTGGGGCCACTACGAATGAAGCTGCTATAATGAAAATTCTTGTGCCCATCTCGTTGTGGACGTATGTTTTCATTTCTCTTGGGTAAATACTCAGGAATGAAATCGTTGGCTCAAAAGCAGGTATAACTTTGTTCGAACTGCTAAAACAGTTTTCCAGAGTGACTGACTCTTATTTCATATTCCCGCCGGCGGTGGTGAGATCCAGTTTCTCCACATTCTTGTCAACACTTGATAATGTTCATCTTTTCAGTTTTAGCCTTTGTAGTATGTGTGTAATGACTTTTTTTTTTTAAGATTTTATTTATTTTTGTCTTTGAGAGAGAGAGAGGGAGGGGGAGAAGGACAAGCAGACCGCACACTGAGTGCAGAGCCCAAGGTGGGGCTCGATCCCACGACCCTGAGATCATGACCTGAGCTAAAATCAAGGGTCGGAGGCTTAACCAACTGAGCCACCCAGGCGCCCCTGTGTGAAATGACATTTAATTGTGGTTTTAATTTCCACTTCCTGTATGAAGTGTATGAAGAATGGTGTTAGGGACACCTGGGTGGCTCAGTTGGTTAAGCATGGGACTCCTGATTTGGGCTCAGGTCATGATCTCAGGGTCATGCTGTCGAGCCCCTGGTCAGGCTCTGCACTGGGCATGGAGCCTGCTTAAGATTCTCTCTTTGTGAGATGCCTGGGTGGGCCAGTTGGTTAACGGTCTACCTTCTGCTCAGGTCATGATCCCAGCGTCCTGGGATCGAGCCCCACATCGAGCTTCCTGCTCAGTGGGGAGTTTGCTTCTCCCTCTCTCTCTGTCCCTGCTCATGTTCTCTCTCTTGCTCACTCTCTCTCTCAAATAAATAACTAAAATATTAAAAAAAAAAAAAGATTCTCTCTCTGCCCCACCTCCCCATGCTTGCGCATGCGCTCGTGCCCACGCAAGCGCTCTCTCTCTCTAAAAAAAAAAAAAAAAAAAAAAGAATAATGTTAAACATCTTTTCATGTGCTAATTTGTGTATCTTCTTTGGGGAAATGTCTGTTTAAATCATTTGCCAATGTCATATAGTTGTCCTATCATTGAGTTGTTTGATATCTTTAGACATTCTAGATGCAAGTCTTTTGTCAGATATATATATTGCAAATACTTTATTCTAATTCATGGCGTGGCTTCTCATTTCCTTAATAGTATCGTTCAAAGTGCAGAATTTGTCAAATTTTTCTTTATGGCCGATGCTTTGTGTGTGCTCAGAAATCTTTGTCTAGGGGTGCCTGGCTGGCTTGGTTGGAAGAGTGTGTCTCTGTTGATCTTGGGGTCATGGGTTCGAGCCCCATGTTGGGCGTAAAGATTACTAAAATAAGTAAACTTAAAAAAAAAAAAAAAAAGAGGGGTGCCTGTGTGGTGCAGCCTGTTAAGCTTCAGACTCTTGGTTCGGCTCAGGATGTGATCTCAAGGTCGTGAGATTGAGCCCCGCCTCAGGCTATGTGCTGAGTATGGAATCTGCTTGGGACTCTCTCCCTCTGCCTCTGCCTCTGCCCCCCCTCCCCCTTTAAATAAATAAATAAATCTTAAAAAAAAAAAAAAAAAACGAGGGGCGCCTGGGTGGTTCAGTTGGTTAAGCAACCAACTCTTGATTTCAGCTCAAGTCATGATCTCCGTGTGAGCCCCATGTCAGGCTCTGCACTGAGCCTAGCACCTGCTTGAGATTCTCTCTCCCTCTCCCACTGCCCCTCCCCCTGCTCACGCATTCTGTCTCTCTCAAAAAAAAAAAAAAAAAAGAAAGAAAAGAAATCTTTGCCTACCCCAAAGTCCTGAAGATTTTCTCCTATGTTTTCTTCTACAAATTTAACTTTTACATTTAGTTTTGTGATCCATTTTGAGTTTAAAATTTGTCTGTGGTGTAAAGTAAGGGTCAAGGTTCATTTTTTTTTTCCTATAATGGATACCCAGTTGTTCTGGCACCATTTAAAAAAATATATTAGTATTTCCACATTGAGTGATTGTGGCACCTTTTTAAAAAATTGATAACATTGATAATATATTTGTGTGTATATTTCTGGACTCTCTTCTATTCCACTGATCTATGTGTCTAACCTAATGTTAATACTACACTGTCAGGGAGCCTGGGTGGCTCAGTGGGTCGAGCATCCTGCTGTTGATTTCAGCTCAGGTCATGATCTCAAGGTTGTAGGATTGAGCCCCGAGTAGGGCTCTGCGCTCAGCATGAAGTCTGCTTGTCCCTCTCCCTCTACTCCTTCCGCTCTCCCATATCTAAAATAAATAGATAAATAATCTTAAAAAAAATGCTGTACTCTCTTGGTCACTGTAGTTATATTAAATCTTAAAACTTGTGAGGCAAGTACCTTTTATTCTTTTCAACATTGTTTTGGCTATTCTAGGTCCATTGCATATCATATAAATTTTAGAATCAGCTTGGTAATTTCTATAAAAAGAAGCTTTTTGGATTTTGATTGAGATGACATGGATTCCATAGGTTAATTTGAATAGAATTGACATATTAGCTGTTTTGGTCTTCTGATTCATGTATGTGGCCTGTCTTTCCATTTATTTAGATCTTTGACATTTCTCTTAGCCATTTTGTAGTTTCCAGTATACAGAGTTTGCATATATTTTATTAATTTGATCCCTAGGTGTTTCATGTTTTTTAATGTTTTTACGAATGCATTGTTTTTTTATTTCATTTTCTAATTGTTCATTATTAACTTATACGAGTAAATTTGTATATGTTGACCCTATATCCCGTGACCTTGTTAAATTCAGTTAGTTATTAGTTCTAGAAGAGTCTCTGTAGATCTCTGGGGATGTTCTACATGATTTCTCTTGGGATTTACTTATTTGTACAGTGAGTAAAAAAAAATGACAGGCTTTTCCCTCTTCCTTTTCACTCTCTTTTATTTCTTTGTCATTTCTTATTACATTGACCAAGACCTCCAGGTCAATGTTGAGTAGAAGTGATGAGAGCACAAATCTTTGCCCTCTCCCCAATCTTTTGCTTTTTGTAGATGCTCTTTAACAGGCTGGGGAAGTTCCCTTCTATTCCTATTTTGCTAGAGTTGTTATCATGAATGCGTAGTTTGTTTTTTTTTATAAATGCATGATTAATTTTTCAAATGCTTTTTCTGCATCTATTGTTTTTTTTTAAAGATTTTATTTATTCATTTGAGAGAGAGAGAGCACGCACATGGCGCAGAGGGAGAGGCAGAAGCAGACCCCCCAGTGAGCAGGGAGCCCGTCCTGGGGCTTATTCCTGGGACCCTGAGATCATGACCTGAGCTGAAGGCAGCCACTTAACTGACTGAGCCACTGAGGCACCCCTCTGCATCTATTGATAATCATTTTTTTTCTTAATTTTTTCTATTAACATGGTACATTGTGCAGATTGATTTTCAACTGTTAAACTCTCTTGCATTCCTGGAGTAAAACTTAGTTGTTGTTGTCTTTTTATATATTCGATTTGCTAGTATAATGTTACACATTTTTTGTGTCTGTATTTACAAAGGATATTATTCTAGAGTTTTCTTTTCTTAGAGTGTCTTTGGTTTAAGTACTAGTATACTGGCCTCATAAAAAGAGTTGGGGAGTTTTCCGCCTTCCCTATTTCCTGAGTGTTTGTATGGGATGTGTATTATGTCTTCCTTAAATGTCTAATAGAATTTAACATTGAAGCCATTTGGGCCTGGAGTCTTTTTTGTGGGCAGATTTTTAAAGTTACATTTTCAGTTTCTTTAATATTATATGTTTAGTTTCTTTAATTGATATATGGCTGGTCAGACTTTTTATTTTTTCTTGTGTTAGTTTTGACCATTTATATCTCTTAAGAAATGTGTTCATTTCAGGGGCCCTGGGTAGCTCAGTTGGTTAAGTGTCCAACTCTTGATTTTGGCTCAGGCCTTGATCTCAGGGTTGTGAGATCAAGCCCTCCATAGGGCTCTGTGCTGGGTGTGGAACCTGCTTAAGATTCTCTCTCTCTCCCTCAGTCCTCCCTCCCTCTCTCAAAACAAACAAACAAACAAACAAACAAACAACAGTGTTCATTTCATCTAAATTATTGAATTTATTGACAAAGTTGTTCATAATATTTTGTTTTTGTTTTTTTAATGTCTGTAGGATCTGTAATGATGTTTCCCTCTTTTATTCCTGATATTGGTAATTTTGCATTTTTTCTTTTTTTAATTAATTGGTCAAGCTAGAGGTTGATAAATTTCATTGATATTCATATCAGTTTTATTGCTATTGATCAATGTATTGATATTGAGATAGAGAACTAGCTTTTGGTTTCATTGATTTTCTTCTCTCATTTGCTCAGTTTCTATTTCATTTATTTCTGATCTTGTCTTTATTTATTTTCTTTCTTCTCCTTCTATTGGGTATAATTTGATCTCCTTTTTCTAGCTTCTAATGTAGAAAGTTAACTCACCGAGTTTTAGAACTTTTATCTTTTTTAATGTAAGCCTTTGAAGCTATACATTTTCCCCTAAACATGACTTTAACTGAAAACAACAAATTTTGATATATTGTTTCATGTACTTCAAAACACTGTGTAATATTGCTTGTGATTTCTTTTACACATAGGTTATTTAGAAGTTTAGTCTTCAATTTCCAAATTTTGGAGGATTTTCTTTTGCTATTGATGTCTAACTTAATTCCATATGGTCAGAGAATATACTTTGTATGATTGCAATCCTCTAAATATATTAAACATTGTTTTATGGCCAAGCCTATAGTCTGTCTTGGTAAATGTTTGAAATGCACTTAAAAAGAAGGTATACTTTGCTGCTGTTGTGTGAAGTGTTCTATAAATGTCAACTTGGTCAAGTTGGTTGATAGTGTTGGTCAGGTGTTTTGTACACTTATCGATTTTTCTATCCCTTCTATCAATTACTGAGGAGTGTTGAAATATACAGCAATAGATATGAATTTCAGTATTTCTCTTCACTTCTGCCAGTTTTTGCTTTCTGTTTTGAACCTCTGTTATTAGGTACATAGATACTTTAGGTTATATTTTCTCAGTGAAGTAATATTTTCATAATTATAAAATCTTTTTAACTCTGGTGTTGTCTTGAGCCTACTTTGCCTGATATTAATATAACCATCCCTCTCTCTTACAGTTAGGGTTTTCATGGTATCCTTTTTACATTTATTTACTCTTAACGTCTGTATCTTTATATTTAAAGTGAATTTCTTGTAGATAGCATACATTTGGTCATTTTTCATCCAGTCTGATAATCTTATTTTAAGTGGAGTTCTGAATATTTGCATTTAATGTAATTATCAATATAGTTGGATTTAAATGTACCATCTTCCTGTTTGTTTTTTATTTATGTCACCTGTTTTTGTTCCTTTCCAGCTCTTTTCCTGCCTTTTCCTTATCCTGCCTCAATAAAGACTACTGAATAATTTTTGTATTCTCCACTTTATCTCCATTTTATCTCCACTGTTGGCTTATTAGCTTAAACTCCTTGTTTTACATTTAATGGTTGCTCTAGAGGTTACAACATGCATTTTACTTATCACTCATCACAAATCACACCACTTCATGTATAGCAGGGGTTGGCAAGCTACAGTCTTCAGGTCAAGTCTGGATCCCTACCTGCTTTTATAAGTAAAACCACAGCCATTCATTTATGTGCTCTTTATGGTATATTTTGTGCTACAGTGATAGAGTTGAGTTGTTGCAACAGAGACCATTAGCCTGTAAAACCTAAAATATTTGCTGTCCTGCCTTTTACAGCAAAAGTTTGCAAACCTCTGATATATAATGTATTTCTGTTTCTCATCTTTTCTTCAAATACTTTTTCTGCTTCCGTCCTTCCCAGAACCTCAATTACAAACATATTAGACCACTTAATATCGTTCCACATGTCACTAAGTCTCTGTTCATTTTTTATCTGTCTTTTTTTTTTTTTTAAGATTTTATTTATTTATTTGACAGAGAGAGGGATAGCCAGCGAGAGAGGGAACACAAGCAGGGGGAGTGGGAGAGGAAGAAGCAGGCTCATAGCGGAGGAGCCCGATGTGGGGCTCGATCCTAGAACGCCGGGATCATGCCCTGAGCCGAAGGCAGACGCCTAACGACTGAGCCACCCAGGCGCCCCATCTGTCTTTTTTTTTTAACATCAGATAATCCATTGCTGTGTCTTCACATTCATGGATTATTCTTCTATAATGAAAACTGCTATTATTAAGCCCATCTAGTGAATTTTTAATTTCAGATATTATATGTTTTCGTTTCTAGGAAATTTACTTGATTGTTTTTAATATCTTCTATTTCTCTATATTCTTCATGTTTTTCTTTAAATTGTGAATATATGTATAATAACTTTTTACATCTTTGCTAAGTCTGGCATTCATTTCTGGATCTATTGACTAATTTTTCTTCCGAGTCTAGCGTGACTTTTTTTTTTTCACATGTCTAGTACTTTTTGATGGGATGATGGTCAAAGTAAACATGTGTTTTTGAGTGTCTGAATTTCGTGTCTTTAAAGACTTTTGAATTCTTGGTTTACTTGTTAGTTAAGTTGCTAAGGGATCAGCTTGATGATTTAAGGCCTGTTTTTGAGTTTGGGGGACAGTTCTAGGATGATCTTTACTGTTGAGTTCGGGTAGTCCTTCAACTAAGATGTTGCTGTTCTGGGTTCTCCATTTAATGCCCTGGCTGCTCAGTGAAGAAGTCTTACTCTGGCTGGTCAAAACTTAATTGTCTCTTAACTCTCCGTGAGCTCTGGGAATTTTTCTGCTTAGACTTCTTCTTCTCTTTACTCAGACTCTTGAAGTTTCACATTACACATATGGATTAGTGTTTAGCACAGACTTAGAATATTCCTATACAGACTTATGGACCCCATTGCCTGTGTCATTGTCTCCTCTGGTACTTTACCCTAAAACTTCCAGGTACCTCAGCCCTGGTGAACTCAGCCCCCTGTCCCCCACTTCTGCTTTTTTTTTTTTTTTTAAATAGACTCCACACCCAACATGGGGCTTGAACTCACAACCCTGAGATTAAGAGTCACATTGTCCAAGGACTGAGCCAGCCCGACGCCCCTGTTCAGTACATTTTGATTTCCCCTTCCTGTATCACAATCCAGAAAGCCAAAGTGATTGGCTTACCTCATTTGATCCTCAGAGATCATAGTCCCACTTCTCCTGTTTTTTATTGTCTAAAAACATTTTTTCATGTATTTTATTCAGTTTTCTAATAGTTTATAGCAGAATGCCAAGTCTACTACCAGTTATTCCAACATGGCAAAAACCCAATTTTACTTTAGAAAATAGTTTTTTAATTTTACTCTTGTGTTTTTTTAAAGTAGTCTTCATGCCCAGCATGGAGCCCAGTGTGGGGCTTGAACTCATGACCCCAAGATCAAGACCTGAGCCGTGACCAAGAGTCAAACACCCAACTGACTGAGCCACCCAGGAGCCCCTACTTTTGCATTTTATTTTTATTTTTATTTTTTTAAGATTTTTTAAATTTATTTATGAGATAGAGACAGCCAGCGAGAGAGGGAACACAAGCAGGGGGAGTGGGAAAGGAAGAAGCAGGCTCACATCAGAGGAGCCTGATGTGGGGCTCGATCCCATAACACCGGGATAACGCCCTGAGCCGAAGGCAGACGCTTAACCGCTGTGCCACCCAGGCGCCCCTACTTTTGCATTTTAAAGATACATGGTGTCACCTACAATAACAACAACTGTTTCATCCCTTCCGATATTCATATTTTCTATTTAATTATCTTGCCTAATTCATTGGCTAGTACATCCGGGACAGTCTTAAATAATAGTATTGATATTTTCTCGGTATTTTTCCCTAAGGGTAGATGGGAAAGCTCTTTAAAGAGATAACATCAAGAGTTAATGGAAGTGTTGGAGGAAAAAGACACTCTCAACTGGTGTTGGTAAAGATATAAATTAATATAATGTTTTGGGAAGGTAATCTGTACCCACTCAGCTGTGCCACTTCTCGGAATCCGGTTATTTCACAAGTGTTCGAGGATCCAGGTGCAAAGGTGTTTGTTGCGGCATCATTTATAATAGCAAAAAATTGTAAAGTCATAACCCATGACCATGTTTCAAATGAGAATAGAGCAATTATTAGATTTTAACTGACAGGACATGATAGTAAAAAATTGGGTATTGACCTGATGCTCCTCTAGCAATATTCCCAGGTGTCTTGTTTTGGCAGGTGTATGGCACAGCCCCGAGTACGTTCTCCTTCTGTTAGCAGAGTGTCCTTGTTCGTCTGTGCTCTGGAGACATACGAGAACTCAGGAAAGGCTGGCTCTTTGGGCATAGAATGAGAATACGAAGGTGCCAATCTCCAACCACATGATTCAGTCTCTTTTATGTAATAATTTCTGGTTTTTGAAGTGGGATTTTGAAGCCCACTATTAGCCAGAATCTGGATTACATCAAACGTGGAAGAAACTTCATTGTAGACATGGCTCCTTGAGCATTAATATATTGGGGTGCTCTTCACCCCAATGTTCAGATTCAGGGGTGCCTGGGTGGTGCAGTCGTTAAGCGTCTGCCTTCGGCTCAGGGCGTGATCCCGGCATTTTGGGATCAAGCCCCGCATCAGGCTCCTCCCCTGGGAGCCTGCTTCTTCGTCTCCCACTCCCCCTGCTTGTGTTCCCTCTCTCGCTGGCTGTCTCTGTCTCTGTCAAATAAATAAATAAAATCTTTTTTAAAAAATTAAAAATAAATAAATATGTTCAGATTTATAAATTTGATACAGTACTGACTTGTAGTTAATGCGTTTTTATTTTTTTTATTTTTTTTTTTTAAGATTTTATTTATTTATGTGACAGAGAGACAGCCAGCGAGAGAGGGAACACAGCAGGCGAGTGAGAGAGGAAGAAGCAGGCTCCTAGCGGAGGAGCCTGATGTGGGGCTCGATCCCGGAACCCCAGGATCACGCCCTGAGCCGAAGGCAGACGCTTTAACGACTGCGCTACCCAGGCGCCCCAGTTAATGCGTTTTTAAAAGACGTGCCCAGCCAGTTCAGTACAGTTAGCACGAATGAGAGCTGGTTTGGCAGACCGCACGTTCCTGAGTGGAGAGGCCTCACTAATCTGTTTGTGTTCCTGGCCATGGTCTCCCCTTCTTCACGATTACATGTTCTGCTGAATGGTTTTGGCCCATAATGACTTTTCACAGGTATGCAAGTGTTTAGGCTAAAGTTACCATAAGAGTATTAAACACAAATATTACTTCGGATTTTATTTTATTTATTTTTTTAAAGATTTTATTTATTTACTTGACAGAGAGACAGCCAGCGAGAGAGGGAACACAAGCAGGGGGAGTGGGAGAGGAAGAAGCAGGGTCTCAGCAGAGGAGCCTGATGTGGGGCTCGATCCCAGAACACCAGGATCACGCCCTGAGCCAAAGGCAGACAGACGCTTAATGACTGTGCCACCCAGGCGCCCCTATTTCGGATTTTAAAGTGGATATTTTAGAGACACCTGGGTGGCTCAGTTGGTGGAGCATCCGCCTTCGGCTGAGGTCTGATCCCGGGGTCCTGGGATCGAGTCCTGCCTCAGGCTCCTTGCTCAGCGGGGAGCCTGCTTCTCCCTCTGCCTGCAGGTCCCCCTGCTTGTGCTCACTCTCTTTGACAAATAAAAAAATAAATAAAATCTTAAAAAAAAATAAAATAAAATGGATATTTTACAGTGGCTTGAGCCAGGAAAACACCTTCAAAAAACTTGTCAGCTATTAATTAGAGATTGGTGGAAGACTTCTGACGTCATGGAAAGTACCACGAAGTTATTGTAGCCTGCAAAGAAATGATTCACAACTATATACCTGAACGAAACTGAAGGAAATTTTGCCCGCAGGCATGCTAGGACTTCAGGGGATATGGAGGAAAAAACAACGGCAACATAGCCACACCAGAGACTATGCTTTAGTGATATGATAACCTGAATTGCACTGAGTATATTAAATTATTGTTCCCGTTTATGGAAATGTGTTCTCTCCGCTAAATAGAGTATTCTTGAATGGGCTACAGTTGCAGCCTTGGAGAGTGTCACAAATTAGGAATAAATGACTCTTGGTTACACATTATAGAAACTCAAATTTCAACAGAAAAGACGTATTGGCTCTTGTAACTACGAATCTAGAAGGAGCATTGGCTTGTCATCAGAACTCTCTAGAACAGTTTTGTCTGGCTTTCCTCTGTGTTAACATCACTTTTCGGTGGGTTAATCCCTTGTTGAAGGTACCTTTTTGTAGTTCTAGGCTTTTATGATTCTTTTTTATTTTTATTTTATTTTTTTAGATTTTATTTATTTATTTGACAGAGACAGCCAGCGAGAGAGGGAACACAAGCAGGGGGAGTGGGAGAGGAAGAAGCAGGCTCCCAGCAGAAGAGCCTGATGTGGGGCTCGATCCCAGAACGCCGGGATCACGCCCTGAGCCGAAGGCAGACGCCCAACGACTGCGCCACCCAGGCGCCCCTAGGCTTTTATGATTCTTAAGGCCCATGCTGTCATGTAGTGAGAGCTTCATTCTCTCGCTTCCATGATACACCCGAAGGGAGGACTCGGACTGACCAGTCTGGTCATGTGCCCGTGGGCTCAGTGAGGCCAAGGAATGGGCAGGACCACCAAGCTGTGAAAGGCAGCTCCCAAAAGAAAAATAGGAATCCTCTGCTGAGGAAGAGAAAGGGCTGCTGTGCCCATGAAGACGACCGAGGTCCAAGTATAATAACAGAAGTGGAAGGAGGATCACGTAGCATTACCCCTGAAAGGTTGTAAGTGACGTGACTTCATGCCTGTGATCTGATTTTTAAGTATTCCGGAGGGAGAAAAGTGGAGGCAGAGAGAAGACGGAAAATCAGCAGGACTGACCCATGTTAAGGCTGGGTGGTAAATATACAGGCATTCTGTATATTACCTACTCTGCTTCGGTGAGCCTTTAAAATTCTGCTTAAAGACGTGAAGGACAAAAACAAGTGCAGTTTCTAATTGACTACAATTGTTTCTAAGAAATAAAAGGTAAGAGAGACGCAGAGAGGAAAGATTATATGTCATTTGCCCAGACGGGCAAGTCTCAGGATAGATCCTTTTCTTAGACGGCTGATTTATCTATTTTTGGTCCTAGAAACGTTATCAGGCAGGGTCTACTCGGGAAAACAGAAACCAGTCTGGGTCTTTCAAAGAGAGGGAGTTGAATATGTGAAATCGGTGCTGAAAGTGTAGGAAGGGCTAGAACAGCAAAATGGAAAAGAGGGCCCAGAGGGAGTGAGAAGGATTCTAATCCTACGTCAGAAGCTCCTGTGCCCCTGACCTGGCGCCCCCAGGTGTGTGCTGGCTGCTGTGTGTTTGAGCTGCTGTCACGGTCAGCTCTGCATCTGCCAAAGGGGTGCCACTTTTACCGGAGACGGAAGGTCCAGAGGGTAGAAAGGCTGTGGGGTCCAGAGTCACCCACCCCTATGCCCCTACACCCAACACCCAGCAGCCACTAGCAATGGCTGCATTTCCACTGCAAGTTTCCAAACAGGAAACTTCTTTTTTCTTTGCCTGACTTCCTCTCAGTGCTTCCTGTTGATAGACTCGAACAGGAAGCCAGCTGCAAGGAAGGAAGCCTGGGAAATGTCATTTGTAGAATTCCAGGTGCATCAGTAGAGAGTAGAGCATGGCAGGTGTTGAGCGGAGAGACAACATGTAAATGACCAGCATAGTCCACCCTCTGGGCAACTTGGCATCTCTATGCACCACTCTTCCCATATTTCAAATTCTTTTTTTTTTTTTAAGATTTATTTATTTATTTAGAGAGAGAGAGAGAGAGAGAGAGTGTGTGTGTGTGTGTGTGCGCGCACAAGTGGGAGGGGCAGAGAGAGAGGGAGAGATAATCTCAAGCAGACTCATCACTGAGCGTGGAGTCCTACATGAGGCTCGATCTCACGACCCTGAGATGACCATCCAAACTGAAACCAAGAGTTAGAGGCTCAACTGACTGTACCATCCAGGTGCCCCCCCCCATATTTAAAATTCTAAACAAATTCCTGAGTCTGCTTTACAATAGGTAACTATCCTTAGTACAAAAAAAGATGCCCTCTCCGTCTCCCAAAATGGGAGCTGTTAATTCCTCTTTTAGGTCAGTCATAATCAAATTTAATGGAATCGGGACATCTAGGTGGCTCAGTCAGTTAAGTGTCCAACTCTTGATTTCTGTTTGGGTCATGATCTCAGGATTGTGAAATGGAGCCCCATGTCGGGCTCGCAGTGGGCATGGGGACTGGTTAAGATTCTCTCTCCCTCTGCCCCTACCCCTCCCTTAAAAAGTTTTTTTTTTTAGTGGAATCATGTGATGTTTCCCTGCTGGAGGTGTTCCTATCTTGAGAGCTAAGACCTTGGCAGGGAGAGAAAGCAAAAATTCTGCAAATGGGTTATTATCCATCCCTTGGTTTCTAGAATTAAATATTCTAGCTATGGAAAAAATAGCGTTATATATTAGTCAGTGGTGAAAAGCATATAGCACGTCCATTTGGATAGCACCCCTATTTCTCGGGGTATCGTCTCTCAGATGGGGTCCTAATGGAATATTCAGTTGGTTATTCTACCGTTTTATCAGGTGAGCTGCCTCTGGGTGGCAGAGTACATGGCAGGTTTTATGGCAGCCAGGGAAGGAGGCTGGCTGACCGCCACAGGTCATCTTGTCCACCTGATTTCTGAAAGGCTTCTCTGTAGTGGGTCCCCTTTATTAAACATTGGCATGAGCACCAAAACTTTATACTCTGTACCCACTCCAAGAGGTATATCCATCTGTCTTTCCCCCACATGCCTCTTCCCCACATGACCACCAATCCTTCTATCCAGTTCTTTCTAAATCCTTGATTGTTTGGCCAACTTGTTAGCCATTGTCCATGGATCTAGGTAAAATCTATGCCTCTATCTCTTTGTCCATGCAAAGTGGACAATCAGACACTCACTGAGGAGATTTCCTTTACCTAATGTCTTTCAGGGACACTCCTGCTGGAGTTGGGATGTTTCTGCCATCCACTTCCAGCCGCTGCCGGCATATTGTGGAGAACCATCTGTAAATGAGGCTTTAACTGTTTCTTCCTCAGCCAAGTAGTTTAGGGAACTCAACAACCATATGTGTGAGTGGAGGAAAGGCAGCAATGGACCAGGAGTAGGAGCTGTGGCATGTGCCCCCTGCTCATGAACTTATTTGTGGATTCAGGACCTGTTCAGTCCAGTCTTGTACTTAACATTTCACCTTGGTGAGGGAGTGCTGCTGCACGTGGCCAAATGTATAATTTGGTGCATCAGTAACACCCATGATAGGCAACTCAGGCATAGCCACTTGCTGTCCGTGGTCAGGCATCAGGCTCTAATAAGAGGGCCTGGTGGCATTCCAAAACCTCTTTTTCAAAAGGAGAATAGTTATGTGCTGGAGAGGTGTGATGGGTAATTTTATGTGTCAACTTGACCGGTCTACGGTGTACACAGTACTTTGGTCAAACATTCTGAGTGTTTCTGTGAGAATGATTTTGAATGCACTTAACATTTAAATTGATAGTAGAGCAGATTGCCCTCCCTAATACGGGTGGGCCTCATCCAATCAGTTGAAGCCCTGAATAGAGCAAAAGGCTGATCCTCCCCCAAGTAAGAGAGTATTTCCTCCTGCCCAGCTACCTTGAGCTGGGACATTGGCTTTTTTCCTGCCTTTGGACTCAAACTGAAACATTGGCTCTCCCTGAGTCTCAAGCGGGCCAGCCTTCGGACTAGAACTCACCCCACTGGCTTTCCTGGTTCTCAGGCCTTCAGTCTTGGACTGGAACAACGACAGCAGCTCCCCTGGGTCTCCCGCTTGCCAACTGCAAAATTTTGGACTTACTACCCTCCAGAATCATTTGAGCCAATTCCTTGTAATAAATCATATATGCATTCTATTGGTTCTGTTTCCCTGGAGAACCCTAATTTATACAAGAAGTATTGAATTTTCTCTCAAATTCTAAGGGCCATGGTTCCCCTGTTGGGGCTGGTCGTAGGCTCCGTACAGCACCCCCTGTCTCCCACAAACCTCTGACACCACTGCAGTGGCTGTGTCATAAGGCCTGTGTAGCAGGGCAACTAGTACTGTAGCCTGCACCTTGTGCAGAACCTTTTCTTGCTCTGGGCCACAATTAAAACTCACCATCTTGGGCGCCTGGGTGGCTCAGTTGGTTAAGCGTCTGCCTTCGGCTCACAGGTCATGATCCCAGGGTCCTGGGATCGAGCCCCGTGTTGGGCTCTAGGCTCAGCAGGGAGTCTGCTTCTCCTTCTCCGTCTGCCTGCCTCTCTGCCTACTGGTGCTGTCTCTCTCTCTCTCTCTCAAATAAATGAATACAATCTTAAAAAACAACAACAACTCACTGTCTTATGAGTTACTCAGTGTGTAGGTTGGAACAGCACCTAGATGCCATGTATTATTGCTCCCAAACCAAACAGTTCCCACAACTTGTTTTTTACGGTGGTGGCATGAGGTGCACCAGTTGGTATTTCACTTTATCGTGGGCTAATCCCAACTTGCCCCAGATCGCGTGACCCCTAAGAATTTCAACAAGGAGGCAGGACCCTCCCTCTTCATGGTCTTTGTCTCCTACCTTGTGCCATGCGTTTGTCTCACTACGGTATTGAGGATCGTTGCTGCGTTCTGCTCATTGTGTCCAGTCAGCATGACATCATCAAGTGCGGGGTCCCTGACAGGTACAAGCAAACTGCTGCTCGTGTTTCTTGCTAATCCAGGTAGAGAGGAGAACATCTCTCCAAGGCGATGGCTGTCTTCCAGGTGCCGGCTACTATGTTGATTTGTTTCCATGGAAAGTTCACATCTGGAAAAGAGCTACAATTAAAATTACTCATTGATTAAGGACACTATAATTTATAGTCAGTGTCCAAGATCCACCCACGTTCTAGAGGCCAAATGGTGAATTAAATGCAGCAGCTCTAGGAATCGCCACCCTAACATCTTTGAAGCCTTTGCTGCTGGCGCTAATCTCCGCGTATCCCCTAGAGATGCGGTATTGGTTTTAGTTTATCCTGGTAAGGAGAGGAAGTTTGTTCCTTCTTACCGTAACAGCCCTCACACCATGATCAGGGAGCAAATGTGGGGCTTCTGCCAGTTGCTAAGAGGGACTTTTTGGAACCGTACTTTAGAAACTGGGGAAATTGCCATAGAGTGAGATCAACTCAGGCCAGAACCCCATTTATTACTTGACCTCAATAAGCCCCTCCCTTGATTGGTGACTCACAGTCGTGTTCTGGGTGCCCAGGGATTAACACCAATTCAGAAGCATCATCTGGCAATCCCTGGAAGGTCCAGATATTTCTCTTTCCCAGTCTTCAGTCATCCTACTGCGTGGTTTCATTTACATTCATTTAGTAATGACTTACTAGGACATTATTTCCGGTATCTTTGAGGAAGACATGAGGAAAATGTTCTAGTATGTACTTGTGTAGTGTGGTACTACGTTGATCAAAGGCTCAATAAACCCATTTCTGTAAGTTGGGTTAGGTCTGAAGTATATATGACAGGCTGTCATGCTCCGATATGGCAAACCAGGTCAGAGTCTTGCTCAAGAGACCTAGAGTTTCTGGTCGTCTTCGCTTTTGTTTGTTGGTTGGATTTTTTTGGTTATATAGATCAATTTAATACTCCAGGAAACTGTTCATCAAATAATTCCCAGAGACAACATGATCAACTAGCCATCGCCAAAGATCCACCCCTGTTGTATATATATGGTAATTGTGTACACGTTGTCTCTGGCATTTAACCACTGTCACTTGGTCTTTGCCACCCTGGGACCTCATCATCCCCATTTCAGTGAAGACATCTCCCTTCGTGCCATTTCCATCCTATAGGTGACAGCCACAATATCTTAGTGAAGGAAGTATCCTCTGGACATCTGGGTTTCTTCCTCCACATTATGCCAGAACTTCTGGCATCTCAACTTCACTGAATATAGTCCACCCTTAAGTTCAAGGTGTGGTCTGCCCATGAAACAAATTTTTAGAGCCACTCCCAAGTGTTTGAACTAACACATAAAATCCACAGTCTCTGGTAAATGCACCCCTAGGAATAAGTCCAGCCTGCTGCAACATTGTTATCCCTCAGCATCCATTACTAGACATATTCCCATGTGTGTGCCAAGGTGAATTAGGAAAGTCTTGCAATACTTTATGTATAAATTATCTCCTCCCACATGATATTTTTCATTATCCCCCCCCCTGGGAAATGCTGATTCTGGTTATGGTCTGGTGGCAATGAGGGGTGGTGAGATGTGTCTGGAAGAAAATTGGCATCCCCTTGAAAGGTCATTGCCTCAGGTGTGTTATTACAGAGTCTTCGAGCGAGGGAAGGCTGGTCTCCTCAGACAAAGGAGAGGCTGCTCCCTGGCAAGGGGGAGACTCATGGGAATGTACGTTCTCAGATCGTCAGAATCTATTCATATGTTCCCATTCCAAGTCTCAGGGTCTCCTTCACCCTCAATACCCATCACATAAGAGACTTGGTCAGATGTAAAATCAACTTCTGTTGTAATTTTACAACCCACACAATTACATTAGTGTCTAAGTTTTAGCCCTGTCCATCCTGTGGCTTCACGGAGGTTCCTTTAGGGCCACTGTCGAAGTTCTCTGGTTTTCTAATGGTGACTTGAGCTGGGTTTAAAGCTTGAAGCTTGTCATTTCCTTTCTATAAGTGCCTCAGTACAGTCAGAAGCAGCTTACCTGATGAGGGTGAGTCCTTGTAGTCGTCGTTACTAACATCATGGTCAGATGCAGAAGCCCCTCGGTCACCCGAAGTGTTGGTTCAATAGGACTTCACCCTAAGCAAAGGTTGAGAAGTAATCAGAATGTCACTACATGACACGGATTACCAGCCTTCTTTAGTGGTAGTAGGGCCATCATTCTATTCAAGCTCAAAACAGTCAGCAAACCAAGCCCCAAACCCAGTTTTAGAGAGTCTATTTCCTGGGACCTTTTCTATAACTGAGATGATATAGGGAGAGTCCTACCCAGAAAATAGAAGCCATTCTAGATATTCTAGACAAAGATAACCCAGTACTGGAAATTATACAGGTGTGGGAAGGTGTGGAAGAGCACAGATGAGGATGGGGGCTGAGGAACAAAAAGAAAGGGGGGAATGAGACTCGGGGTCGCAAGCTGCTGATGCTCCTTCAAGCTGGAGCCCACGAGCGTGTAACTCCTGCTGCGCTTTTGGAGACACGGCCAGACCTGGATCCGCTGAAGACATACCGCTTCGATCAGAGCTGGAGCCTCCAGAAGGATTCTGCATCCGCCCAAGCTGCTGTCGTCCACAGCCATGCCGGCCTGCTGCTATCCGGCAACCGCCAGCCGCGGGCAGAGCTAGAGCGGGAAGTGTCCCCCTTCCTCTGGTCCTCTGGGTCCCATTTTCCATAGCCTGCAGGAAGCCAGCTGGTGAGAGAGCCTGGGTCATGTAGTTTGCACCCTCTCAGCCCCATCCGAACAGAGCAGAATATAAAAAGGCAGTTTGGGGACCCCTGGGTGGCACAGCGGTTAAGTGTCTGCCTTCGGCTCAGGGCGTGATCCCGGCGTTATGGGATCGAGCCCCACATCAGGCTCCTCTGCTATGAGCCTGCTTCTTCCTCTCCCACTCCCCTGCTTGTGTTCCCTCTCTCGCTGGCTGTCTCTATCTCTGTCAAATAAATAAATAAAATCTTTAAAAAAAAATAAAAAATAAAAAGGCAGTTTGGGGGCTTAAAAACAGTAGGTAAATAACCGATACAGAAACCAAAATCAGTTGCCTAAGTTATGAGGGCCCTGCTTCCTTACAAGGGCAAGGAAAAACTTACTCAGCCCTAGATGGGTAGGTTAAAGAAAAATGGCAGCTTCCCCTGCCCGGCAGTCGCTATAGTCCACCGTTTCCCCAGTAGAAATCCCTTAGTTACTGAACATCACTATTCTGTAAGCTGAGCTCATGCTGTTATACTTTAATCTTGTGATTTAAGTGGAAAGTATAAATCAGAGTAGATTAGCAATCAGATACACATTTTTTAAAAAATCAGATACACATTATTTATTTATTTTGGAGAGAGAGAGAGCGCGCGTGCACAGGGGCAAGGGGCAGAGGGAGAGGGAGAATCCCAAGCAGACTCCCTGCTGAGTGTGGACCCAACTTGGGGCTTGATCTCACGTCCTGAGATCACAACTTGAGCCGAAATCAAGAGTCAGATGCTTAACCCACTGAGCTACCCAGGCGCCCCATCAGATACACATTTTTATATTAACTACTGTAGTTCTACCATATTTCCCATATCCTCATCATTTTCACAAGTAATGCTATTTTACTTAGAGATCAAAGGCATCTGAAATAAACTCTGATCTCATCTCCTTCGAGATCGGTACACTTCATTCTCTCTTCCTGTTGCAAAGAAGAAGGTGCCCTCTCCTCCTACCCCTCACTAATCCTTTCCAGTGATAACCATTCTAGTATGTTCTCAGGCTCATTCCTCCCTGCTTTATCTGGAAATTTATTTCTTCAGGTACTTTTTTCTTTCCAAAATATTCAAATTCTTCTCAGTGTTGACCACACCTCTGCTTACTTTCACTGTCTCCCTTATTCTTTCCCTTCACAGCAAAATTCCGTGAGGGGTTGTGGGTACTTGTTCCTTTCATCCCATTCTCCCTGAAACCCACCCTAACACAGACACGCACACGCACGCAGAACACAGGTGCACACATGCACACACACAGAGACACAGACACGCCACACACATGCACGCACACACACACACACACCCCACTGATATATCCAGTGGTTGACTCTTAGTCGCTGTCTTACCAAAGCAAACACAGCTGATTGCCCTTTCTCCCTGAAATGCTTTTCTCACTTCCAGGATGTCTTCCTGGCTTTCTGGTTTTCCTTGGGTGTCTTTGTCAGAGGGCCAGGGGCTCACCTCTGTTCCACACGGCCTGCCTCCTTTGGTAGTCCCATCCAGTCTCATGACTTGAAATACCATCCAAAGGCCGATTCCCAGTCTCACATCCCCAGCCTGGACCTATTTCCTCAACTCTACTCTTACATCCAAACGCCCACCCTTTATCTCTTGTTGGATGGATAACAGGACACCTGAACCTTGTCCAAACTTGAGCTGCAGAGACCAGTCCCCGCAGGTTCCTCTCCTAGTCTTCCCCATCTCAGCAGACGGGACCTCCGCTCAGCCCGTACTCACGCCGTACAGCCTGGAGTCACCCTTGTTTGTTCTCTGGCTCTCCCCGTCATACGTGCGCTACCTGGTCGTGGTCCCGCGTGTGTGTCCGTGGGCATGTGAGTTGTCTTTTCCCTTTTATCTATCAGAGTCTTTTCATTAAGCCTCTTAAACTTACTCTTAATCCTGTCTTGGAATCCTAGCCTCCTTTTCCGGGCTGGAGTACCCGGCACTGGGAATGTAGCTGCCTGCGGGTATTTCACTTTAGGGAATAGTCCTGTGACTGCCCTTTGACACGGTCGCTGCTGGCCATTCCCCCAGGCCTCAGCCTTCTTCAGAGCTCCTGGTTCTCCATCTGCTTGTCAAAAGCGGTGCTCAGGTCTCTCCAGTCAGGAGACAATTTCCCGCTTTGCTTTCACTGTTAAACATCCTCCCACTCCCTATCAACTCTCAGTTAGGAGCCTGTTTAAATTTGCACACAGTGACTACTGTTGGCAACACTTAATAATACTGATGCTTACTTCGAACGTCTATGAATTGCCTGGAGAGCAAATTCTTATTGAAACTTAAACTAAAAAAAAAAAAAAATCCATTTTCCCCCCAAGGAATTAGCTTTTCACTAAAACTTTTAAGAATAGAGTTAGTGTTTTTATAACACTTTCACGTCTGAAGAAGAGCAGGCAATGTCTTGGACATCAATGAATCATTCTTCTATGAAACCAACTTTGGTTCCTTTCAGAGTTAGGAGTAGATTTTAAAGAAAAGTTGCACTAATAATTAGATGAAAGTTATCAAAGAATTCAGAATCTTTAGAAATAACTTATAAATTGGGATTCTCTGGTTACCAACAAAAGGAAAGTCAACTCATATTGGCTTAAGAAAAATGACATTTATTGGGTCAGGTAACTGAAAAGTGCAAGGATAGATGTAGCCAAACACATGGCTGGGATTAGGGCTGGGGTTGGCAAAAGGCAGCCTGTGGCTATTTTTGTAAATAAAGCTTTATTGGAACACTGCCGTACCCATCGCTTCTCCTATTGTCTGTGGCCACTTTCGTGCTACAGTGGCAGAATTGAGTAATACAGTGGTGAAGAGAGAGAGACCTCTGGCCCACTATGATGTGTGGGTTTTCCCTGCAAATGAAGCAATTCTCCAACACTAATTCAGCTCCGTTCTGACACTACCTCCGTGGAGATGGCGTCAGATTGGCGGGTTAAGGGCTCAGTCCCACAAGTCCTTCTCCGCTTCAGATGCCCAGCGCTAGGCCAGGTTGTCACCTGTGCTTCTGACCGACGCCGTCAATCAGAGGACCCCCTCCTTGGGTACGATTAGTTTGCTGGAGTGGCTCACAGAACTGAGGAGACCCGTTTACTCCCTACATTTCCAGTTCATTACAAAAGATATTAAAGGATACAGATGAACAGCCAGATGAAGAGACCTAGGGCAAGATCCCAAATGCAGGAACTTCTGTCCCACGGAATTTGGGGCCAGCAAGTGGATGCATTCTGGTTCTGGTTCGCCAGTCTGGAAGCTCTCAGACCTGTGTCCTTTTGGGGTTTTCTGGAGGCTTCATTATGTAGGCGTGATTGATTAAGTCATTGGCCATTGGTGACTCCTTCAACCTCCAGCTCCTCGTCTCTCTCCAGAGGTCATGGGGAGGGACTGGAAGTTCCAACCCTCTGGTCTAATAAATCTAATCTAATGGTTGGTTTCCCTGGCACACCCCATCCCCACCCCTGCATCCTAGGGGCCTTCCAAGAGTCGCCTCCTTAACATAAACTCGGCTGTGGCAGAACGGGACTTCACGGTGAATAGCAAGACACCCACGGCACCTTAATGGCTCTGACGTGACTTCATAAACTGAGGATGAAAGACCAAATTTTAGAACAAAAGATGCTCCTGTTGCTCTTATTGCTTAGGAAATTACAAGGGTTTGGGGAGCTCTGAGCCAGGAACCATAGGCAAAGTCCAAAATATATATTTATTATAAATAATAATCTCATACCTGTAAGCCGTAAAGTATTTCCTGTCTCTGGCCCTTTACAGAAAAAAAATGACCAGCCTAGGGAACAAAATGTTGTCAGTAGGATCTGGCCTTTCTCTCTTTCTCCTCTCTGCTTTCCTCAGGGCTGCTCCTTTCTCATGTAGGCTCTGTCATGGTGGCAGTCCATCCGTGATCGATAGCTCCAGGCTTCCATCCACACCGGAGTCCTCTTCTTTTCCGGTTGCTCCAATAAAAATGCTAGATTCACTTTAACCGAACCTCCTTTACTTGCTTTGTTTGGTGCGTCCATCCCCAAGCCAGTTACTGGCCGTGGGAATGCAGTGCTCTGATTTGTCAGATCTGGGTCACAGGTTGGCCTCTGGCGTGATGAGTCGAGTCAGTATCTCCCAAACCTAAAAACTAAAAGAGATGATGGGGAATCCTCTTAAGAAAAGTTGGGGAGGGGCGCCTGGGTGGCTCACTCGTTAAGCGTCTGCCTTCGGCTCAGGGCGTGATCCCAGAGTCCTGGGATCAAGCCCCACATCAGGCTCCTCCACTGGGAGCCTGCTTCCTCCTCTCCCACTCCCCCTGCCTGTGTTCCCTCTCTCTCTGGCTGTCTCTATCTCTGTCAAATAAATAAATAAAATCTTAAAAAAAAAGAAAGAGAAAGAAAGAAAGAAAGAAAGAAAGAAAGAAGGAAAGAAAAGTTGCGGGGCACCTGGGTGGCACAGCAGTTGGGCGTCTGCCTTCGGCTCAGGGCGTGATCCCGGCGTTACGGGATCGAGCCCCACATCAGGCTCCTCCGCTATGAGCCTGCTTCTTCCTCTCCCACTCCCCCTGCTTGTGTTCCCTCTCTCGCTGCCTGTCTCTCTCTGTCGAATAAATAAATGGAATCTTAAAAAAAAAAGAAAGAAAGAAAGAAAAGTTGGGGAGTAATTACCAGAAAAAGGTATTGAGAGAAAAGAGGGAGGAGTGAGAATAGAATAATGAGTAAACAAAAGGGAAATTGTATAACAGGCTGGTACACAAAAACATCCACTGAAAGAATGCAAATAACAGCTTTTAAATAGGTATAGCTTCTTCTGTTAATACAAAAATACATACTTTTGGGGCGCCTGGGTGGCACAGCGGTTAAGCGTCTGCCTTCGGCTCAGGGCGTGATCCCGGCGTTATGGGATCGAGCCCCACATCAGGCTCCTCCGCTATGAGCCTGCTTCTTCCTCTCCCACTCCCCCTGCTTGTGTTCCCTCTCTCGCTGGCTGTCTCTATCTCTGTCGAATAAATAAATAAAATCTTTAAAAAAAAAAATACATACTTTTCCCTTTCACCAGTTCATTTTAAATCGAGATTTTAGGTCAACTGTATGAAATTACCATCTATTGGTCAAAACAGTTGAATATTGGCAACTTCATGCAGTTTGTACTAGTTGTATTAGAGACAGGAATTTCTTAAACAAGTTATGGAAAACACATTAATAGATTGATAAATTGGACTATATTAAAACTAAAAGCTTCTTTTTAATGAGAACCACCCTAAATGAAGTTAAAAAATCAAACCACACACTGGGAGGAGATATTTACAAAGCGTATACTTGATGAAGGATTAGAATGTTGGGTATTTAAAGGATACCTATAAATAAATAAGAAAAAACCAACCACCCGACTTGAAAAATAAGAAAGGATATTGTGTAGATAGTGTAACTGTCCCCATTCGTCACCCCCTGCCAATATTCACACCCTTTGTTGTGTGACTTCACAGTTCTTCCCACTAACAGGGCAGAAGGTGTTTCTTCTTCTCTTGACTTTACATTTGGCCCTGTGATTTCCTTGAGACCATTACAGTAGGGTAGATGTGACCATGTGCCAGTTGCAAGCCTAAGCCCTAAGAGGCTTCATCTATTTCCACTTGGTCTTTTGCCCTTTTGGCATTGTCGTGAGAAGAAATTGGCCAGGCCAGCCAGCCGGTCGCAGGAGGAAGATACGAGACCATGTAGTAACACGGCCACCCCAGAATCAGCTGACTCCTAGGTATGTGAGTGGGCCCAGGCAAGATCAGCAGAGCTGTCCTAACAAGTCCACCCTAAATCAGCCAACGCCCAGGCTTGTGAGCTACATAAATTACTGTGTAACATTATTTTTTGTAGTTAATTGTTACACAGTGTTAGTTAACAACATTGTAATGAGCAAGCAGTTCACCGAATCAGTCAATAAACATTAACTGTTCAATCCACACAAATAAAAGCAATGACATACCATTGCATATCTGTAAGATGGGCAAAATTAACAAGTCTGGTAATGTTAAGTACTGACGAAGATGAGAAGCAGTAGTTGATATATACGGTTAATGGGAGTATACACTTAAATACCAGGTGACACGGTCTGGCTATTGAGTTGCAAGTGTAAGTCCCCTGGGTGAGGCATCCAGGAAAGCTTTTTTTCCCTCTGATAAAAAAAGAAGACAGGCTGGGTTGGTAGTTGTCTTTCGTCTTTTCCTCTTCTTCCTGCCAGGAGTGTGGACATCAGGCTGGAGATGGGGCAACTGTCTTGCAACATAAGTTGTTTTAATTTCGTGGATTACATTTTTCGTGTATTAAATCCATTTGGTTCCTACCTCAACCCCCCCCCCAAGTTTCTTTTCTTGGATAATAATAGTAAAGCAAAAGGAGAACGGTTAACATTTATTACATGTCGTTTTGAGTGCTATGTGTACATTAACTCATTCAATCCTCACAATAATCCTATGAAATAAATATTTTTTGTTCCATTTTACAGATAAGGAAATGGATAACAGAGGTTAAATAAATTGCCCAGGGTCATGCAGCTGTTAAGTGGTAGAGCCAGAATCCCAGATCCAGCTACCAAATCAGTGTCTATGCTTATAGCTATGTGCTACTCTTGGGGCGCCGGGGGGCTCGGTCAGTTAAGCATCTCCCTTCAGCTCAGGTCATGATCTCAGCATCCTGGGATGGAGCCCCGTGTGGGGCTCCCTGCTCAGTGGGGAGTCTGCTTCTCCCTCTCCCTCTGCCCCTCCCCACCGCTCATGCTCTCTCTCTCTCTCAAATAAATAAAAATAAAATATTTTTAAAAACCAACTATATGCTACTCTTTATATCTTTTATCTCTTTGGCCATCTTAAAGATACTTATTTTTTTTAATGATTTTATTTATTTGTCAGAGAGAGAGAGAGAGAGAGCACGCACAAGCAGAGGGAGTGGCAGGCAGAGGGAGAAGCAGGCTCCCCACCGAGCAAGGAGCCCGATGCAGGATTTGATCCCGGGACCCTGGAATCATGACCTGAGCCGAAGGCAGATGCTTAACCAACTGAGCCACCCAGGCGTCCCTTAAACATACTTATTTTATAGTCTATTAGATTTTTATTCTATTTTCTAAAATTGTTGGTGTTCTGATTCTCCTCTTTGCTCTGCCTGCTGATCCTTCTTCATAAAGAACGATTTCCTTGTATGTTTTAATATGTTTGATGCACATTCAGCACCACTGAGCATGTGTCGTGTGTTCAGCTGCTGCGCCAGGAGCTGGGGATACATAAGTGAAGAAGGCAAAGTCTCCGCTCTCTTCCCTTAAATTCTAGTAGGAGAAAGCAGCAAACAAATAAGCGGAAGGGGCGATTATATAGGACGGCAAAGGAAAGTGCTCTAAGATGACATTCGAACAGAGACCTGAGAATGTGAGAGTGCGAGCTATGTGTGTATCTGGGAGAAGAATTCCCGAGCGGGAGGAATGGCAAGGACAAAGGCTGCATGGCAGGAATAGGCCTTGAATGTTCAGGAACGAGCAGAGGTCTCTGTGGCCAGAATGCAATGTAGGAGGGATAGAGCAGGGGAGATGCGGGCAGAAAGATCCCTGGACGGGGCGGACGCGCATCAGGGAGGGCCTTTGAGGTCGTGAGAACTTGCGTGTGGATGCGGAGCCTCTGGAGGCTTTTTTGTGGGTCATAAGCTCAAAGATGGTATTTAAAGCTCTGAGACTAGATGGGCTCACCTAGGGAATGGTCTAAGTAGAGAAGAGGTCTGAGCCCTGAGGCCCGGGGCATTCCAGTGGTAGGGGGGAGGAAGATTTTTCCCTGACCTTCTTCCTGGCTGGGTCTGGAAATTAAACTGACAGAGACAAATTAACATGAGAAGTGCATACAAATTTAGTTAATAGAAGTTTTACATGACACAGACGCCTTTATAAGGAGATGAAGACCGACGAATCAGTTAGACCTGAGTATATATATATATTTTTTAAAGATTTTATTTATTTATTCGACAGAGATAGAGACAGCCAGCAAGAGAGGGAACACAAGCAGGGGGAGTGGGAGAGGAAGAAGCAGGTTCATAGCGGAGGAGCCTGATGTGGGGCTCGATCCCATAACGCCGGGATCACGCTCTGAGCCGAAGGCAGACGCTCAACCTCTGTGCCACCCAGGCGCCCCAGACCTGAGTATATTTTTATGCGGGGTTCCATGAAGAGTGAACAGTCGTGGAGCAATATGGAAGCTTAAGGAGTATGAGAGAAATTTAGTAACCGGGGAAGCTCGGCAAAGCCTGTTCGTTCAGATTCTTTTTAGCGTCCCTTTGTCTTCTGAGATAAGGATACTCTTTCCTCTGGGTATCAGGAGAGCACCTCTCACCTGAGGGTTATTTTAGTTGCAGGGGAGAAGGAAGGGGGGATCAGAGTGGACTTTCTGCTTCTGCTGTTTTCTCAAACTCCTTCAAAATATTCAGTACGCCAAGGTGCCATATTTTGGGGTCCTGAATCCCCCAGCACTTGGAGGTTAGGAAAATGAAGAACCAGCAAAGGAGACCGAGAAGGAGCAGCCAGCCTACGGGAGAGGAACATGGAGCAGTGGTGTCCTGGCATCAAGTGAAGAAAGTGTTTTAGGATGAAGAGAATGACCCACTGCCTCAGTAAAATGAGGACAAAGAAATGACCACTGAATTTGACATGCAAGTTACTAATGATCTTTTTTAAAAAATGATCGTGATGGTTGGGGATGAAAGCTGATCAAAAGAGAACAGGAGAAGCGAGGACAGCAAATGGAAAGAGCAAACCAGAAAACTCTTTCCGGGCGCCTGGGTAGCTCAGTTGGTTGAGCGTCCAACTCGTGATTTTGGCTCAGGTCATGATCTCAGGGTCGTGGGATCGAGCCCCACATCAGGTTCTGCGTTCAGTGTGGAGTCTGCTTGAGGTTCTCTCTCTCCCCCTCCCTCCCCCACTCAAATAAAGAAAGAAAATCTTAAAAAAAAAACAAAAACAAAAAAACCCAAACAACCTCTTTCAATGAATTTTGTGTGAAGGGAGCAGAGGAATGAGTCATAACCTGGGGCACCCGGCTGGCTCAGTCGGTGGAGCATGTGATGTTTGATCGCAGGGTTGTGAGTTCGAGGCCCACAAGTGGTGTAGAGTTTACTTAGAATAATATATATATATATATATATATATATATATATATAGAGAGAGAGAGAGAGAGAGAGAGAGAGAGAAATGAATTGTAGCCAGAGGTGGGTGTGAAATCAAGGGAGCTTTTGTTGCTTGTCCGTAAGACAGGAGATAATAGACATCATGATGGTACAATACTGGAAACGATCCACTTTACGTAAAGAGGGGAATGATTTTGAGTTCAGCATAAGCAGAGATTATTTCCCACCTGGCCTGGGTCCTGAGAGCGACCCTCCTAAGCAGTTTTGCATTGGTTTCTGCCAGGTGCTCCATGGGCCCCACCAGCCCGGGACTAATTTCCACAGTAAATTTTCACCTTGAGGTTTCTCACACCAAACAGGTAAAATAAATTCGGACTCCCAGAACCTCAGAAAGCACAACCTTGGGTCTGATGTCTCACCTAGGTACTTTTTTTTTTTCTTTTCCCAACAAAAGCCCTGCAAAGACAAACTTTGTTTTTTCCCAGGATTTATGGGCAAAGTTTACTAGTCTTTCTTCATTAAGGTCATGGTCCTTAGAGGATTCCAACTTGTCACCGAGGAAAACCGGAAGCCATCTTGCTGCCCTGGCTTTACTCCTTCTCCACGGCTGGCATCCAGGGATTTCTCATTTTCTTGAGAGCCCGGCCATACATTTAAAACGTTTGGTTATATTTTAAGGGGGAAAAGAAAAAAAGGAGAGAGGGAGACAAGCCATAAGAGACTCTTCACGATAGAGAACAAACTGAGGGTTGATGGAGGGAGGCGGGTGGGGGATGGGCTGGATGGGGGATGGGGATTAAGGAGAGCACTTGCTCTCATCTCATTAAGTGATGAGCACTGGGTGTTGTATATAAGTGAGGAACCACTGAATTCTGCCCCAGAAACCAATAGTGCGCTGTATTTAAATTAAAACAAACAAACAAAGGTTTGGTTATATTTTAGCCAGCATCTCCAGAGATTTGTGGCAGGAGAGTTTCAGTACTTTCTAGATCACCGTCTTGCTGGAATCAGTCATCTTTCCCCTCATTCTTCACCTAGCAAATCCCTGTGCGCCTTCGAGGTCCCGGCTTAAACGTTACTTCTCAGAGAGGTGTCCCTAAGCCTCTCCATCCCAGTCTAAAGTGGCTTACGCTTCTGTTCCACCCACAGCACCCTCTTGCTGTCTTTGCACTTAACCAGGCCTTTGTGACTTGATGTGAGTGTTCGTTTAGTGGCTGATCCCCCTCTAGACTGAACCCGGCAGGAGCGCAGGAAGCCAGCGCGGAGCCGGAGGCCTGATTCATAGCAGATGCTCAGGAAAGGTTGGTGACTGAACAAATAATGTCCAAAAATCACATAACTAATAGTTCGGTTACTAAGTGATTTTCTGTGTCTCAGAGACTCTATTCGCTAAGAGGAAAGTGGTTTCAGTGGAAACGAGGGAGGCTTCTGATGGTTGTTCCGGTCGAGTCTGCTGGGAAAAGCCGCGTCGCTTCGGTTTGGTAACCACGTGTGTTTTCCTCTCCAGAATGGAGATCTCCTCCCACCAGTCCCACCTCCTGCAGCAGCTGAATGAGCAGCGCCGGCAAGACGTCTTTTGTGACTGCAGCATCCTGGTTGAAGGCAAGGTCTTCAAAGCGCATCGAAATGTCTTGTTTGCGAGCAGTGGTTACTTCAAGATGCTCCTTTCTCAGAATTCTAAGGAGACAAGTCAGCCAACCACAGCTACATTCCAGGCCTTCTCCCCTGACACTTTTACGGTTATCCTGGACTTCGTCTATTCCGGCAAACTGTCCCTCACTGGCCAGAACGTCATAGAAGTGATGTCAGCCGCTAGTTTCCTTCAGATGACTGATGTCATTAGCGTATGTAAGACCTTTATTAAATCTTCACTGGACATTAGTGAGAAAGAAAAAGATCGCTATTTCAGTCTCTCCGACAAAGATGCCAATTCCAATGGTATCGAGCGCCCCTCCTTTTATAGCGGTGGCTGGCAAGAAGAAAGCCGTTCTCCACACTCTCACCTAAGCTCAGATCAAGGAACAGGTGTAGTAAGTGGAAAATCGTGGAGTAAGTATAATTACCATCCAGCCTCCCAAAGGAATACCCCACAGCCTTTGACCAAGCACGAACAAAGGAAAGATTCCATTAAAAAGTCCAAACATTTGCGGCTGTCACAGCCTTCTGAAGTTGTTCATTATAAGTCAAGCAAACGAGAAGCACGGACGTCCGATTCTTCCAGCCACGTTTCCCAGGCCGAAGAACAAGCACAGATTGAGGCTGACGTGGACTCTACTCCTGTTGGCTATCCGTATGGTCCAGGATCCGATGTCACATCCAGAAGCTTCCCAGGTATTCTAAAAAAAAAAAAAAAATCTGTCCCCTCAATGAGGTTCTAAGGCTCCTATACAAATCACTCCTGTCTCAACATGCCCTTACTTTGAACTGTTATGGGCAGTTGAACCAAGTGATTTTTTTTTTAAGTTCCACTCCTCTAGTGAAATTTAGTTCATAAAACATAAATTTAAATTTCTAATTTAAAAAATAATATTGGCTAGGAATGCCTGGCTGGCTCAGGTGGTAGAGCACGCAGCTCTTGATCATAGTCTTCCTCTCCCACTCCCCCTGCTTGTGTTCCCTCTCTCGCTGGCTGTCTCTATCTCTGTCGAATAAATAAATAAAATCTTTAAAAAAAAAAAAAAAGGATACATTTAATAACAGTCAAAACAGTAGAGTTCAAAGCCCACGATTTTCCCAGCCTGTGTCAGCAGATGATTAGATTACTGTTAAGCCTTTATAGCTCTTTTCTAAATGGTTCAATCCCTAAGATGCATATTTTCACTTTACATTGTATGTTTTTTTCTGAGTATTCACTCAGGAGGAGAATTTTTTTTTTTTAAAGATTTTATTTATTTATTTGACAGAGAGAGACAGCCAGTGAGAGAGGGAACACAAGCAGGGGGAGTGCGAGAGGGAGAAGCAGGCTCCCAGCGGAGGAGCCTGATGTGGGGCTCGATCCCAGAACACCAGGATCACGCCCTGAGCCGACGGCAGACGCTTAACGACTGCGCCACCCAGGTGCCCCAGGAGGAGAATTTTTATACAGAAAAGTTAAACAGGGCAGCCATGCATATTTACAAAGGCTCACAGACCCAAGACTTAAAAGAAATTGGACTACATCTGATTTTATTGAGATATAAAGACAATTTAAATACCACACACAACCCGTACCACTGACACTGAAATCCTGTATGCAGCAATGGGAGATGTCCCGATTTTATGATAGTAGTAAAATGCACAAAGATTATGTAGGTTGTCGGTTCCAGTAATCCACCCCTCACCGTCAGAAGACTGCAGTAGAGAACAGGAATTAGAAATGCATGTCATTCAGAAGTGCCTGGGTGGCTCAGTTGATTAAGCGGCCGACTCAGTTTTGGCTCAGGTCGTGATCCACAGTTGTGGGATCGAGCCCTACGTCAGACTCCGTGCTCAGTGTGGAGTCTGCTTGAGATTCTCTCCCTCCCTCTGCCCCTCCCCTTGCTCACGCTCTCTCTTAAAGTAAATAATTTTTTTTTTAAAGGTTTTATTTATTCATTTGACAGAGACAGAGATAGCCAGCGAGAGAGGGAACACAGGCAGGGGGAGTGGGAGAGGAAGAAGCAGGCTCCCAGAGGAGGAGCCCGATGTGGGGCTCGATCCCAGAGCGCCGGGATCACACCCTGAGCCGAAGGCAGACGCTTAACGACTGCGCCACCCAGGCGCCCCTCAAAGTAAATAAATTTTTTTAAATCTTAAAAAAAAAAAAAAGAAAAGAAATGCATGTCACATAGTTCTGCCCCAATTAATCAGGTAGCAAACTTGCTTAATAGTTTACATGTGAATTTAAAGGAAAATTATAAGATGAAACTCCTACGGATCATAAGATTCAGATTATATATTTAAAATTATTTTTATTTTAGGAAAATTTCAAACATACACAAAAGGAAAGAGAATAGTATGATTCACCTCCATGTACCCCTTACCCAGTTTGAACAACTTTCTACTCACTGCCAGTATTGTTACATCTGTATTGTTACTCCCAACCCCTCTCTTTATTATTATCTTTTAATTTTATTTATTTATTTGTCAGAGAGAGAGAGAGAGACAGCACAAGAAGGGGGAGCGGCAGGCAGAGGGAGAAGCACGTTTCTTGCTGAGCAAGGAGCCCGATGAGGGACTCCATCCCAGGACCCTGAGATCATACCCTGAGATCATGACCCGAGCTGAAGGCAGACGCTTAACTGACTGAGCCACCCAAGTGTCCCCCTCCCTTTTTTATTTTTAAGCAAATAGCAGACATCCGTTTTCATCTGTAAATATTTCAGAATGTGCCCCTAAAATGTAGTCTTAAAAAAGACGGGGGCTCAGTCAGTTAAGCATCCGACTCTTGATTTCAGCTCAGGTCATCATCTTAGGGTTGTGAGATCGAACCCCACGTCCAGCTCCATGCTAGGCATGAATCAGCCTGCTTAAGAGTCTCTCTCTCCCTCTCCCTCTGCCCCTCCACTCCCCTAAAAATATACCAAAACAAAACCAGGACATGCGACTCTTGATCTCAGGGTTGCGAGTTCAAGCCCAATTTGGGCATGTAGCCTATTTAAAAAAATAAAAATAAAATAAAGTTGTCCTAAAAAGACAAAAACAAAAACAGGGGCACCTGGGTGGCTCAGTCGTTAAGCGTCTGCCTTTGGCTCAGGGCGTGATCCCGGCGGTCTGGGATCGAGCCCCACATCAGGCTCCTCCGCTATGAGCCTGCTTCTTCCTCTCCCACTCCCCCTGCTTGTGTTCCCTCTCTCACTGGCTGGCTCTCTCTGTCAATTAAATAAATAAAATCTTAAAAAAAAAAAAAAAACAACCACTACAATCCCATAGTTTGTACCTCAACAAAATGAACAGTTCCCTAACATCGGTAAATAGCTGATCCGTATTCACATTTCCTGGGGTGTCACATACATTTTTAAAAAATAATTTGGTTGTAGATAACATACTTTAAAATAAGAGGCAACCAGCGGATCTTTACTAATTGCATTTTCCTGTAGTGCTAACCTTAAAATACATGAAATTGTATCGTGTTACAGAGCTTACTGAAAGGCCTGCTGAGCTCTGACCATTGACCAAAACGTACAGAAACAACAGAGCAAAAATGAGAAATCTTTGTTGCATTTTAAAACTGCAAGAGTGATCTTTTCTCTATTTGGGCTCTGTACATTTATAATTGTAGGTTATGCAAACCTAACTTCAATAATGAACAGCTGAGTTCAACAGCTATTAAATTGATGAAGTTTGCCCCCAATCATAACTAACATCTTGAGTACATGAGTTTTATTTTATTTTTTTTAAGTTATATATACTTAAACTTTAAGTTTTATTTATTTATTTATTTATTTATTTATTTATTTATTGTTTACTAGTCTCTACACCCAACGTAGGGCTCAAATTCACAACCCAGAAATCAAGAGTCACATGCTCTAATGACTGAGACAGCCAGGTGCCCCTTGAATACATGAGTTTTAAAATAAAAAATTAGGGGTGCCTGGGTGGCTCAGTCGTTAAGCGTCTGCCTTCGGCTCAGGGCGTGATCTCGGCGTTCTGGGATCGAGCCCCACATCAGGCTCCTCTGCTGGGAGCCTGCTTCTTCCTCTCCCCCTCCCCCTGCTTGTGTTCTCTCTCTCGCTGGCTGTCTGTCTCTTTATCAAATACATAAATAAAATCTTTAAAAAGAAATAAAATAAAAAATTAAATATCCTTGACATTTTTTCACCTTTAAAAGTATTACAAGTGTACTTAAAGTAGAGGCAAGGGGATAAAAATGTGTAAATAAAACTCACTACTTAAAAGCTGTAATATAGGGGCGCCTGGGTGGCACAGTGGTTAAGCATCTGCCTTCGGCTCAGGGCGTGATCCCGGCGTTATGGGATCGAGCCCCACATCAGGATCCTCCGCTATGAGCCTGCGTCTTCCTCTCCCACTCCCCCTGCTTGTGTTCCCTCTCTCGCTGGCTGTCTCTATCTCTGTCAAATAAATAAATAAAATCTTTAAAAATAAATAAATAAAAATAAAAGCTGTAATATGAAATACTTCTGGGTTGTACCTCCAGGTCTTTTGTTTTTGTCTTTTTTTTGTATCTCCAGTTTTAAAATCCAGCACTACCTTTTTATGTTTCAAATCCAGTGAACTGGATGAGAAGACAAGTGGGAGAGTCTACACTTAACCCAACTCTGTAAATCTATCCCGGGCCGAAGTTACAGTTCTGGACTCAGGATTGCATGGACAATCGAGTCTTAATAACTTTTCTTCCTTCTCCTTTTCTCCTGCCTTTCCACGATCGGACTCCCCAACGCCTTTGGGATTCTTCATGAATTAGATTGCTGTGATGAACTTTGCAGTGGCTTAATCAAACTGTCTCCCACAGATGATCTGCCCAGGATGCGGTTCAAGTGCCCATACTGCACACACGTGGTGAAGCGGAAGGCGGACCTCAAGCGCCACCTTCGCTGTCATACAGGGGAAAGGCCCTATCCGTGTCAAGCCTGTGGGAAGAGGTTTAGCAGGCTGGACCACCTCAGTAGCCATTTCCGAACAGTACGTACATGATTTTTCGTCACTTTACTTCTGAAGAGATGTGTGTGCTTATCTGCTTTCGGATAATCTAATTTACTGAGGGAAATCTTTGCAGACCACTCTTTTATATTAGAAATGTTTCCAACTTAATGGTTTTACTTTGCACATCATGCATAATTTAACATAGATATATTTTTATTCTCCTTTGAGGCCTTGAAGTAGGAGATATTCGTTTGAATATCCATTTTGTTTTTAAAATTTTTTATTTATTTATTTTTTTGAATATCCGTTTTTAGTTCATTTAAGATCGAATATGTTCTTGTATACCGGTCTTGTCAAGAGCCGAAGACAATTAAGCTAAAGATAGCTGAATCTCGAGGTCAGAGTCACCATTGCAGATACTCCACATCTGCTCGTGGTTCTTGAATGCTTATCTGGTAGGATCTCAGCCCGGTTTCTGCTGTCCATCCTCTGTCCACTGTACCCCCTTTCTAGTCTCTATTATAGTCTCCTCAAAGAAGGGAACAAGGTGGGCAGTAGGGCCACTCCGGTCAGGGACCACACTGTCAGCAGTCAGGAAAATCTCAGGGAATTTGCTATTCAGGGCTCTGGACACTGGCCTACTAAGGTAGGGACGTTGGAATTACTCTGCTGTTCGTCTTGAAGCAAAAATGTTTTCTGAAATCCGTGTTCTGTTACTTCTACTTCTATTCCATTTGTATCAGCCCCTTTTAACGTTAAAGGGCAGTGGGCCGCCGAAGGTGATTTCCTCACGCACTGCCTCATAGCTCGTTATTTAGCAAATACATACTGAGCACCTTCGATAACCTTATAAAGCTAGGTTTTTTAAAAATTAAAAACAACCTTTTATTACTACAAAAGCAATGAATATGCATTATAAAAAGTAAAAATAAGAAAATAAAAATACTTTATTTTCACCATCCAGATACTTTTTTTTTTAAAGATTTAAAGATTTAATTTATGTATGTATTTATGTATTTGTGGGGGGGAGATGCACAAGCAGGGGGAGCAGCAGGCAGAGGGAGACCTGGGACTCAATCCCAGGACCCTGGAATCATGACCCAAAGGCAGACACTTAACCAACTGAGCCACCCAGGTGTCCCCAGATACTACCATTCTTAAGACTTTATCGCGTGCATATATATGGGGTTTTTTTTTAACCAAATTAGATCATACTGTTTGTGCTGCTGTCTTTAGTGAACAATCACTACCTTTCCATCTCAATAAAATTCTATCTAACATCCAGTCCAATTTCAAATTTCCCTGTAGTCCCCCAATACCTTTTATAGCCGTTTTGTCCAAACCAGTATCCAGTGCAGGATCCTGTGTTACATCTCATCGTTAAGTCCCTTAAATATGTTTTTAAGAGTGCATAGTCTTCCCCGCCTCCCTTCTTATTTCCATAACACTGACTGACTGAAGATACCAAGATAATTGTTTTATAAAATAACCTACCTCTCAAGTTCTCTGCTTGCTTTCACTGGTGTCATTTAGCTTGTTCCTCTTTCCCCCTGCATTTTCTATAAACTAGATGTTTTATCTAAAGGCTTAATGGAGGGCACCTGGGTGGTTCAGTTGGTTAAGTATCTGCCTTTGGCTCAGGTCATGAACCCAGGGTCCTGGGATCGAGCCCCACGTGGGGCTCCCTGCTCAGCGGGGAGCCTGCTTCTCCCTCTCCCACTCCCCCTGCTTGTGCTCTCTCTCTGTCAAATAAATAAGTAAATAAGTAAATAAATAGATAGATAAAGGCTTAATGGAGGGGTACCTGTGTGGCTCAGTCGGTTAACGTCTGCCTTCAGCTCAGGTCATGATCTCAGGGTCCTGGGATGGAGCCCTGGGTGGAGCCCCTTCTTGGGCTGTCTGCTGAGCAGGGAGTCTGCTTCTCCCTCTCCTTCTGCCCCTCCCCCTGCTTGCACACACACACACACACACTCTCTCTCTCTCAAATAAATAAATAAAATCTTTAAAAATAAATAAATAGGGGCGCCTGGGTGGCACAGCGGTTAAGTGTCTGCCTTCAGCTCAGGGCGTGATCCCGGCGATCTGGGTTCTAGCCCCACATCAGGCTCTTCCGCTACGAGCCTGCTTCTTCCTCTCCCACTCCCCCTGCTTGTGTTCCCTCTCTCGCTGGCTGTCTCTGTCTCTGTAGAATAAATAAATAAAATCTTAAAAAAAAAAAAAAAAACAAAGCCAGAAAAAATTCATATTACCATTTGAAACTGCTATTAAATCAACTCTTTACTTTGAAAATGGATAATTAAAGGGAAAGAATTAAATATTTATCCTGTTTCTCCTGTAGTAACTGTATTTCAAAGTAACTGAAGCGTCCCAGGTGAGGAAGGAAAGTTTTACTTTATAGAATTCTAGCTAATAATGTAGAGGAAATGATAAAATTAGTAAATCATTCTACAATCCAAGTAAAATGAATAATTTGGACAGTTTATCAACTGATAGTAATACCATTACATGAATGGTTGATGGGGAAATGCATAATAGCAGAATGCCAAAATAGTTCCACACAGATTCCTTTCTGATCACAAGGTGGCACCTTTAACTGAACAACAGTGGGATCACAGTATCATTACCCTTAGTGACCAATCTTAACAATACGAATGATGGGTCCACCAGATATTATGTGTCTCCTAATGTGACACATGATAAGATAAATAATTTTACCCTTGATGTGTTCTAGCCGAAAGTATTTACATGAATCCATAAAGTCTTTATTTATTTATTTTTATTTTTATTTATTTATTTTTTTTAAAGATTTTATTTATTTGACAGAGACAGAGACAGCCAGCGAGAGAGGGAACACAAGCAGGGGGAGTGGGAGAGGAAGAAGCAGGCTCATAGAGGAGGAGCCTGATGTGGGGCTCGATCCCAGAACACCGGGATCACGCCCTGAGCCGAAGGCAGACGCTTAACCGCTGTGCCACCCAGGCGCCCCAGGCTTTGTTTTTTTTTTAATAGCATACAGCCTCATGAATTTCCATTGGTTCATTGTGTTTGGATCTACAACAATTATTATTCTTTTTGATACTCAAATTTTCAGTTTTGTCCAGTGAGGACAACTTGAAGCTGGTTCTTGTCTCCCTTTGTCATAACGTCATTAAATATTCAAGGTGGCTTTATTCTCTGGCCCTCAAATTTCCCTAGGCTCACCTTGTATTTTTCCTGTCACAAACCTGGAATCAGCCA
>NW_024425786.1:24295579-24312551 GCF_017311325.1 Ursus maritimus
TGGCTGATTCCAGGTTTGTGACAGGAAAAATACAAGGTGAGCCTAGGGAAATTTGAGGGCCAGAGAATAAAGCCACCTTGAATATTTAATGACGTTATGACAAAGGGAGACAAGAACCAGCTTCAAGTTGTCCTCACTGGACAAAACTGAAAATTTGAGTATCAAAAAGAATAATAATTGTTGTAGATCCAAACACAATGAACCAATGGAAATTCATGAGGCTGTATGCTATTAAAAAAAAAACAAAGCCTGGGGCGCCTGGGTGGCACAGCGGTTAAGCGTCTGCCTTCGGCTCAGGGCGTGATCCCGGTGTTCTGGGATCGAGCCCCACATCAGGCTCCTCCTCTATGAGCCTGCTTCTTCCTCTCCCACTCCCCCTGCTTGTGTTCCCTCTCTCGCTGGCTGTCTCTGTCTCTGTCAAATAAATAAAATCTTTAAAAAAAATAAATAAATAAAAATAAAAATAAATAAATAAAGACTTTATGGATTCATGTAAATACTTTCGGCTAGAACACATCAAGGGTAAAATTATTTATCTTATCATGTGTCACATTAGGAGACACATAATATCTGGTGGACCCATCATTCGTATTGTTAAGATTGGTCACTAAGGGTAATGATACTGTGATCCCACTGTTGTTCAGTTAAAGGTGCCACCTTGTGATCAGAAAGGAATCTGTGTGGAACTATTTTGGCATTCTGCTATTATGCATTTCCCCATCAACCATTCATGTAATGGTATTACTATCAGTTGATAAACTGTCCAAATTATTCATTTTACTTGGATTGTAGAATGATTTACTAATTTTATCATTTCCTCTACATTATTAGCTAGAATTCTATAAAGTAAAACTTTCCTTCCTCACCTGGGACGCTTCAGTTACTTTGAAATACAGTTACTACAGGAGAAACAGGATAAATATTTAATTCTTTCCCTTTAATTATCCATTTTCAAAGTAAAGAGTTGATTTAATAGCAGTTTCAAATGGTAATATGAATTTTTTCTGGCTTTGTTTTTTTTTTTTTTTTTAAGATTTTATTTATTTATTCTACAGAGATAGAGACAGCCAGTGAGAGAGGGAACACAAGCAGGGGGAGTGGGAGAGGAAGAAGCAGGCTCATAGAGGAGGAGCCTGATGTGGGGCTCGATCCCAGAACACCGGGATCACGCCCTGAGCCGAAGGCAGACGCTTAACCGCTGTGCCACCCAGGCGCCCCAGGCTTTGTTTTTTTTTTAATAGCATACAGCCTCATGAATTTCCATTGGTTCATTGTGTTTGGATCTACAACAATTATTATTCTTTTTGATACTCAAATTTTCAGTTTTGTCCAGTGAGGACAACTTGAAGCTGGTTCTTGTCTCCCTTTGTCATAACGTCATTAAATATTCAAGGTGGCTTTATTCTCTGGCCCTCAAATTTCCCTAGGCTCACCTTGTATTTTTCCTGTCACAAACCTGGAATCAGCCACTTCTCAAAGGACACTTGGATCCTTTTAATGGGGAGTAAAATTAGAAACCAAACTTTGGATGCCTGGGGTGCTTACTGTTGCTAGCGTGCCATTCCTCCTAGATTATTTCAGTGGACAGAGCTAGAAGATACATGTTTTTTAAATAATGAGTTTGTGATGATATTTTCAATTTTAACATTATAGTGTTTCCCTTAATTTCTTTGACTTAGTAATTATAGTGGAATTGAGGGGATGGGGATAAACACAAGTCTGTGCCAGAACTTTCTAACAAAAACAATACCGCACACGATACCCATAACATTATTATCTCGGCAGCAATAAGGGTACATTCACACTGTGTACTTTCAATATTTACTGACTGATAGGTCAACAGTTAAGCAGAAAATAATAACTATACTGAGTTGTAGCCCCGTACATTTTCTTAGATATTTTATCAGACTGCATTAGTTTTCTTGGGGTTTTTTGGCTATTTGTGTTTGGTGGCCTACTTCCATATTGTTCTGATTTTATCTAAATGAATATGCCATAAATATTAATTCAACATTATAAAATTAATTGTAATAGTTTTTAGAGTAGAACCCATAATCTGCTCTGACAGCTGTTAAAGTTGTTTATTAGTAACTATAATTATGTAATTATTCATCAGTTATAATTTTTTCCCGAAGCACTTCACACGTATTAACTCATTGGTCGTCACAACCTGAGTTGTGTTCAGGGATAATAATAGGCTGATACACAGCAGAACCACCACAGTTGTTGTTACGACCAATGTCCATTTAGATTGTCAGGCTTCTATTCTGTTTGGGTGGTGCCCACATCTTACTAGTTGTTAAATATTGTGCCTGTCACCCTGGAAGCAGGTCTATATTGTTTTCAATGACTTGCTTCAAGGTACGTGGCTAGTAAATGATAAAAGCAGGGCTAGAACCCAAGCCTTCCTGTTCCTAGTCTAGTCCTCTTTCTACAGCATCTTTCATTAATAGAAGTGGCAAGTAATCCTTCTATCCAAAAATATGTTCTGATTAATTTAAATTTGGGACAATATATTTTTCTTTCTCTAGCTGATAATAATAAATTAACACGTGAAACAAGGTTTCTCCCTTGCCAGAATCAAGGTATATAAAGTCCTTGGGGCGCCTGGGTAGCTCAGTCGTTAAGCGTCTGCCTTCAGCTCAGGGTGTGATCCCAGCGTCCTGGGATCGAGCCCTGCATCGGGCTCCCTGCTCCGCTGGAGCCTGCTTCTTCCTCTCCCACTCCCCCTGCTTGTGTTTCCTCTTTCACTGGCTGTCTCTCTCTCTGTCATATAAATAAATAAAATCTTAAAAAAGAAAGAGAGAGAAAAAAGGTATATAAAGTCCTTAGAATAGTATGTGTGATACATGTTTGCTATTATTATTATTATTCTGGGAAGATGTCCCTTGTTACCTCAGATATCAAAATACTGTTGGATTAAGGGATGTGTGAAATTATTAAGCATGTTTTATTAATCATAAAAACGTTATAGCCATCCTTTAGAGAAAGGTGGTGTTTATTTGTGATGTCAATTTATCACTAAAACCTGTGATCTTTTTCTAATAATTAGATGTTAATTTAATATTAGCGCTTGGCTTTGGACATCTGAAGTTTATGAACTGGTGCCTAGATATCCAACTGTGCTGCTTTTGATATGTTGACATACCAATCGTTTTTTATCACTATTTCAATCTCTGCACAGATTCACCAGGCATGCAAATTAATCTGCAGAAAATGCAAACGCCATGTGACTGATCTAACAGGGCAAGTGGTCCAGGAAGGAACCAGGCGCTACAGACTGTGTAATGAGTGCCTCGCCGAAGTGGGCATAGACAGCCTCCCCATCGATTTGGAAGCTGAACAGCACCTTATGTCCCCATCAGATGGAGATAAGGATTCCAGATGGCACTTGAGCGAAGACGAGAATAGATCATACGTGGAGATCGTAGAGGACGGGTCTGCTGATCTGGTCATACAGCAGGTTGATGATAGTGAAGAAGAAGAAGAGAAGGAGATAAAGCCCAACATTAGGTAGCTGACATGTGGACCAACAGAGCTGGCATGTCTGCAACTTACGCTGACTTCCTGTATCTCTCTCTTTCCGTGGTCAGAGTCTGGTTCACAAGTGCATCAGACTGACTTAAAAGTGACGACCTACTATAACTTGCATGCTTTCCGAACAGGTCATTGTATCCATTCTGAACTCTGTCGCCCTAAAGTACGTTGCTGCACTGGAAAGAAAGACCTAGCTTGAGTTGGCATGATGGATGAACAATTAATCCTCTTCCTTTTGTTACAGAGGTACCTTTTTTCTTTGAATATTGAAAGATCTACTTAGCAAACTTTTCTCAAAGAAAGTATTTTAAATAAATTTACCACAACCAAACTTTATGTAAAATAATTTCAAGGTGTTTCAAAAAACACAAACTACCAATATTGAATTTTCACAGGGAACCAGGTAAGAGCACATTTAAGGGTCTGGGATCCTACCTGACTGAACTAATAAGTCTTTCTATTAATTTCAGATCTAATTAATTTCAGATCTAAAACAACCTTTCAGTATCCCAATGTCCTAGATATTGTTTTAGGATTTGGCAGATGACAGATCCAAAATGTGTGAAACCGTTCATATTTGAATTTTTTGTCATTAAGTTAAAGATGACGCTTATGTAGTCAGTATTGTTTACCAAAAAACAAAAACCTAAAATAGAGGCAGACTGGAGATTACATACAGACATCATCGTCTAAAGCAGGAAACAAATACTGCCTAAAAGTCAAGGTACTTTGTGAAGATCTGTCCATAGAATTCTCTTCCTCTCTTAAGGGAAAAAAAAAATACCCAAAGAAACAAAAAATGATGAACAAGAAAATTGGAGGTTATCAGTTCTTAACAGTAATTTCTAACATTTGTTGTTCTGCTGTTTATTTCTGAAGTGCTCTCTCACACATTTTCTCACTTAAGCAGCAAGGTAGATATTACTGTCTCTAATTTACAAGTGAGGAAATTAATCAGGAAATTTCAGTGGTGGGACTGGCGATGGACAGGTCTTGATTTTAAACAGCCCTCTTTGAACTGTCTCTCCCCGTATTGTCTCCTGAAATGGCGAAGAATTGAAGTCAGACCTCACCAAGCTGCAGTAATTAGAAAAAGAAGCCTATTAGAATTAAAAAGTACGAAAGAAGAACTTAATAAGCTTCAACAACACATAATAAGTTGGACTAGAGTTATCCAGGAGTGCTCAGTGATGTCCCTCCAGTGTCTCTCGATGTCAGGTTATTTATATGTAAATGTTCTATATAACACTCTTTGAACAAGTTATTCTCTTACACGCTTTAAGCATTTTTCTTATCTTGTTTATATCGTTTTTCAAAACAAACTTTTTCCTAGGACATAAAGGTGTGTTTAAACTCCTCCCCTGTAAGGGGCTCCTGGCTGCGACTCTCAATCTTGGGAGTTGTAAGTTTGAGCCCACGTTGGGTGTAGAGATCACTTAAAAAAAAAAATCTTTAAAGTAAAATAAACTCCTCCCCTGTATGAATTATGCAACAGTCTAAAATTACAGTTCAATCAGAGAAGCATTATTTTAGTTCTGAAGATAAAATCTGAGTCCCAGAAGAACCGAACTTCCTGAAGGGTGCTTCAGATTATTACAGTTAAGCTCGATATAATTTAATTTTGATAGAGGCTCCATGTATTATACTGTATTTCTAAATGTCATGACATCCCTCAAGATGATACTTTTCATTTTATTTTTTCTTATTCTTTAATTACTGATTGTCCTTGATACCGATTGGAGGGCTAAAATGGTTAATTTCTGAAACTTTTTTTTTTTTTTTTTTTTTACAAATAGATGAATAACCATTTGTTTTTGTTTTATGGTACTTAATGCTGAGACCTTTCCAAGATTCCCCTGATGGTCAGTTTCCAGTTGCTTCAAGACTGGATGGCATGCACCGAGTTCACTGTTCTCTCAACAGGCCTATTCCTGAATCAGGAGTCTGAACAATTAAGTTGTATCCAAGTGGGGGAGGGAGCCCTTGACATTCTTTACTCTCACCAGATGGGAACATCTTTAAAATCATTATCTGATTTTTAGTCCTTGGAACCAGTAGGAAAAATGAGTGACTGCAGCTTTATTCGTGGGAATGAGGCGGTGCATGTGTACGCTCTGACGCACGTTAGTCTGTGATCTAAATGTTCTCTTACGCTTCTGCATGCAAACATCAGCATGAATGTCAGCAAAGTCCACGGCACACACTGCCACCAGCACCTGTACAGCCTTATCTGAAATAATGCTTTCTTGTTTATAACCGGCATCAGGCTCTCCCCACAAAACAGCCATCGAGTCCATCGAACTAGACAGCGTATCTCTTCTACCATTTTAGTATCATAAAAGAACATTTGTGACATGTGCGTAAGTTGTAAATAATAACTCCAGTTATCATATCGTGTATCTAAGACGTTAGAGACCGATTCTTGCCTAGAGTGAGACTGTCCATTAATGATTTCTGAGAAAACAAAATTCTTTGGCTTTTAAATGTGGGGAAATGTTACATAGGTGTATACTCTGTTAATATAAGCTTTATTTATGCCAAGAATTTTTTTTTAATCTTAGCAAAATAGTGGGAGTTGGTTAGAACAAAGTTTGCTTTTACAGTAATGCTGTTTATCAGCTTCTGAACGCCCTTCGAACCCTGGGGTCCTCCAGAGTGTTTGGTGATGGGAAGAAGTTTTGCAAAATAAAGCAACATTGTAGTAAATTGTAATAAAGCCACCATGCCTGGTGGCTGGAGGAAGCAAAATGGACTAGATCAGTGGTTTAGGAGATTTTTTTGAACCCAAGAAACCCTTTCTTCAGATGAACTGTTTCATAGAGAAGCTCACCATTTAAGGGAGAAGCTCTAAACTCAGGGCTGCTCTCGTTCTAGCCTCCTACGAGCTTTCAGCAGACACCTTTGCAGAGCCCGGGAGGGCAGCACTGAACACCCTGGAACCGGGGACCTTTCTGAGTTCCCTTTGAGCACTGGGGTCCCTCTTCATTACCTCTATTACTCACTGTGCTTACAAGCTGGTAATCGGAGGGTCTCCTAGAGCCGCACACCACATCCTTAGTCTATACAGTGTTCCTTCTATAGTTTTCATGTCTCAAGACTTTTGAAAAATACATTTTTCAACAGTGGATTTTTGAGTAATGGAATCAAAACATAGTAACTGCTCTTATGCTACCAAGTCACTGCTTAGTGGATGAAGAGAGTTTGGTGTGTCGATGACTTAAGAGCTCAGAACTGAATTCATTATTTTGCAAAGTCGTGCTAAGATATATTGAAATTTCCACTCATATTGGATATATATACACATATAGATATATATATCTATGCATATCTATACATATCTATCTAGATAGATAGATAGATAGATAGATATCCTAAATTAATTAATACTATGGAAATTTAATACTATGGAAAATCACTAAAAGCAATATAGTGTAAGATGTATTTAACTGGGAAGGGTGATAATAGGTACTGGAGGACCAAACTTTAGATTATAAATGGAAAGTTCTATGTTATTTTATATTAGAGTGGATCAGTATTACTATTTATCATTTATATAGCATTTTATATTTGCAAAGTATTTAATAATTTTTATGTTATTCTTTACATATCTATGAAATAGGACAGTTATCTCACATGAAAGGTAAAGAAATTGAGGCACAGAACAGTAAAGCAACCTCCCCAAGGCAACCCAGTGAAACAATGGCAAAAATAGGAATTAGGATGATCAGATTTTCTGAATCCTAGAATATCAGCTTAATTCACTGAGGTGTGTTGTGTATTACCCTATTTTATAAGATGCCTTTATACAAACAATAGTCCATTGTCTTAAAGTCGACGTCATTGTATGTGGATAAATCCTATACAGAATAAATATTATGTAAAGGATGTGACTTTAGTTATAAGAGTTTTAATGATAAAATTCAGGTTATCACAGAAACAGCACTATTTAGCCAGCGGCTTTATATATGGTGAAGTATAATTGTTTTATTTTGATATAGGAGTTTCTTAACTATTCCTGCTAATGGAACCATGAATAGACCAGAAAAATGAAATCCACAGAGGATCCATAAACTTCATCTTCTAACCTGTTAGTCTTTTCCCTGCAGAATTTGTATTCATGCCAACAGTAGGTCAAATATGTTAATAAGCAATAAACCACACACCAGAGAAGCCAAGGGCTTCTTAACTTTTCAAGGCTTTTCTATACTGAAATAGTATGATAAACACTTTTCTCTGTCTTTTTTTTTTTTTTTTCACACCTGTTTCAAAAGCCATTGGAAACTTCCCACGTTTAGATTGGAAACCAGTGACCAAGGTAATGCCAGTCACCTCTACCTTTGGTCTTGATGAGATCACTTACAAACATTCTTAAATGGAATACAACTTATAAAATACATCTAAGAATTTATTCTACTTTGCTTTGCTCTTTCAGATTTCTAGATACATGAATTCCTTATATAGTTTCTTGATTTTCCCATTGGGAAAAATCTTTTAATTCCTTGTTGATATTATTTACAACTGCTTGGTTTCTTTATTAAAGAGTAACTTATTTTCATTCGGAGGAAAACAGAACATTTCTGCCTAGACCATAGTTCTTGGCCTTGGCTGCACATCGGAATCACTTGTGTAGCTTCTAAAAATACAGATGCCTTGGGGCGCCTGGGTGGCTCAGTTGGTTGGGTGGCTGCCTTAGCTCGGGTCATGATCTCAGGGTCCTGGGATTGAGCCCCCCCCCCCCCCCATGCACTCTCTCGTGCACTCTCTCAAATAAATCAATAAAATCTTTAAGAAGTAAAAAACAAAAAAATAAAAATAAAAATACAGCTACCTAGGCAAATCACAATCTTTGGCAGATGACGCCTGGACAAAGTATTTTTAAAAACCTTCCCAGTGTTTTTCATGCAAAACAGGTCCCTTATTCAAGGTTTCCCTCTGTCCTCCTCATACAGATGCTATGAGGGGCATTCAGAGCATTTGACCTTCCAGTGCACTGGTTCTCAACCTTAGGAACATATTAATTTTTGTGAAATATCGAGATACTATATATGTTCCCTTATTTAAAGTTTTTTATTAAGATAAATAATGACTATATTATTGGGTAGTCTTCACCTAGCCCATTTTTACTTTGGGGTGCATTTGGATTTTATTTGCTTATGGGTATTGCATTCCGGGAATTCACACAGAACTTCAGATTAATAAGACCTGCCTTAGAAATAGGTGGCTGAAATGCTATATCCTGAAATTTTACAAGCTTTAATGTTTTCTTTGTTTTTGAAGAAGGAACCAGAACACTCTCTAAGCACTATGGAACTTAATGGCTACACATTAGAATTCCATTAATGAATTGAATTAAATCATTTTTTATTCAAGTTAAATGTCATACTGGAGAGGTAGGGCTCAATACTAAGATGTGTTATTTAAAGAAGGCTGAGGATAAATTTGGAAACAAAAGTAAATTTCTTCCTTCTTCAAGTATTGCCATTAAAAAAAATTGTTTTTTTTTTTAATAAAGCACCTGTAGAGTCCCATCCTCATTCCCACCTTTAAGGTTGTGCTTGCAATTCAAATAGGATAGGTATCTCCGTTTGGCAGTATTGTATACACAGACACTCCCTGGCTTAGTTTCCTGCAAAAAAAAAAGTTTCAACCAATAGCAAAGTGGCACTTTTTTGGGGAAAGTTCAAAAAGATTAAGGGCTGAAATAAAATGGAAATAGATACTGTGCTTTTGTAGGGTCTTTCAGTTGACTTAAAGCTTTTTTCTCTCTGGAGGAAAAAAATCCATAAAGAGCACAACAGTGGAAAGTGGCGCCTATAAGCACTGGCCCGCGACGCTCCAAAATTATCCCCCCTATCACCATCGGCGACAGATATTCGAGCTCAGGTGGGTGACGCGCGTGGCTTTCCGTCTTCTTTTCAGGAAAGACTACGGCCTCGAGTAGTAGGATCCTCCCTTTCCCTTTTCAGTCCTGTTGCCCTCCACAACTGCTTTTCCTGGAAAGTAGACCACAGCTCGACCCTCGGAGGCCCGCGACCTACCAGACACCCCAAGGCTAGTTTCTGGGGGGAAACAACAGTCTGTCCTGCAAAGTGGGTGCCCAATGAAAGAGCCCACATTTGCCTAGTGTGTCCTGGATCCCGGTCCTCTGAGGTGGGCGTTCGCGCCCGCCCCATTTTCAACTGGAGGTGATGCCTGCAGGCCTGGTGAGGGCCCAGAGGGGGTCCTGGGGAACCAGCCGAGAGGGTCCCTGGCTGCGCGCAATCTCGAAATCGAACTCGAGCCAGCAGGAGGTGAAAGGGTTTATTATTGAAGCTCTAGAGAGAGCGAGGTACAGAGCGTCTGGGAGACTCAGGAGAGGAGAGAGCCCTAGTCTTTGCTTGGGCGCTGGGGTTTTTATTGAGGACAGTGGTCTGGTGTCGGGTCCTCCCAGGCATCCCGGAACGCTCGGACAAGGACGAGGGGCCAGGTGTCAGTCCTGAGAGCCAGGGGTCTCGGCTGGAGCTGTGTAGCGCCGGTGGTCTGGAATGCGCATCTGATGGCTTCGGCCGGTCCTTCCTTAGACGTTACCTATTCTAAGGAAATCATTAATTCCTGCCCCTTACAACGAAGACAGACGCTATTTGCACCACGAGGCATGGGTAAAGTGGGGGTGCACGTCCTGGCAAGAACAGAAGCAGGAAAAGGCACAAGAAGCAGATTTTACGGAGTGCTTCAGGTTCCCCGTCACAGAAGGAGGAAACAGGCTTGAGAAGTTGAATGGCCCCAAAGCCACGCTGACAGACGGCCGGGTAGGGATTGGAGCCCATGCGATGGGACACCCACAGGTGCCTAAAACCGTGGCCAGGCCAGGGGCAGCTGGTCTATTTTATCCTGACTTCCGCTTACATACTGCGTGTCTGCGACAGCGCCCTTCACTACCTCCGCGTACTCGACCCCCACACCCAAACGCCGACACCCGACAGCCCAGAGCCCGCGGCTCCCTGCCGGCTGGGCGGCAAGGAGAGATGGGCCCTGGCGGCCAATGAGAGCCTCAGGCGCTCGGGGTGTCCGCACTCAAGCCAATAGGAGCCGGGCAAGGACACCTGGGGCGGAGCCGGGACCCGGGGTTGGCCAGAACTCCTGCCACTCCAGAACGTCCCGCGGGTCAGACTCCGCCCGGACCTCGCCGCCGAGCTCGTTTATCCAGCGTGGCTGCCCATTCTCTTTCGTTTCTTTGCTCCTCTTCCCTGCCCCCCCCTTTCTTTTTAGGGGTCATAACTCTTTAAGAGAAACACTGAGCAACAAGCGTTTTAACATGCCAGCCCTGTGAGGTAGGTGCTATTGTGGCAGATGAAGAAACAGCCTTAGAATGAAAAGACTTGGCCAAGACCAGAATTGGGAAGTTTCCAGAAGGAAACTGGAAGCAGAGCCCCTGGCTCCTACCTTTACGTACATACTGGAAGATTAGGCATTTAAAATGACTTGGGGAACCCCTGTCACGTGCAAGGCGGAGGAATGAGATGAAATGAGTGCAAGAACTTTACATTCCAGGTGGGGAGACGTACATATGGCCAATAATGATGTGAGTGAGGTGGAAAGTACCAAGTGCTGGAAGCACATCCATTTGTTCATCCAACAGAGAGCTTAATATACACCATTTGCAGCCTCCTTCAAGCACACAGATCCCTAGATGGAATTCAGACAAAGAATTTGGGTGGGGAGAGTATCACATTTATTTTGTTTTTACACAAAAAAGAATATAGATAAAAACTGTCATTCATCCCAACATACAAATAACATCCGCTGATTTAAAAAGAAAAAGATGATTTTGAGCTATGCCTCGAATGGAAAGAACATCCAATTATGAGACACAAAGAAGGGAAAAGGGGGTTGATCAATATAACTAAGGAATGAGTGCAGGGAATGGAAGTCTAAGAGGAATTCAGGACAGCTGCAGTCTGGGGAGTGGGAGGCCAAGGGCACTATAGATAGAAATAAGGAATATGGAATTTGGATATGGAAATATGACATTAAGGATCTCTTCCTAAGGAGCATGGCGCCAGGAGCTTTGGAATCCAGAAAGATCTGGATTAAGTGTCACTGAAACAGACCCCTAAAGATAGAAGGTTCAAATAAGGTATATATTATAATCAGAAGCCAGTTCCCTTGCTTAAGGAACCACTTAAAAAAGGAGTTGTGACTTCATATATTGACTTAAGGAGCTTTATGCAGCAATGTATCCAGATATTTAGAACATGCCTTAAGTATTTCATTGGAATTGAGAGAACCCAGTAAAGCTGGGATCAAGCAGGTGGGATGAGTCCAAATAGCTTCTGAAAGGTGAATTTCCAGTTATTTTGAAAAAGGACAGGATTGGCGGGTAAGAATCTGGGCAATAGAATAGATAGATCTAAAGAAGAGAGAGGTGATTAGTGGTTACCTAGGGCTGGGAGGCCGGGGTGGGGGGTCGGGGAGTGAGTGCTTAAAACGGTAGTGGGTTTCTTCTGGGGAGAAAGTGTTCTAAAATTGTGATGGTCGCACAACTGTGAAAATATACTAAAAACCATTGAACTGTACATTTTCAGTGCGTGAATTGTACGGTATGTGAATTATCTCTCACTGAAGGGTAAAAAGTCAAAGGTAGGATGGAACTGGTGAGTTATGTGAACTTAGCTGGTGGGTGATGGTGGGCTGCACTGGTCTCAAGACGGCTCCAAAGAGGCCAGGGGAACAAAGATAAAGGCAGAAGCAAAGTTGCCCAATAACTTGTTCATCTTTCTTCTCATTACACCCCTGAATGTGTAATATTGTGAGCTCTCGGGATCAGGAAGGGACAAATGGGAGGGAGCTCCTCCGAAGGGCAACTGGTTTGGAATCAAGAGATGGGCACGGCTTTTGAAGATGGAGGCTCAACTCACACATGGAAGAAAGAAAACTAGATTAAACAGGAAAAACGTGGAGCAGAGGAGGAGGAAAGGAAGAGAAGTCTAAAGAGAAAACAGAAGAGGGAAGAAGCAAAAAGAAGTGGCTTTTTTGCCCTTCTTCATAAACAAAGACCTTAGCGAATAGCACTGGCCGCCAGGGTTGTCTCCAGGCTGGCCGCAGCCCCTAACTCAACACTGTGGACGTTTTTTTGTTTTGTTTTGTTTTTTAATAAGGAGAAAGAGTAAGGGAGCTGTTAGCATTTCTGCTTGTCAAAGTAACACTAGCCCTGGGGCACCTGGGTGGCTTAGTCGTTAAGCCTGTGCCTTCGGCTTGGGTCATGGTCCGGAGTCCTGGGATCGAGTCCCGCATTGGGCTCCCTGCTCGGCGGGAAACCTGCTTCTCGCTCTCCCACTCCCCCTGCTTGTGTTCCCTCTCTTGCTGTGTCTCTGTCAAATAAATAAAAATCTTAAAAAATATATATTTTTACAGTAACACTAGCCCTCATAGAGCATTTACTGTGTGTCAGGTGCCGTCCTAAGAGCTTTGTGTGTGTGTATTTGATCCTCTCAACAACCCTACAAGTACTATCATCATCGCTTAAAATGAAGAAATTAAGGCACAGAATGGCAAAGCAATGTGTCCAAAGTGGACAGTTAGTAAATGGCAGAACCAGGACTTGACCCCCAGTGATCTGGCTCCAGTACACACCCCACGTCCTCAAAATAACATTAGCACAGTCGTTTAAATTCCACAGCTGCAAGTATAATTCCAGAATGACTCCTTTTTCTTCATTTGAAAAATAAGGTTCTTAACCCTGGCAATGCTGGAGCACTGCACAGCAACCTGGTCTGACAGTCATCCTCCCCACTTCAGAGTTGAGGAGACTAAGCCTCAGAGTTGAGATTTCCCAAAGTCAAACAGTTCATGAATGACAGGGTCAGCGCTGGAATTCGACTAACATCTTAACATTTATACTTGGAAGCCGTTTAAACACACACACATTGGGACGCGTGGGTGGCTCAGTCAGTTAAGCATCCGACTCCTGATCCCAGCTGAGGTCTTGATCTCAGGGTTGTGAGTTCAAGCCCCACATTGGGCTCCATGCCCAGCAAAGATTCCACTTACAAACACCACACACACAGTGGTGTATTTATTTGGCAGTGGGAAGAAACAATAGAAATCTACTATTCTTTACTGTCGTGTCCTATGAAACTGTTTCTACAGTTCAAATGTTTTTGGGGTACCTGGGTGGCTCTGTTGGTTAAATGTTCAACTCTTGGTTTCAGCTCAGGTCATGATCTCAGGGTCATGAGATCAAGCCCCATGTCAGGCTCCACGCTCAGTGCAGTGTGCTTGTCCCTTTCCCTACCCCTCCGTTCCTCCCTGCCTCAAGTAAATAAACCTTAAAAATATATATATGTTTTTTGCTAAGTTAACATTAGCTTTTGAACTTTTAGAAGAAGTGTCAAAGAAAATGGCAGAATCTTTGTCAGTCATCTTCTTTTGGGTTGTATCTTACAAATATCACCCAAACACGGAGTGTTTCTTTATATACAAAACGTGAGTAATAGCTGTTATACTAACCTCATAGGATTATTACCTGGATCAAAAGGACAACAGAACATAGATGCAATTTGTTATATATTAGAGCATGTTGTATGAAGACAATAAACAAGGTCCCCAATCTGCCCCTTAACAGCCTGGTAGTTCCAAGTGTTGCTAATTTCCCTATTGGTAAAATGCAGGATAAATGCACCACATAGAAACACTGGAAGGACAAACGGGCAACACACAGAGAGCAGCTGGGAAAGGAGTTTGTACAGATGAATCCTGGATATGGACTTATGACCAAATAAATATGTTGGCCTTTTTTTCTAAGAGTACTTTCTTGTATGTCCAGAATTTGACCTTGTTCGTTTCATAGATAACAAAATAAAAGCTATTCATAGTACACTAGATGGGAAACAGCAGTGACGAAGTACTACAGTCACTAGATTCTGTGGATGTTTGCTCTGGAAGGAGCTTTTGGAGGACATCCTTTCTGGTTTTCTGGTTCCCTCAATCTGGAATCCTCAAGCCTTCCGCAGCTCCGACTTCAGAAGTGGGGAGGGGGCAGAACTCCTATTCACTTGGTGCACGTGCCTCACTTTGAGAAGGGCGTAAAACGGTTCTCTTCCCACCCTTCCTGAACATTCTCTTCCAACGCCCAAGTGGTAATAGCAAGGTGGAAAGAGAATTGGCAAGAGTGGCCATAGGGACCCATAACCACTTCTCCCGCTTGGAGGGAGAGGCACCAGGGAGAAAAGGTCACCAGGTCACCATGACTTTCCTGGAAAGCCACCGCCATCATAGGACACACTGCCATACTCATACCAAAGGCCATCTGATTGGAGCGAATGAGAAGATGCTGATGGTGTGATTTGGACCTTTTAGGCTAAATAACCAAAAACTGTTTCAGTAACAGAAACCTTGTTGTTCTCAGCTCAGTTGTTGAAAATACAGTATTACAGGACCATAGAAACTTGAGGAATCACTAGCACTTCTTTTTTTTTTTTTTTTAAAGATTTTATTTATTTATGTGACAGAGAGACAGCCAGCGAGAGAGGGAACACAGCAGGGGGAGTGGGAGAGGAAGAAGCAGGCTCCCAACAGAGGAGCCCGATGTGGGACTTGATCCCGGAACGCCAGGATCACGCCCTGAGCCGAAGGCAGACGCTTTAACGACTGCGCTACCCAGGCGCCCCATCACTAGCACTTCTAATATGTAGAGGAGGAAGGTCCAAGGTCCAAGGTCAGATAGCAGACTGAGGGCTAGAAATTGAGGCTTGTGACCTGCGATCTTGAGCTCTTGTTGATCTGCTCAAGGAGCTGACCTGCAGGCTCTGCCTAAATGTGATGTAGCTCCAAGATGCTTACTTATTAGCCCAAGGAATGTTAGGTAGTGACTGACCATCTATTATTGCATGCCACCTGGAGCACTCCTTCTATTCAGAGGCACAAGGCTAGCAAACACTGAACAATGATAAAATTAAGGCTGCAGATCTTTTTTTTTAAGACTTTATTTATTTATTTGACAGAGAGAGAGACAGCCAGCGAGAGAGGGAACACAAGCAGGGGGAGTGGGAGAGGAAGAAGCAGGCTCATAGCGGAGGAGCCTGATGTGGGGCTCGATCCCATAACGCCAGGATCACGCCCTGAGCCGAAGGCAGACGCCTAACCGCTGTGCCACCCAGGCGCCCCAAGGCTGCAGATCTTTAAAGCTAACTAGGGAGGCATAGTTTAAAGACCACTGAAGGCTGGACAGTTATTAGGGAAGCTTCGAGAAAATGTGACTTGAGCTGTGCTTTAAAGCAGAGCTTTCTGACCAGCAACTTGTGGACGAGATTCAGCCCACCCACAATTTGTTTGTATTCCACTGTGATGAGCCATAGTGGTTTTTTTCTTTCCCCAAACTCGGGAGCTTTCATACGAAAACCCCAATTCTGGAGTGTCACGAAAACTGCAACACTAGGCCTATATTCACCTTAGCAATAGGGCAAGAGCTAAGAGGCAGCTGCCCCCTTAGCCACAGCCTAAGTCCTCAGCTAAACACCCAGAGTTCATTCTCATTACCCCCCTGACTCCCTGGGAAGTGAGTGCGCTGTTCATGTTTTGGGAAATAGGAAGACAGCCCAGATAGGAGAGTAAGACACAAAAGTGAAGATGAGTGGGTATGTTATAGGGTGGGGGGACGGCTTTGCAAAGGGGAAAAATGTGTTCCCTAGGCCAAGACACATATCTGAAACTAGCAGAAGAGTCTGGTGAGAGCCTGGTGCGACCATCTCAATAAATAAAAATAAAGCGTGTGATGCTGGTAAGTCAAGAATGGCGACTTCACATACAAAGGGCAACATACTCATTTTCCTTCTACTCAGTATCTTCATTTTGGCATATTTAAAAACAGAAACTTTTTTTTTTTTTTAAGATTTTATTTGTTTGTCAGAGAGAGAGCACAAGCCAAGGGAGCAGCAGGCAGAGTGAGAAGCAGGCTCCCCGCTGAGCAGGGAGCCCGTTGCGGGACTGGGTCCCAGGACCCTGGGATCATGACTTGAGCTGAAGGCAGACACTTAACAACTAAGCCACCCAGGCGTCCCAAAACACAAACATTTTAAAATTCACACAAAATTGTAACAAATTATCAATGAAAAGAAATATAACTTGTCGGGGCGCCTGGGTGGCACAGCGGTTAAGCGTCTGCCTTTGGCTCAGGGCGTGATCCCGGCGTTGTGGGATCGAGCCCCACATCAGGCTCCTCCGCTATGAGCCTGCTTCTTCCTCTCCCACTCCCCCTGCTTGTGTTCCCTCTCCCGCTGGCTGTCTCTATCTCTGTCAAATAAATAAATAAAATCTTAAAAAAAAAAAAAAAAAAAGAAATATAACTTGTCTTGCATAATTACAACTGACTTCCTTTTACTGGAGCCCATTATACAGCACTGGTGGTAAGAGGGGTAGCTACCCTTTTTCTCCTAGTCAGGTTTGTACCCTACGCGGC
>NW_024425786.1:24312565-24409512 GCF_017311325.1 Ursus maritimus
TCTTCCGATGCTGGATTCAGCTCTTCCACTGGACTCACAGCATCCCAGTGCTCCTTTTCACAATCAATGCCCCAAATAGCCCAGGATGTTCAAAGGAGTCCATGAAAAAAAGAGAGTCCTAGGTCAGCCTGCAAATTCATCCTAACAAAAGGTAAAGAAGTTCTTCCAGACAGTTTTGCTTGGAGGACCACAATTCAAGTTTACAAAATGTGCCTAACAATAAAGGAGGTTACGAAGCACCACCCCAGTGATCCCGCTACGTATTCACTTGAAGAGCGACTATTCACACCGTGGGTCTTGGCCTAGTTTCCCGTTACCTCTACTTTCTGTTAAATACCCAGAGAAAAATATTACAGCGCTCAGAAGACTTGGGAAGCTCGCAGACAATCTCTCCGTTTTAGGTCAGTTTAGCACGCTGTAATGATATCTGGCACCACCCAGTGGCAATCTTTTCTCATCTATGTGTGAAAAAAGAGCAACTCTGCAAACTTGTCATGGCAACAAAGAACACCTCAGTCAGTGAATAGAGAATCGAATAACGTTACAAATCCAACAAAAGCAGTTTCATTTTTTTTTTAAAGTTACCTCCTTTGAGGAGTTCAGATCATTTTAACATGGTTTTCCCTCAACAGAGAACTTAGGTAATTTTTAAAAAAACAAAGAAAAACAATTATTTTCTTCTCTAACTGTATAAATATACTGGCTTTAATATAAAATCACATGTGAGGAGGAAGGGCCCATCTGTAAGGGTGTTTAATTTTTCTTAAGGGAAAGCAGTAAAGTGTCCATACGTTAGTGCTTTAAAAATGAGAGAGAAACCCAGAGCTCTCGAATTCTTCGAGAAGTCTCCCAATTTTTAAACCATAATTATTTCTTCTGAGAAAAATCAAGTGGAATACAGGATGGCTCTGTCCCACAGGAACCTAAAACACAACCTCTCTTAATGTATATATAGAAAATATGTGTGTTGGGGCGCCTGGGTGGCTCAGTCGGTTGTGCATCCGACTCTCGATCTCAGCTGAGGTCTTATCTCAGGATCCTGAGTTCAGGACCCGCGTAAAAAAATGTGTGTGTGTGTGTGTGTGTTTGCACGTGCATGTGTGTGTGAACCAATGTGGGAAAAAAGCAAAGCCCTGGCTGTAGGATTTCTCAAATTATTATTATTTTTCTCAAACCGGATTCGATAAGAGTGTGGCAGGTTCAGAGTCTCTGGGGCTGCTGTTTAGATTACTGATCCTTTTGGGGCCAGGCCTTCCACTGGAAGGGTCTGAGTATCCGCTGCTACAGTGGGGAACTAAGAGATGAGATGCCACGCTTGCCGCGGAAGAATTCTTTAAAATTTGAGTATTTGGGTAACACGGACCAAGCTGCACCTTGATGTCCCATTTCTGACACTCACATTTTATGATACAAGTTCTGTTCACGGGGCGCCTGGGTGGCTCAGTTGGTTAAGCGTCTGCCTTTGGCTCAGGTCATGATCCCGGAGTCCTGGCATCAAGCCCTGCGTCACGCTTCTCCCTTTCTCTGCTGCTCCCCCTGCTTGTGCTGTCTCTGACAAATAAATAAATAAAATCTTAAAAAGAAAGTTCTGTTCTGCAAATGTCCATATTATCAACAGATACAGCAGATTTATATCATGGGATCTTCTGAAAAGTTACAGGGAAAAAACAGATCTTCATAGGAGGGAATTTTGGGGGGGGTTGTTTTGTTTTGTGTTTTTTTTTTTTTTAAAGATTTTATTTGTTTATTTGACAGAGAAAGAGACAGCCAGCGAGAGAGGGAACACAAGCAGAGGGAGTGGGAGAGGAAGAAGCAGGCTCCCAGCAGAGGAGCCTGATGTGGGGCTTGATCCCAGAACGCCGGGATCACGCCCTGAGCCGAAGGCAGACGCTTAACCGCTGTGCCACCCAGGCGCCCCAGTTTTGTGGTTTCTTAAATGTCAATGATCACAAAAACCTCCGGCTTCTCCTCATTATAGACCTGCATGGCTGAGTAGGTTATCGCCTTGACTTCAGTTCCCTAAAGTGGGGGTTAGAGAAAGAACGAGAAAGAAAAAGTGAACATCGAAATCAGAATCATTAACTCTAGCAACAACTGGCAGAAAGGCCAAATTTTGCTATTATCCTGAAAAACTGAAACCCCCATGAACCAAGCAGTTACTCGTACAGCATTCTACACTCGCCCGGCAACAATGCGACGCGCGCTCAGGGAAAGCGAGCCGGCTGGGCCGTAAGAGCCGCAGCTCGAATCCTGGCTTTGTTCCCACCTGGCTCCGCAGGCCGTCTGACCTCTCCAGCACCCCTTTTCCGTTTGCCGAATGGCTTGGGTGGAGGAGCCCACAGCTCTCCTACTGCCTGGCTCAGGGCTCCTCCTCGAGACCTCCTGCTCGCAGGGTGACCCAGGGCCCGAGGAACACGGACTCTTCTCTCTTCCTCAGCTGCCTGCTCGCTTTACCTCATGGGGTTCTCTCTCCACGTGCTTGATACATGACACCCCCCTGCCCCTGCCCCGGTTTAGAACCACAGGATTAGATGTCCTCTTAGTTCCTTCCTGTTCTAGAAAAGAATCTACAAGAATTCTGTGCAGCGCCAAATGTATCAGGCAATAGGTGACTGGCATTTGCTAGCTCTGTGGCATAAAGGAAGTCTGAAGATTTCGCAGACAGATTTGAAAGGCACCTACCTTTGCTTTTTTCCCCTCTGCCATAATCGCCTGGTAAAAGCACAACCTAAATCCACTTCAACTTTCTTTCTGTGGCAGCAGACACCACGCTAACTGGTACACCTGAAGTCACGTGCACAGTCTCAGAAGGGTTCTCAGCACTGACCAGGGATTGATCCTACACTTGCCATTAAACCGAGCTTCTCACTCTCTGAAACGATTACTTTCCATCTGCGCCTCTAGCATCCCTCCCTCATTCTCACGCTCCGGCCGTGCCTCCTACAGAAAACGGGCAACCAGGAAGAACTGGCTCATCTCCCCCCATCAAACCACCTCCTGCATCTGTACTCACATTCGCTTGGGTTCCTGTTACAACGAACGGCCCAGCCCTGCTCCTATCAGAAGGCTGACCCCTGAACCTGGACACTCTATCCCCTCCCCCCCTTCCCAACTTAAGGTCTTTGCTCTGAAATGATCCTCTCCCTCTCCAGCATGATCCATTTGCCCCGAGGTCCTAGGTCACTGCCACATGGCCTACACTGGTGCTATAAAACCTCCTCGCTGAAACGAGACAAAACCAAAAACCTTCTCCCTTCCCCACCACATGCCCCTCTGGCTAGTACGGTTCTATCCTTATGCTCCCCTTTTCTCCAAAATCTTCGAAAGAATTGTCTCAATTCTGCCTCCACTTCCCTATCTCTCATTCATTAGCTCTCGGACTCACACATCTTTCCACTGATTAGTAAATCCAGTCAATTGTCAATCCTCATCTCACTCTGAGCGATTAGTCTCAAGAGCATTAGATATCTGGCTTTAGGGCACCCCTCTTCTTTTGCTCCCTCTCTCATGAGGCTCTCCTTCTCCTTTAATTTTTGGCTCCATCTCTTCCAAAGTTAGTGCCCCAGAGCTCAGTCCTCTCTATACTCTCTCTTATCTACACCTCCTTCCTTGGTAATCTTATTTAGTCCTATGGCTATGAATATTGTCTTTCAGTGATGGCTTCCAGACTGAGATTTCCAGATCTCCCTACCTCCTGAACAAGTCATCCTACAGACAAGTGCCTACTATGTGACATCTCCATTTAGATATCTAATATACACCTCAAACATACTATGTTCAAAAGAAAGTTCCACTGTGTCTTTTGTATTATAATTCACATGGCTCCCTCTCCTGGTTTCTCTCCCAAGGCTCCCTCACCAGGCTTCATTTCATTATGTTGTGCTTGAAGAAATGATACTGCAGCTCCCAGAAGCAACCAGGAGTCCTCAGTCACCCTCAACTAATTTAGGTCTCCTTAGCCTAAACACAAGGGTCAGCAAACTGCAAAATCACGGGCCAAATCCAGCCTGCCACCTGGTTTTGTACAGCCCCCCCCACACTAAGAATGGTTTTTACATTTCTAAATGGTGGGGGGGGACCACAAAAGAGTGTCTCATGACATTTGAAAATGATATGAAATTCACATTTTAGTGTCCATGATGTTTTACTGGAATACAACTGCAGTCGTTCACGTCTGTGTGTTCTGTGGCGGCCGTCGTGTTACAACAGAGGAGCTGAATGCTGCTCTTCTATTGCTTTCATTCCACAAAGCTTCCAACATGACCCAGCCCTTTCCAGAAAGATGTGCCTGCCCCTATTCCTCCATACAGATTTGACTGCTATAGAGTAAAGGCGCACAGGGTGGCCAATACAGGATCTGGAGATGCACAGAAAGGAGAAAGTGCTTCAGAGAACATCTAGTCCAACACCTTCATTAAAGGGAGAGCTACAGAGCTCAAAAAGCCAAAGGGACTTTTAAGTCTCACAAACATCTGTAGCTAACCTGACCCTAGGACCCAAGTACTGACTCCTAATCCACCAGATCAGATGTGTGAAGTCCCAGGGTTTAGACACGAGATGGTCGGAGAAGTCTGAGGAAAACGACTTCACACCAGTTTATTAGAACTCACTGAGGTTTACCGTCATATACTGACTTTATGGTAAGGAAGCATAAAATGTTTTTAATGGCTGGATTTAAAAACATACCTGAGGGTGCTTGGACAATGAAAATTCTTCTCCCCACCTTGAGAAGGAAAATTAAAACATGATTAAGACTTCCAAGATTTCATATTTATTTATCCTTTACGTATTTTAAAATACACCTTATAAATGTGGTTCAGATATGAGAAAGCCAAAAGAGCTGGGAGGGGCAAGCAAGCTATAAATTTCAGTTTGACTGCCAGTAAATACAGCTGTCGAGGGGCTTCCGTGCTATAGCTATTTCAACAAGGTTGATGGTTGCCGTAAAAAAAAAAAAAAAGTGCCCTACTATCGTGTGTATGGGGTCGATTCTCAATAGACGCTGTTTAATGACTACTGTTTCACAATAGCGTAGCATGCTCGAAATTTTCACTGTACTCAAGGCTACAGAACTAAGTAAATACCATCTCCTATTGCAGAAAGCAGGTCTGAGTACCGCAGAGGCAAAATACTACATGCTGTAATATGTCCTTAAATCATAAGATTTAACCTTAAACCTTGTAACTTTTCAGAAAATGTCCATGGCCTGTATAGAGAAAGCCCCAGAAAGGTTGTCTCCTAGAACCTGGGGTAAGTGTCTTCTCTCCCTTCAACACGAATGTGACTAGAGCTCATAGGAGGAGAAGCAGTAGTGGTAGCAGAAAGAACAAAGCCTTGTGTTGCTGTTTTTTTAAACTTATTTAGTTGAGAGAAGAGGAAGAGAGCAGGGCTCAGGGAGGTGCATAGGGAGAAGAAGAGGGAGAGAGAATCCCAAGCAGACCCTGCCAAGTGCAGAGCCCAACAGAGGGCCCAGTCCCACAACCCTGAGATCGTGACCTGAGCCAAAACCAAGAGTCTGACACTCAAGCGACTGTGCCACCTAGACACCCCAAAAGAACAAAGCTTTAAAATTCTGTTCAACTATGTATTAGCGAAGTACCCTTGGAGAAGCCTGACTCTTTACCCATTAAAAAAAAAAAGAAAAAAGGAGGGGAAATAATAAAAGACCTCACTTTGCAAAGAAATAAATCAAATTTAACAAAAATTGGAAAAAATAGATTTTATATAGAAATAACCTAAAAGATATCCTTAGATGACTGAAGAGATTTGGGAAACACCAAGTCCGATCAAAGAGATCGAATCCAGTGTTTGCAAACTCTGGAAGGAAAAGTGTAATTTGTTAACAGAAGGAACCAGTCTGAACAGAGTCCAGGTGTGAGGCTCTACGAGAAGGATTCGTCAGTGTTCCTGTCACCAAGCCAGGCTTCATGCAAAAAATTTTGACGCTAAAGATCAATAAACTGGGAATCAGGTTCAAGAACCAACACCAACTTCGTTCTGACAAACTTCTGGTCCTCCAAAGCTGAGGACCAAAGCCCTTGCTCCTCGGGCTCTTAAAGCTCAACCCGCAGAGCTCCACTGGGATGCGACTGGACCTCTGACTTCACATTTCTGTCTTCCTGCCTACTAGGTTCAGTGAAGAATTTTAACAACCTTCATGACTTGCTACTGAAAAGATTTTTCAAAACATACCCAATTGAGCGTAATTTGAAATTTCTTTCATCAATGTGAAGTACTTTCACTTCCTAAAGAGGAAAAAAAATTCAATTTAAAAAGAACGTTCATAACAGACCATCTACTAAAACACATCTAAAAGTTGTCAGAACACTACGTTGCGCACCTGAAACTAATATAATATTGTAGGTCAACTATATTTTCATTTACGGAAATATGTCTAGGTCATCCCCTTTCCTAGAAAATAATAGCATACGACTTCTCTGAAGCACAGAAAATTAAAATGTTAACTAAAGTAGAATAAATGAAATATATTTCAAGGAGATAAGGTTTTTTCTTACATATTCAGGAGAAGTATTCTTGAAAAATGTACAATCTAAAAACATGAGTCAAGAAATTTCTCTGTAAAACAGAATAGGACAATACAGGATCTCAATCATTCTCAGCTCATTTTTAAATAACACTGTAGGCTCTTGACCTCTGTACGATAAGTGACCAGTTAGAAGCGTGTACGTAGCGGGGCTGGGAAGGGACAGAATGGAGGGCCCGTGGAAGCAAGGAGGGCCCTGTGTGTTAGGTAAACGATGATGTTGGAGAGGGGTTCCCTTCTCGAGGTTGATGGCAACAAGCAATCTCCACTTGGCTTTTCCTTTTTCGTGTTAAGGAAAGCTGACAACAATTTTTAAATGTAGGCCAACATGGCCGAGCTACTAAATTTCCCATGGGGCAAAGGAACATATGGATGCACATAAATATAGTTCAAACTTGGGAGACATACAAAGTGTGGGCGAAGACAGCAGGTGCATTCTTATCACACAATCCTGATTAGCGACAAGTATATGGTAAGAGATCTAAATATTACAAAATGCATATACACGGGCGAAGTCAGGTTAACCCTATTTTCTGCAAAGCAGTATCATCTTATGTATCTGTATGGCTTGGGTTTGCATCATGTGTTCTATTCTCAATCACTTTTTTTTTTTTTTTTTAATCTGAACTAAGAACCCATTTGCTCAGGAAAAAAGAAACACCCTTGCTTACCCGGGGTATGAAGAATTCGTCAGCACTGAACTTATAAAGCCACTCATCCAAAAAGTGAAAGAGCAGAGACTGTAAGTCATCTCCTACACAGGGTCAAGAAGAATCATGATAGTATGACGTTGAACAATTCTTGTCTCTAAACGCTTGTTTGAATTTAAAAGCGCAAGGAATTTCTTAGACTAGCTGAAGGAGGAAGAACAGGCTCGTCACTGATTTTGTCGTTCTTATTGTGAAAACCACTGAAGTCATGTAGAACACTGCACATTTGCATGACAATCTCTTCCCTGTGAATAAATCGGTTACCTTGGGTTTCTACTTCTACTGTTTGCAGGGGCTCCACAGTCCCAGTATCTGTCATGTAACCAAACATGGCCATTGCACACTGTTCAAATGCTTCCTCCAGAGTATCTCCCCACGCGTGTAACCTAGAGAAATACATTCATGCCCTGTGTAATAAAATCTACAGCAAGAGAGAAAACTTGACAGCGGGGTCAAAATAAAATCAGCATGATAAATACAAATCCAAAGGCCTCAATCAATCTAACGGATGGAAACCGGGTTCTTTTAAACCATCACTTTCGTGTTGTAAAGGAACCAAAATAGGAAGAGAGAATTAACACTAGGGACATCAAGATTAAAACATCAGACTTCCTATTTAAGAACATGATTTCAAAGGCATAAATTGCAGGTGTGTACTCACTGGACATCTGCTGTATGATCCAAATCTGAGGGAGAGAGGGAAAAATACATAGGTCATTAAACTTGACTTGCAAATCACAAGGAACTCTAGTTCATTATTAAGAACATTATCTTTCGGGGCGCCTGGGTGGCTCGGTTGGGCGACTGATTCCAGCTCAGGTCATAATCCCAGGGTCCTAAGATGGAGACCCTGTGTTGGGCTCCCCACTTAGCGGAGAGCCTGCTTCTCCCTCTCCTTCTGCGCCACCCCCCAGCCCATTTTCTCTCCCTCTCAAATAAATAAATAAAATCCTAAAAAAAAAAACAAAAAACACATTATTCTTCAAAAGCAAGAAAATGTGGGGCAAACCTCACCTTTTGCTATCCATTTACATAAGAAAGTTAATTGCCTTGTTAAAGGTTATTTTCTAAAAAGTCAGGGTTTGTATTTAAATGACAATTTCTGGAAGGCAGCAGGGACAGAAGCTTCTAGGTGATCTAAAGTGTCTAATACATCGTGGTATCTCAATAATGCTATTTCCTGCCATTAGTTACTTTTCCTAAATAAAACAAATCTTTTCTAAATATCTGCTGTGTGAATGATCAAAATTCTAGGAACTACCTCATCATCAAAGACACAAAATTCCAGATTTCTCTGTCTCACCTTTTCATGAACAGCTAACCAAATCCTATACAAAATAGGTTCGTCTTTTTTTTTTTTTTTAAGATTTTATTTATTTATTCGACAGAGATAGAGACAGCCAGCGAGAGAGGGAACACAAGCAGGGGGAGTGGGAGAGGAAGACGCAGGCTCCCAGCAGAGGAGCCTGATGTGGGGCTCGATCCCACAACGCCGGGATCACGCCCTGAGCCGAAGGCAGACGCTTAACCGCTGTGCCACCCAGGCGCCCCAAACTAGGTTCGTCTTTTTAAAAGAAGAGCCAAGTTTTTTATTCGTTGATTTCTTTCATATGAAGTATTCCTCAATGATGCCCTTGCCTAATACAGTGGTTTTAGAAAGTAAACTCTGCAATGTGTTTACGAGCTTTCCCCCGATATCCCCACAGGAATACCCGAAAGTAACAACCATTCCTATCACGAACTCCCACTGGATCTGTTATCTCAACATTTCACAGTCTATTCTTCACTGGTATCATGACTTCTATCAGTTTTTCCCACTTAGGATCATAGAATATTCAGGCTAGAAGGAAGCCATGGAGCTCATTTATTACAATTCCCTCACTTACGAGAAGAAACCTGGGGTGCCTAGCTGGCTTGGTTTGCAGAGTATGCGACGCTTGATCATGATCGTGAGTTCAAGCCTCATGTTGGGAGTAGAGATTATTAAGAAAAAAAAGAAAAAATTTTTTAAAGGAAAAAACCTGAAATCGAAGAGATCGTGTGACTTTAGTTAAAGACTACTGTTGATTAGAGGCAACGCTGGGCCTAGAACTGAGACGTCCCTAACGCCAGGCTAGCAGACTTTGCACCGTTAACACAGTCTCTTGGTGGCACTCAAAGTTCAAATACTCTTAACTCACTCAAAAATATTCCTGTGGACGGAACACATTTTAGGCACCAGGAGAGATGATAAACGAGTTTAAATGACAGATATTAACCCTAGAAAAATGAACGCCTGTGTCCGGAATGCTCATAGCATCTTATTCCCCCAAATTAAAAACCAAATATCAACCAACGGAAGAAGAGATAAACAAAGACGCAATGCAGTACTGCTCAGTGATAAAACAGTGCGACCTACTGACTCATGCACTAATATGAATCCCAAAAACGTTAAATGGAAACTGCAGAACTCTCAGCACCTAAGACCTGTATCCAAAACCCCTGCGCCAAGAGTGATCAAACTTCAGCACAGCTGGGCTTCGAACAGCGTAAACCCTGTTCCCAGAATCACCCCAGCCCGAGGGCATGAGACTACCTGCTGGAAAAAGCGCTACAGAGCCAGAATTTGCTGTTTGTTTCAGCCCAAACCTGACAATCGGCCCTTAACCTCCCTTTCTTACAGCATTTACTAAAAAGGGCTTACAATAGTGAATATTTATCCCTTAGAACTCAGCATGGTCCTTCTCAAGGACTCCACAGCCATTCCTTTGAAATGTAATCATCAGGAAGGACTCCCAGTTCCTGTGGGAGGACAGAATCCGAATGGTAACTGCCTGCTACCAAATACTGCAGGCCTAATTGGATTTATAGACTAACCACTTGTAATTTTTCACTCCTCTGATTCCACTGAGCTCCCTCTCTCCCCTCTTCTGCATTTGCCCTTTAAAAGGTCCCATCACCTCTGTGCAATTCAGAATGGAGCTCAGCTCTTTCTCTTACTGTAGTTACTGAATAAAATCCCATTCACCACTTTAATGTCCATTTGATACTGAGTGAAGAAGCCAGGCATAAAAGAATCTATACCGTGTGGTTCCACTTGCGTGAAACTCTAAAACAGGCTCTGGTGATAGAAATCCAAACTGTCTGCCTCAAAGTAAGGATGTGGGTGGGGGCTCACAGGAAAAAAGCAAAAAGGAATTTTCTAGGGTGATGGAAATGTTCTATAGCCTGATTGGAGTTTGGTTACAATCCAATGTAAAATACATTCCAATGATAAATACGTATATATTTCTGTTTACCAAACCTTTTTTTAAACATTTTTAAATAATCTCTACACCCGCTGTGGGGTTCAAACTCACAACCCTGAGATCAAGAGTGGCATGCTGGGGCGCCTGGGTGGCACAGCGGTTAGGCGTCTGCCTTCGGCTCAGGGCGTGATCCCGGCGTTATGGGATCGAGCCCCACATCAGGCTCTTCCGCTATGAGCCTGCTTCTTCCTCTCCCACTCCCCCTGCTTGTGTTCCCTCTCCCGCTGGCTGTCTCTATCTCTGTCAAATAAATAAATAAAATCTTTAAAAAAAAAAAAAAAAAAAGAGTGGCATGCTCTGCTGACTGAGCCGGCCAAGCGCCCATCTGTTTATCAAAACTTATTGGACTTTACACTTAATATCTGAGCACTTTTACTATATATATGTAAATTATACCTTGATTTAAGAAAAAAATTTAAAAGGGGGCGCCTGGGTGGTTCAGATGGTTGAGAGTCCGACTCTTGGTTTCAGCCCAGGTCATGATCTCAGGGTGGTGAGATCAATGTCCACATGCGCTCAACCTGCTTGAGATTCTCTCTCCATCTGACTCTCCCCCCTCACCCCCCAGCACTCTCGCTCTTGCTCTGTCACTCTCTCTAAAAATAACTAAATAAATCTTTAAAAAACAATTTAAAACGACAACGACAGATTGCTAAAGTGCAGTAGTTCTCAAAGATTTTGGTCTCAGGAACACTTTACTCAAGTATTTTAGAAGACCCCAGAGAGGTCTGGTTCATATGGGTTGTATCTGTCAATATTTACCATACCAGAAATTTTAACTGAAAAAACTTTTAAATACTTATTCGTTTAAAAATAACAGCACCTGGGGCGCCTGGGTGGCACAGCGGTTAAGTGTCTGCCTTCGGCTCAGGGCGTGATCCTGGCGTTCTGGGATCGAGCCGAGCCCCACGTCAGGCTCCTCCGCTATGAGCCTGCTTCTTCCTCTCCCACTCCCCCTGCTTGTGTTCCCTCTCTCGCTGGCTGTCTCTATCCTGTCGAATACATAAATAAAATCTTTAAAAAAAAAAAAATTGGCCTTTAAAAAAATAAAAATAAAAATAAAATAAAATAAAAAATAAAAATAACAGCACCTGGCTGGCTTAGCAAAGTAGGACATGCAACTCTTGTAAGCTCTTGTCAGTCTGAACCCCACATTGGGGGTAGAGATTACTTACAAAGAACATTTTTTAAAAATAATTAAAAAATAAAAATAAAACCATTTTATTGAACATATATTGCATATCTTTATGAAAAATAACCATATTTTCCCAAAACTTTAGTGAGAAGAGTGCCACTATTTATGCAAGTGTTTTTATTTATTTATTTTTTTTTAAAGATTTTATTTATTTATTTGACAGGACAGAGACAGCCAGCGAGAGAGGGAACACAAGCAGGGGGAGTGGGAGAGGAAGAAGCAGGCTCATAGCAGAGGAGCCTGATGTGGGGCTTGATCCCATAACGCCGGGATCACGCCCTGAGCCAAAGGCAGACGCTTAACCGCTGTGCCACCCAGGCGCCCCTATGCAAGTGTTTTTAATGTCGGATTTTCAAGGTGCTGCAGTACATTGATGTGGCTGAAGTACATACATCAAATGAACCTCACAGATATGCTGGAGGAAAAGGCAGGAGCATCTTAATAGACTTTTGAAAAACTACATACAGTCTTCCTTGATGGTACACCAAAACTAGTAACATGTTAGTTTTTTATTTAATTTTTTCTAAAGATTTACTTACTTATTTGAGAGAGAGGAAGAGAGAGAGAGTACCCAGGGGGGAGGGAGAGAGAGTCTTAAGCAGACTCCATGCTGAATTCAGAGCCCCACTCAGGGCTTGATCTCACGACCCCCAGATCACAACCCGAGCCCAAACCAAGAGTTAGATGCTTAACCAACTGTGCCACCCAGGTGCCCCTGAAATATGCTGGTTTTTTAAAGGTTAGTTGCAATGTGGATTTTGAAGCTGTAACAATGAATTTTTGTGCTCTGTAACGTTAAAATCCATTGCTCTATCTTGTGCCTAAAATGGATCTTATCTGTGCCTGATTGTATAAAATCAAAGTACTGGTCTTTTGAAAAATACCAGTTCAGGGTACCTGGGTGGCTCAGTTGGTTAAGCATCTGCCTCCAGCTCAGGTCATGATCTCAGAGTCCTGGGATTGAGCCCCGCATCGGGATCCCTGCTCAGTGGGGAGTCTCTTCTCCCTCTCTTTCTACCCCTCCCCCCATCGGTCTCTCTCTCTCCCGTGCTCTCTCAAATAAATAAAATATTTTAAAAAAAATACCAGTTCATTGATTCATGCAGATAATGTTGACACATTTAATTATATGGAATGAAATCACATATACATATATATTTGTAAATATCACCACCAATCTCATCACATAGATCTTTAATTACTGGGAAACTGTCAAGCTCATGATGGTTTTCCATCAGTGGTTTTCCAAATTTTGAGTTTCACTCAAAACCTTGACTTTTATCATTGCCAACAAATATTGTGTTATTTTCCTTGATGTAACAGCACTTTATTTAAAGAAATTATGTGTAGGGGCGCCTGGGTAGCGCAGTCGTTAAAGCGTCTGCCTTCGGCTCAGGGCGTGATCCCGGCGTGCCGGGATCGAGTCCCACATCGGGCTCCTCTGCTGGGAGCCTGCTTCTTCCTCTCTCACTCCCCTGCTGTGTTCCCTCTCTCGCTGGCTGTCTCTCTGTCACATAAATAAATAAAATCTTTAAAAAAAAAATAAAGAAAGAAAGAAAGAAAGAAATTATGTGCCAAATAGCCCTGTCTGAATAACAATACTATATCTTTCAGTCATTCTTTGGAGAGGAAAAAAAAAAAAAGCAACAGGTGTTTCATGAAAAACAAGAACAAAACAAAAACACAAACAAAAAACGCAGCTTACAACTCAGTTACACGGTTCTTTTCCTCAAGGTAATCATCAATACTTTGACAACCAGCAGAAACACTTTATGCGTAATTCCCATTTTGTTTCACAGAATATTAAAAAGACATGTACTCAGTGGTCAAGATTTAATAAAATTGGCAGTCCTTACTGATTCATCAAGGACATCTTTAAGTCAAAATAACTTTTTCTTTTAAGTACACGGCGGGAAGGAGTCAAGTGACTCCCAGCACAATTCGGGGCGGCTGCCTCAAGCGGGGCTAAAGGTCCAGCAGTTTTACCCTTTCAATGCTTTTGCACCATCAGCACAAATATCAACACAGTAAAAGACCAAATATCTCAGTATTATTACGAAAGGAGTTCTGACATCACAGATCCTCTGAAAGGGTCTGGGAAACCCCAGGGGTCCAAGGACCACACTTGGAGAACTGAAAACTATGGAATAGGAAATAAATTTAACTTGGACTGAGGGGTTCAGTTAAGAATTCCCAAAGGAAACAAGACTTAACACCGGAAGAGCCAAGGGACTAAGGGTGATCTCAATGCATTTGCTCATTCTCTTACTCCCAATTTCTGCTCAGTGCCCAATACACAACAGGTGTTCAATCATATTGCTGACTGAATAAATGAGATGACAACTATGCTGAGTCTGAAAGGAAAAACAGAGCCACAGGAGAAGCTTGGGGGCGGGGTCTGGGGGCCGTCTGTGGAAAGAAATGGAACTAGGAGAAAATACAGACTAATCTCACATTACATCAGTTCAAAGACTGTACAAGACGCTGGCAAGTAGAATCTAGTACACGACCAAGTGGGATTTATTCGTGGAATGACAAGATTAAATTATTAGGAAACAGATTAATTTAACTCATGAATGTATGATCCTCTCCATAGATATAATCATGAAACACATCATAAAAATATTAACAGGATTTTTCAGCAAAAGGTTTTTTCTGTACAACAAATTAAAAAGTTAAACTAGCTTTCTTTCTTCTCTCCTTCTTAATTGCTGTATTTACTGAATGTTTTTGCGGTATAGTAAAAATACATATTTGGTCTTTGTCTCTGGTTTCTGACAACGCTCCTAAAACCCTCGGATTTCCCTAAGTGATGAGTGTCTTGTTATTCATTAATAATCCCCTTCTGTCCACACCTGAGTCTATGCTACTGCAGTTACTCAGCGTACGGCTTCTAGATAGCCTTAGAATGGGGCAGTCACCAGGATGATCAAACACGTGATTAAAGAGTCGGAACTTTTCAACCCACCCCCTCACCGATGAGTGTGTGTTTGGCCTGTGGAGAGTGGAGCAGGAGACTGAACTAGAGACTCTTTTAAAGATTTGGAGAACATCCCATTGGTGAACTTATCAAGGTGCTAGGAGGATGACAAGCCCAGAGGTGTCTGAAAGCTCCAAGCCCCTCTCCCCATACCTTGCCCAATGCATGGCCTTTGTTTGACTGTTCCTCAGTTGTATCCCCTATAATAAACTGGTTAACCCAAGTAAAGCATTTACCTGAGTTCATAAATTGTTCTAGCAAATTATTGAACTTGAGCCCAAGGGGGGTTGGAGGGGATGCATGGCAACACCAGAAACTGCAACTGGCTAGGCAGAAGTGTAGGTAGCCCAGGTGCCCCCTTTGAGGCTGGTGTCTGAAGTGGGAGCAGCCCTGTGGAACTGAGCCCTTAACCAGTGGGGTCTGTGCTAATTCTGGGGAGTTAGTGTCAGAAACGAATTGAATTGATGGACACCTAGTTGGTGTCGGAGAACTGGGACACTGCCTGATGCGGAGAAACTATACATTTCAGGTCAGAAGTGCTGTCAGCGGCGGGGCACCTGGGTGGCTCAGTTGGTTAAGCATCCGAGTCTTGATTTCAGCTCAGGTCATGATCTCAGGGTCGTGGGACTGAGCCCCAAGTCGGGCTCTGTGCTCAGTGCAGTGTCTGCTCCAGATTCTCTCTCCCTTTCCCTTTGCCAACCCCCCTCCCCTGCTCTCTCTCAAAATAGTAAAATCTTACAAAAAAAAAAAAAAAAGTGGTGTCAGAGGAAAGAAAACAGAGTTTTATAATGCATATATTATGATAAGACAGTAGAGCATTCAAAATTCAAAGTGTGCAATGAAAAAAATTTGGAGATGATTGCCCAAGAGTATCAGCTAAAAATTATACTAAATATAAGAGAATTCCATAAAAAGGCAGTGTAGAAAATTAATTATACAACTCAATAACTTTCACAGTTATAATCAATAACAAGATAGAGAGGATATCATGAAGAAAGGATCAGTTACATTTACATCAGAAACAAAAAAGATGTGGGGCGCCTGACGGGCTCTGTCGGTACAACATGCAACTCTTGATCTCAGGGTCATGAGTCTGAGCTCCCCGTTGGGCACAGAGATTACTCAAAAAAAACAAAAACACAAGCAAACAAAAAAGATGAAATACCTAAAAATAACCTCAGGATACATAAAGTAAGATTTGAATACTCTATTCCTAGAGAAAAAAAGCTAATATAAATATTAAAGCTTTAATTCTCCCTAAATTTATAATTAATATGAATGAAAAATACCAATAGTAATTTTTTAATATGTGGTTTACTTTATTTTTTTTTAAGTTTGCATTTATTTAAGTAATCTCTACACCCAACGTGGGGACCAACATGGAGCCTACTTAAAAAAATAATAATAAATAATAGGAAAGGAGGTGAAAGGTAGCCAAATATATGCCACTCTGGCATAAAGATTATTTTGAGCTGAAGACAAATGAGAGAAGGTATAAAAAACTTTCTGAGGCGCCTGGGTGGCACAGCGGTTAAAGCGTCTGCCTTCGGCTCAGGGCGTGATCCCGGCGTTATGGGATCGAGCCCCACATCAGGCTCCTCCGCTATGAGCCTGTTTCTTCCTCTCCCACTCCCCCTGCTTGTGTTCCCTCTCTCGCTGGCTGTCTCTATCTCTGTCAAATAAATAAAAAAATCTTTAAAAAAAAAAAAAAAGAAAAACTTTCTGCCTTCCCCACTATATGCCTAAAACAAATTTGTAAAAGTGCTCCCCACTGCCTATCAGCAAGGACAGAAATTAATCATCAGAGAAAACTCTAGACCCTTATCCACCCAGAGTCAGCACCAGAGAAATCTACGCAATAAAGTTTCCTAACTAGCCCTCATCTTCCATTAGTCCCCCCCATACATTTATCTTCCCACAATTGGCTGCCGCACAAGTACCAAGTGCTTTTCCTTTGTCTTGTCATTGCTCTACAAAATTACTGCTCCTGTCAAGATGCTATGTAAGCTCAAGTTCTTCATTGCTGAAGCTGAGTGATTATACATGAAAGTCATCATACCATTCCCTTAGTTTTGCATATATTTATATATAGCTGGCGTTTATGTACATACAGGAAAAAAAGCAAGACTGGCAAGAAAGCGGGGCACCTGGGTGGTTCAGTTGGTTAAGCGTCCCTGTCTTGATTTCGGCTCAGGTCATGATCTCAGATCGTGATCTCAGTTGCTGAGATCAAGCCCCACGCTGGGCTCTGCACTGGGTGTGGAGCCTGCTTAAGATCTTAAGATTCTCTCTCTCTGCCCCACCCCCACTCTTTCTCACTCGCTCACTCTCAACAACAACAAAAGAATGGCAGGAAAGGGGCAAATAGCGATGGGAGAGTGTCCTACAAAATATTAAAAGACAGAATAAAGCCTCAATAATTAAAACTACAGCACTGGCACGTAAGAAGAGAGACGGAACAAAGGAACGGCACACTTAAGTCCAGCCCCAGAACTAAATATAGGTAGGGGAATTCTGCATATGATAAAGATGTCCCATTTGAATCACAGGGGAAAAGACAGACTGCTGAAGAAATGAAGTCAGAACATCTGGTAAGTCATCTGGAAAATAACTGAATCAGATACTTAATTTCTACCTTACTCTAATCCGGATGTAGTCAAGATTAAAACAAGAACAATCTATAACTATCAGCAAAAATATGGTTCTCACAAATATGAGCAAGAAAAAACCAAACACAAAAGGTAGACATACTGGGGATGCCTGGCTGGCTCAGTCAGTAGAGCATGCAAACTCTTGACCTCTGGGTTGTGAGTTCAAGCCCCATGCTGGGTATGGAGCCTACTTAAAATTTAAAAAGGAAAGGAAAGAAGAGAAAGTCATACTGTATAATTCCATTTATATAATGTACAAAAACAGGCAAAGCTAATCTATGATGTTAACGGTCCGGCTAAGGTGGGGGGGGGGGGCTTGGCGGCTCCTGGCTGGCTCAGTTGGTGGAGCGAGAGGGTTGATCTGGGGGTTGTGAGTTCAACCCCCACATTGGGTGTAGAGATTATTTAAAAATAAAATCTTAAAAAAAAAAGGTCAGGCTAACAAAAGTAGGGAGAATGGTAGTGATTGGAAAGGAGCATGAGATGGGCTGCTGGGCCGCTATAATATTATTTATCCATCTGATCATTAGTTATACAGGTGTATTCAGTTTGTGAACATCCACTCACGATATATGTACTCTTCAGTGAATGTATTATATCCTTCAAAAAAAGTTTTTATTTCCAGGGGCGCCTGGCTGGCTCAGTTCATAAAGCATGCAACTCTTGATCTCCGGGTGGTGAGTTCAAGCCCCACATTGGTGTAGACCTTACTTTAAAAAAAAAAAAAAAAAAAAAAGTTTTCATTTCCAAATGTACTAGAAGAAAACATAGGAGAATTATTTTACAATCTCAGAGTGGGCAAAGCCTTCCCAAGTATGACTTCCCAGAAGCCAGAAAAAAAGTTAACAAATTTCACTATATAAAAATAAATTTCTACAGAGTAAACAAACAAAAAAACCACCCAATAGAAAAATGCGTAAGAATACAAATGTACACATCCCAGAAGCGGACATACAAATAGCTCCACATATACAGAAATATGTTCAACCTCACTTATAATTTTAAAAATGCAATTAATATGACAAGATATTTAAACTGGAAAAGACCAAAAAGTATGGTTATGCGGTAAATGAGTCAAAGTGAGAGGAAAGAGGGACGCTCATACAATGCTAGTGAGAGTATAAACTGGCACAATCTCACGGGAGATCAATTTAGCAATAATTGTTAACATTAAAAATGTACATATCCTTTGACAAATCAGTGTAACTTCTGGAAATTTACAGATACACTTGCACATGTGCAAAACAATGGATGCAAAAGTATATCCACTGCTGCATTGTTTCTAATAACGAAAGATTAGAAATAACATAAATGTCTATCAGCTGGGAACCGGTTAAATAAAGTAAATGTTAGAACATCTTTGCATGTATACATAAGAAAATGGTAAGGGCTGCTGACGACCTGGAGCGTAAGATTAGATGGCTGGGGATCAGGGCTGAAAGACTTTCACACTGCATACCTGTTGTACTTTTTGAATTAGATATAAGACTTATTAAAAATAATTTTTAAAAACTGTTTTTAAGGGGTCCCTGGGTGGCTCGGTCGGTTGAGCGGCTACCTTTGGCTCAGGTCATGATCTCCGGGTCCTCAAATGGAGCCCCCCTGTAGGGCTCCCGGCTCAGTGGGGAGTCGGCTTCTCCCTCTTCTTCTACTCTTCCCCCTCCCTGCTCGTGCTCACATGCGCTCTCTTTCAAATAAATAAATAAAATCTTAAAAAAAAATTTTTTTAAGAGAAAAAAGTTACGGAGATATGAAAGTTCAGAACCTAGTAAGCCAAGGTAAATAAACTCTACAGAGGACAATAGAATATTAGTGAGATTTTCAAGTAGAAAAATAAAAGTCAGATTTGTGCTCCCCAAACCATAGCAACCTTTAGTTTCAGATTTATTATTATCTCATTTACTCCTGGTTTTGCCATGAACAGCTTAGTAACTTAAGGCAAATCACATAACCTTTCTTTGCACTTTAGTTCCTTCACCTGAGGAGTAAATGAGATAATAAATCTGAAACTATAGTGCAGATTCTGATCTTCTATATAAACGTTTAGCTATCATCCCTAAAGGTTGCTATGGTTTGGGGAGCACAAATCTGACTTTTATTTTTCTACTTGAAAATCTCACTAATATTCTATTGTCCTCTGTAGGTTATGTGATTTGCCTTAAGTTACTAAGCTGTTCATGGCAAAACCAGGTCTTTTTACTAAAAACACGATCCAGGTAAAAAACCAAGTTAGAACTTCCCTACTCAGCTTTCTAAGTTCTCTAACGTAACCACAGTCTAACCACCCCACTGTTGGAGATACATACGGGCGACAATTCGGCAAACGCTTGAAAACACGATTGTCTTTAGAATGAATACGCTGGTAAAACCCCACAAAATTATGTGACTAGGTAAATGTAGAAAAAGTTCAAGAGACTGTATATGTGGCAACCCAGTTTCCCGACTCTCAGACCAGGTGGCTTTTTCCTTCATCATCCCCCGGACAAGGACCTACAATACAGGGTAAAATGGGATCAAGCCTGAAGCACCTTAAGGGGTAAAGCGGTAGGCGAGGCCGGAAGACCTGGGCAAGGAAAAAAGGGCATGAGAGAAGTGAGCCATCTTACTCACACTCGTACTTCCTAATGACTGGAGGATACTTGGCCTTGATCGCCTTCTGCTCTTCAGTCAAATTGTAATCTCTAACATCTTCCCCTTCCTGCGCCATAATTGCAGCACTGGACACTCTACTTCCGCCCTTCATTAGCCGGACTTCAGCCCTGATTTACAACTTCCGCCCTAGACTCCGCCCCCTTGGCCCGCCCCCTTAAAGGACCAGGACTCCATTCTCACAGATGTACTTTATACCGTAAGACTTCTGTTCTAGGGCCCGCGCTAGGAGCACATCTTTAATAGGCTAAGGCCCTATTTTCTGCGTTTGCTTCATCTGTTCTTTCTAAGAACTAAGGAAAGAAATAAATTGGAGGACCTGGGAGGAGGGAAACACTTGAACTAGACACCCCTATGTCTGAGTGGTTAGAAGCTTTTTCTTTCCGCCTCACTCCCAGAGTTGTTAACTAGACCCGAAAGCATCCTATATTTCTCAGCTGAGTACTTTGACAGTGTGGGGAGCTGAACAGCCTTTAAGAAAATGGCTGCCCCCTGGAGAGTGCGGACTAAACCTCTCACGTGACCCGGCGGTCGCACTCCCACCGGCGCCGCGCGCGCGCAATCGAAGGAAGTCGGCTCCCGGCCGTGTGGGGGCAGGGGAGGGGCGCGCGCCTCGGATCCGCAGAAAGCGACTCTGCGTGTCTCGATAGGCTGCGAAATTGGCTTCCCCGCCCACACTATCATTCGGGGCGCTCCGATTGGCCAGTGTTGGCGCGAAGGTGCGCGAGTCGGCCCTCACGCAGGGGCAGCAGGAAACAATAGAGGCCGCGCGCGCAGAGCGAGGGCTCGTAGCCTCCCCGCCCCTCCCGCAACGCTCGACCCCGGGATCCCCCAGGCTTGCCTGCCCGCCATGGCCGACAAGGAAGGTGAGGGTGCTGGGGCCGCCCCAGGAGGGCGGGGGGTGCCGGGCTGGTTCCGCGGCGTCGGCAGGGCCTAGCAGTGAAGGCAAGCCCGACTCTTGAGTGCTGTCCCCACCATCGAAGGCGTGAGGAGAAATCGCCCCGCGGGGCGAGCTAACGGCGCACCAGTTCGTGGAGCTGGTGGGGGGGTCCCCAGCCGATGTTTGGTCCCTCCCCGCGCTCCCTGTCGGTCTGCCCGCCTCTCCCCGTTCTGCCTGCGCCGTTCCCTACCCCAGGGGCCGGTGCGCGGGCCTCCGCGCCGGTTCGGTAGACTCAGCGCGAACGGGAGCGTGCTCGTGAGGCCCGGCGCCGTCGCCGGAACGGCTAACGGAGTGACGGGCCTGGCTAGCCCCAGAGTAGTTGCGGGCCTGCGCGGGTGGAGAGGGGTGTTGGTACCTCCGCCGCGGAGAGATTTACACATATCTCCTCCATTTCAGAATCTGGACTCGAGCGGTGCCGGTAGCTTTGGAAGTGTTGACTCGGTTTCCATTTGTGTTCGCTAACTTAATTTGTTTTTAACTTTTTAGCAGCCTTTGATGACGCAGTAGAAGAACGTGTGATCAACGAAGAGTACAAAATATGGAAAAAGAACACCCCTTTTCTTTACGATTTGGTGATGACCCATGCTCTGGAGTGGCCTAGCCTAACTGCACAGTGGCTTCCAGATGTAACCAGGTGATGTGAATCTTTTGAACATTATCTTGTGTCCTCAGTGTAGATTTCTCACGTTGATTTTCCCTGTTTTCCTCCAGTCACCCAAAGACAGCACGCGATCAAAACCTATTGGTGACGTTTTTTTCTAGGCCAAAAAAATAAGACAAAATGTAAAAATAGTTTTGCAATGTACCTGATAAGAGAAAACTTGTTTTCTTTTCCTGATAACGAATTGAATAGCCTATTATAACTACAGTTGACCAAATAGTGTAAAATGTGTCAGCTTTCAAAAAAATGATGTGAGTTCAGTTTTTTTCAGCAAAACATTGGAATCTATAGGTAGTAGCTGCGTAGTGCAAAGATTTATATGATATGGTACTTCCCTTCAAGGAGCACAAGCATAGTTCAAGAGGCTAATGTAAACTAATAGTTATAGTTACATGTGCTAAGAGCAGTTTTACAGAGATACTTAGGATGCTTAGAACTAACACCTGAGGGTGGGATAGGTCTTATATAAGGGAATTACACATAGTGAGAGATCAATCACATGTAGGGTAGGTCTTACACGTGAGAAGCTTACCTCTAAGAAGATAAAATGGTACTTAATTTATCTTCCATTTATTTAGGGTCTGCAAGGTGCCATATATCAGGGTGTGCAAGTTTAGATAGACACCTTCCCTGCCTTGACTGCTTCTGTATGTAGTACGGTAAATACCTCCCCCCACCTTTAGTTTTAGGGAATATGGCTGAAGATCCCCAGTGGATGCCTGAAACCATGGATAGTACTGAACTCTGTATTATGTTTTGTTTTTTCCTATACACACATAACTGCAAAAAAGCTTAATTTGTAAATTAGACACGTAAGAGGCTAATAATAAAACAGTGATTATAATAATATACCATAATAAAAACTATCTGATTGTGGTCGCTTGCTGTCAAAATCTCTCACTGTACTCACCCTTCTTGTGATGTTGCTGAGAAGATGCCTATGTGATGAAATGAAGTGAGGTGAATGACATGGGCATTATGATGAAGTATTAGACTACTATTGACCTGATGATAAGTCTGAAGGAAGATCATCTACTTCCGGAGGGGATTGTGGTTGACTGCGGGTAACTGAAACCACAGCTAGGGGGGCTACTGTATTACAGTAAAAAATAATTATCATAAGAGTGGCACAGATAAAAAAAAATGATCAGGGGCAGGAAAAAATCACCTAAACTTAGGGTATCATGAAAGGCTTCCAGGAGGAAGTGACAGTGCAAAGATGAAGGTGAATTTAAGTAATACAAAATTTTATCAAGACCAATGTGCCTGTTGGGATAATGGGTTTTCTTTTATAAAATTGTTTCACCATTCAGACTAGCATTTAAAAATTATATTGTGTGCTAAATAAATTTCTTCAAAATTTATGTCTTCAGATCTTGGAGAATGTGGTTATTAGACTATTTCAGCTCAACAAGTAATAGAAATTTGATACAAATTTTACTAATAACTTAAAGACGTTGCTTCCTTCGCAGTGACATTAAAAAATGAAGTCTGCTCTAATGATGTTTACCAAACTCTTAATAAATACCTAGAAATTTAGAGTTGGAAGCTTTATCATGACCAGGAGTTCCATGTTCTACTGATGGATCATCAGAATTATTTAAGTTCAGGGTGCCTGGGTGGCACAGTTGCTTAATCGTCCAACTCTTGGTTTCTGCTCCAGTTGCAATCTCAGGGTCGTGAGATCAAGTCCCACTTTGGGCTCTGCACCCTGGTCTTAAGGCTTTCCCCTCCCCCCACACTCGCTCCCATGGGCTTGCACATTCGCGCTCTCTCTAAAAATAAGTAAATCTTTTTTTTCTTCTTCTTTTAAAGAATTGAGTTCAGGTTAAGTGGAGTCATTTCTCTCAGGAGTTCTCAGTGATAGTCAAACCATTTAGGAACTGGTGGCAGAGTATTTAATGAAAAATAGTTGAATGGTGATTCCACAGTCATGAGCTATATCATTATTGGATCAGTGGATCAGTATTGGCCACCCCACACCTACTAAATCGTTCTGGAGCCATATTTTTAAAAACCTTCTTATATAATGTAGTGATTAACTCAACTTGGAAAGCAGTGAATTAGACTAAATTCCCCAAGGTTGAAATCTATGTTATCTTAGTAGCTTTCTACTTTAGCAGAACTGGGTAAATAAACCTTTTTGCAGTGTTTGACCTTTGTCCAAATACCCAGCCTTACCTTCCTTTTTTTGTATTCTATACATATAACAATGCCAATTTTTTTAAAGATTTTATTTATTTATTTTGAGTGAGAGTGGGGGAAGGCAGGATCTTCAGGCAGCCTCCTGCTGAGTGCAGAGCCCCACGCAGGGCTCAAACCCACCACCTGTGCGATCATGACCTGAGCTGAAATCACGAGTTGGACTCTTAACCAACTGAGCCACCCAGGTGCCCCAACAGTACTAATTTTCTTTTTAATATGAGGATTACTTAAGAGGAATTCCTATTGGTTATCTCTAGACCCAACTTGAGAGCTTTTCCTGAATTTTCAGCTGCCTACTGGTGTCTTTGGAGTACGTTACTGTCTTCCCCAACATCACATGTTCCAAACTGAGTATATTTTTTCCCACTCCAGCTTTCTCCTGTTGTTCCTATTTCTGTTTATCATAGTTGACTTTGGTGTGACATTTCCTAGGTTTTTCTCTTTTTTTCACTTGACAGTTCATTTATAAGCCCCAGTGGATTCTATTGTGTCATATCTTCCTTTTCTAGACCAGAGGTTCTCAAACTTGAACATGCCTCATAATCAGCTGGAGGGATTATAAGATAGATCATTGTGCCCAGCATCCCAAGTTCTTAATTTAGTAGGTCTGGAGTGGATCTGAGAATTTAATTTGCCTTTCTAGCTGAAGTTCCTAGATGATGCTGATGCTGTTGGTCCTGATACTGCACTTGAAGAACTTCTGCTTTATACTGTTAGATTAATCCTTCTGTGGTAATTCTGATGGTGCTAGGTGCCTTAGAAATTTTCCATGGTCCTTTGTTCCCCCTGTAATACAGAATTGTGAATTCTTTAAGGTGGCATTCAGTACCCTAGAATCTTCCTTTTTTAGCCTTCTCTCTGACTGTATTTTTCCCACATCCAAAGTCATATTGGGATATTGGTCCTAGTAGTTGTGTAATCTTAGGCAAGTTGGCTGATTTTCCTAAACCTCAGGTATCTTCATCTTTAACTAATACATGGTTTGTAAACTGCTTAGGTGTCTAGCATTTTGTAGACCTGCCCTTTGCTCAATTCCCTTTTCTTGGAATACTGTTTTCCAGAGCCCTTGTCTCTTCTGGGTTTTAGTTCTCATTTTGACATCTGGTGAAGTACCCTCTCTTTCATGGACACTTCCTTAATTCCAGAAGTAATCTTTCTTATCTAAACTCCCATCTTGTGTGCCTTTCATGTAGTATTTATTGACTGGTATTTTAATTATTTATGGACGTGACTATCTAATTGCCCCTAGTTTTTCAAGTACAGGAATCATGTCTTAATCATTTTTGTAGTTCATTTTGTAGTTCACAATTTGTCCACTGATTAGGCATTTGGTAAATAAGCAATTACCTTACCTACTGTTATTTTCTTTCCTTTCCTTTTTTTTTTTTTTTTTTAAGATTTTATTTATTTGACAGAGAGAGAGACAGCCAGCGAGAGAGAGAACACAGGCAGGGCGAGTGGGAGAGGAAGAAGCAGGCTCCCAGCAGAGGAGCCTGATGTGGGGCTTGATCACGCCCTGAGCCGAAGGCAGACGCTTAACGACTGAGCCACCCAGGCGCCCCTTTCCTTTACCTTTTAATGAAGTAACCTGAAGTGTTAGTATACCTAGCAATTATTTTCTTTACCCCCAACCTATTGTAAAGGGTGAATAATTCACATTTTTATTCCATTAGAATTTTTCCCCAAAGTAATTGTAAATTTTTGGCCAAGTTAAGAAATATTTACAAAATTAAGTGCTGTGTGGTCCTCCTCATACTCCTCTCTGTGGAAAATATGATAAAAGTCAGAAATGTGGGGACGCCTGGGTGGCTCAGTCGGTTAAGCATCTGCCTACAGCTTAAGTCATGATCCCAGGGTCCCACATCAAGCTCCTTGCATAGCAGGAAGTCTGCTTTTCCCTCTTGCCTGCTGCTCCCCCTGCTTGTGCGCGCTCTCTCTCTCTCTCTCTCTGACAGATAAATAAAATCTTAAAAAAAAAAAAAAAGTCAGAAATGTTGCTGTTTTTTTTTTTTTTAGATTTATTTATTTGACAGAGAACATACGCAGGGGGAGCAGCAGGCAGAGGGAGAGGGAGAAGCAGGCTCCCCACAGAGCAGGGAGCGCAATGTGGGGCTCGATCCCAGGACCCCGGGATCATGACCTGAGCCGAAGGCAGACATTTAACTGACTGAGCCACCCAGGCGCCTAGAAATACGGCTTTTAATAAGTTTTTCTTCCCAAAACCTGGATGTAATCGTGCCTTTCGTGTACATGTATATCACTGACTTCATTGTCTTTCTTAGTGTTACCTAATTTGAATAGTGACCATGTATTGCTATTATAGACCAGAGGGGAAGGACTTCAGCATTCATCGGCTTGTCCTGGGAACACACACGTCGGATGAACAAAACCATCTTGTGATAGCCAGTGTGCAGCTCCCGAACGACGATGCTCAGTTTGACGCCTCACACTACGACAGCGAGAAAGGAGGTAGGAAACTTCAGACCGAAAAAAGCAATGATGTATGGGTTATAGCTTTCATATCTTTGAATTATCATGAAAAGGGTATAAAGTTTGATTAACTAGCTTGTCAAGTTAGTAATAAGATTTTGAGCTTTGGGGGCGCCTGGGTGGCTCAGTTGTTAAGCGTCTGCCTTCGACTCAGCGCGTGATCCTGGCATTATGGGATCGAGCCCCACATCAAGCTCCTCCGCTGGGAGCCTGGTTCTTCCTCTCCCACTCCCCCTGCTTGTGTTCCCTCTCTCGCTGGCTGTCTCTCTCTCTGTCAAATAAATAAATAAAATCTTCAAAAAAAAGATTTTGAGCTTTGGAAAGCCTGAGTTTGCAATACAGATATTAGATTAGATATCAGAAGACATACTTAATGCATACTTAGTTCTATGTCTTTTCTGGAAATCTTCCTCTACTGGATTTGGGGGGGGGTCTAGAATTGAAGGAAGCCAAAATCCACCATTCATTCTTTAATTTTAAGTTATATTTGTGTAATCTCTAACACTTAGCGTGGGGCTCGAACTCAGCCCTGGGATGAGAGTTGTATGCTTTTCTGACTGAGCCAGCCAGGTGCCCCTTTATTGTGTTTTGGGGGGGGGGGGGGGTTTGTTGGTTTTGTTTTGTTTTTTATTCCAGCTTTATTGAGATGTAGTTGACATATAACGTTGTGTAAGTTTAAGGTGTACAGGTGTTGATCTGATACACTCGTATATTGCAAATTATTACCATCATAGATTTTTTTTGTTTTTTTTTTAAGATTTTAATTTTAAGTAATCTCTCTACTCAACGTGGGGCTTGAACTCACAATCCTGAGATCAAGAGTCACATTCTCTACCAACTAAGCCAGCCAGGTGCCCCCAAAGTCCACCATTTATTGTTGGCTCTCGTGCATGCATGTGTGCATTCTCAGCATGGGAGATAATCGCCCCTAAGGGGATGAAATTTGGTTCTTGGAGAGGGGGATGTGTGAAAACAATCTTAATTCTTTAAATATACAAAGCACAGATATACATGGTAAACATAAATACACAGATATACATGGTAAACATAAATACATAAATATCTGTGGTATTAAAATTTCATCAGGAGTGTCAGAAAAGATGTCTTACAAGGTTTTTTAGAGGGGAGGGAAAGAAAAAGAGGGGAGGAAAAAGACTGAGAGACACTGGCTTAAATTACCCTTTCCATTTGAGGTAGTAGAAATGACTTAACCATGGCTCTTGATGTGTATATAAAAATTAAATGAGCCATTTAGTTATATTCTATATTAGGAGATAACGTAGGGTTTAGCCGTGAAATACTTAACTCTTTCCCTTTTAATAGAGGTGGAAATGGATGAGTTACCTTTGTTGTTGTCCTTAAACTCAAATTACTACGGAGAGATGATACGCTCCCATTGAGATAAGTGATCTGAAAAATGGGTGTTTTTTAAAGATTTTATTTATTCATTTATTTGACAGAGAGAGAGAGACAGCCAGCAAGAGAGAGAACACAGGCAGGGGGAGTAGGAGAGGAAGAAGCCAGGCTCCTAGCGGAGGAGCCTGATGTGGGGCTCGATCCCGGATCTCTGGGATCACGCCCTGAGCCGAAGGCAGACACTCAACGACTGAGCCACCCAGGTGTCCCCCCCTGAAAAATGGATGTTTAATGTTTCTTAAATTTCTCCCGATTAGCAGAATCCATTCTTTTATCTAAGTTCTTTTGAGCTCCAGTTACTTGGCCAGGATTGTTGTGTGCCGTTAATCTTTTGATCACTCCATATTTGCCTTAGGGTGATACAGAATGCAAAGTAGTAAGTTCTTAAGATAAAAGTCCACAAATACGATTTTGTGTCACTGACCCAACTGTCTGTGATACAATTATTGGGAAGTTCTTCTGTGGGTAGACATTAGTGTGGGGGTGGGGGGTGGATACTGAACTGAAGAGTCCAAGGACTTAGGCTTGAGATTCTGTTACGCCACTCACTAGTCGTGTGGTTTTGGATAAATCATTTAGCCTCTCTTAGAGTCAGCGTCCTTTCTACTAAATGAAGATAAATTGTTTTTAAATAGGATTTTTGGTTAGTTAGTGACAAAAAGCAAATACTCTGATTGGTAGTGTAATAAGTTTTTTTAGAAATCAAAGCAAATAGGGGCGCCTGGGTGGCTCAGTCGTTAAGCGTCTGCCTTCAGCTCAGGGCGTGCGTGATCCCAGGGTCCTGGGATCAAGCTACGCATTGGGCTCCCTGCTCCTCTGGGAGCCTGGTTCTTCCTCTCCCACTCCCCCTGCTTGTGTTCCCTCTCTCACTGGCTGTCTCTCTCTCTCTCTGTCAAATAAATAAATAAAATCTTGGAAAAAAAAAAAAGAAAGAAAGAAAGAAAAGAAAGCAAATAGAGAAGACCGTGGACCCCTGCCACTGCCATAAACCTATCCTCTACATATAGATAACTGTTAAATTGATTGTTTTCTGAATTATTTATCTATCCCGTTTATTGGCTCACTGATTCAAAATATATGTTGAGTACTTACTGTGCACCAGGCTTTTTTCTTGGTACTAAGGATACGGCATAGAATATGCTTTTCCGGCCTGGTGTATCTTGGACATCTTTTTGTGTAAGGTATATCTCCTTTTGATGGTTGTATACTATGTTATAATTAACCGTCCCTTGTTTGACATTTAAGTGGTTTCCAATTTTCTGGCTTGAAAAACAGTTCTTGTACCATATGTCTTGCTTAGTTTTGCTACAGAATAATTTTCGAAGTGGAATGCTGATCAGAGGGCAAGAACATTTTCAAGTAAAATTAATACTGCTAAGTTGCCCTCCAAAAATGATTCACCGTCCCACCAATAGCAGATGTATTTATGTATGTTTCTCCATGCCCTTGCCAACATTGGATTTACTTCCCTCTGATATCCTTCAGATTTTGTGTCATTCTTGGAAATGCCTTTATCGTTCCAAGATTTTAAAATATTTACCTGTTGTTTTTTGATGCTTCTTTATGTTTTGGCCATTAAAACTGTAATGTTTCTGGATTTGTTTTGGCATTGGGTATGGAGTGTAGAAATCAAGCATTTTTCTAAGTGGTTAGTAAATTTTTTAAAAATACCATTTGCTGGGGGTCGCCTGGGTGGCACAGTCGTTAGGCGTCTGCCTTTGGCTCGGGGCGTGATCCCGGCGTTATGGGATCGAGCCCCACATCAGGCTCCTCTGCTAGGAGCCTGCTTCTTCCTCTCCCACTCCCCCTGCTTGTGTTCCCTCTCTCGCTGGCTGTCTCTCTCTGTCAAATAAATAAATAAATATTTTTTAAAAAAATACCATTTGCTGGGGGCACCTGGGTGGCTCAGTCGGTTAAGCTTAATTCTGACTCTGGATCAGCTCAGGTCTTGATGTCAGGGTGGTGAGTTCAAGCTCTGCATTGGGCTCCATCCTAGGCATGGAGGCTACTTTAAAAAAAAAAAAGCCATTTGCTGGCAAATTGTTTTCTTCACTGCTTGTTGAAGTGGGATTTTTTAAACATGTGTACTCAAATCTTTTTCTGGTAACTTGAGTTTTTTGAACAGCATCAAACCAACTTTTGCTTTATCCCCCTTAATTAATGCTTAATTATAGAGGAACAATTAAAAATATTGGTAATAACGTGTGATATATTTGTACAACTATATAAATCACCCTATTTAATCCTCATAGGGAAACTGTTACTCGGTAGCTGTTTTGTAGCTTGCCCTAAGGTTATACAGCTTATCTCCTTTTCTCTGTCTTCTCTTCCCTTTACTCCCCTTCCTTCCCCGCCCCCCCCCCCATCTTCAGATCACTGGGTAGGCTTGGTGCTTTAAAGAGGGGCGGTGCTCTCCTCTATGGTCTTAACAGTGGTGGAAGTAGGTAATATCCTAAATGTCTCTTGGGTGATTATTAAGTAGATAGTTTACTAGTCTGTCTTGCTCTCAGATGAAATATCCTGTGTCTCAGATTGAACTATTGTAATTAGTTACCATCCACTTGACCCCATTTGGTTTTAGATACTAGATGGCAGACAGCTTCAAAAGATCATTGAGCTTTCAAAGTGAAAACTGAAAACTGGCTTTGTCCTGTTTTGACATTAAAAGAATCTGTTTATATTACAGTCAGCCCGGCTATAGTCACATTTTAAGCCCTTGTAAAATAGATTAGATGTAAAATTTTACTTATGATTCTGTTACCAAAATCTTTCAATATCAACAAGTTTATTTTTTGGTAACTTAGAGAACTTTTTTTAAGATAGCTTTAGTCTTTTGTCTCAATTGTATAAAATAAACTTATTAAATCATGGTGAGATAATTGGATATTTGTTGTTAGAGTTTACTCTTTTTAGTAAAAGGGTGTTTGTGGATTCAAAGAGTGGCCTACAGGTAGAAATCAACGCTGGTTACCTAGTTTGTGGGGGAGGGGTGGATATTGGTTTTGAAGGACATGATAGTACTTTCTGGGAAGCTGGAGATGTTCTATATTTCCATCTGGGTGCTGGTTTTCCTGGTGTATCCATTTGTAAAAAATTTGTCAAGCTAGGCACTTTTAATACATTATAGCTCAAGTTCCCCCTCCCCCCAATTTTTTTTTTTTTAAGATTTTTTATTTATTTATTTGACAGATATAGAGACAGCCAGCGACAGAGGGAACACAAGCAGGGGGAGTGGGAGAGGAAGAAGCAGGCTCACAGTGGAGGAGCCCAACGTGGGGCTCGATCCCACAACGCCGGGATCACGCCCTGAGCCAAAGGCAGACGCCCAACCGCTGTGCCACCCAGGCGCCCCACCCTCCAATTTTTTAAATAGTGTTTTATGTGGAGAGAAGCAAACAAAATAGGGATACAACTGGACCTTGATAGTCATTTAATTTATTGTACGTTGATACCTCAGTCTTTCTTTCCTACTTCAGATTTGGCCTTTTGGAGGCACCTGGGTGGCTCAGTCAGTTGGGCATCTGCCTCTGACTCAGGTCATGATCCTGGGGTCCTGGGATCAAGCCCCAAGTCCGGCTCCTTGCTCAGCAGGGAGCCTGCTTCTCTCTCTGCCTGCCACTCCCCCTGCTTGTGTGCTCTCTCGCTCTGTCAAATAGATAAAGTCTTTAAAAAAAGAAAGAAAGAAAGATTTGGCCTTTCATCTGTTGGCTTCAGCTTGGGAACCCCTAATTATTTTTTAAATAGATAAATCCTTTTGTAAAAACTCAATTGTGAATCCTCTGAGCTGACATTATTGTATTTTAACCACAGTTAGAGAGACCCTCTGTTTAGTGTGTATCCAATACCAAAATACCCCACATTATGTAATTAATACCCTTCCTCTGTGGGCTCTGTGCCAGCTGTTGTTCTTCCCTTGTTATTGGGATCCCTTTTCTGGCAGTTAGGCTTTTTTGTCATAGTCGTCTGTAGTTATATTTTATCTCTGCGTTTGGACTGAAAGTTCCTTGCAATCGCGTATCTTATGCCTTCTTTTTTTTACATTGTAGATACTCATGGTCTAGAGTTCTGGGGGAAAATTGGTTTAATATGGGTTTTTTTTTCTCCTTTGGAGTCTATTCTGAGCTTTTATTTTTAGATTTTTAGTCTGTATGAAATGCTTGCATCTCAACTTTTAAGAGTTATTTGGAAATTGAAAGTTACCTAATCTGCCAGCCATATTACCCATCTATGTCCTTGCTTTTTTAAAAGATTTTTGTCCTTCAAAGTGTAACACTTGTGTAACAGTGCTGTTGACAGCGTTTTCATTTGCAAGTTACTCTCACAACTTTGATTTATGGAGAAGGTATTTGAGACTTAGAAATTGAAGGCCTTCCCCAAATCACCAAGCTCTGGCAGTCAGGCCAAGGTCCGACTCTTACTTAGGTATCTTATCGTGCTGCCCTCTGTAATTCTTCGACTAATCATTAACTACCTTTGTTTATATGTTGCTTTGCCAAGATTTACGTGGTCACAAATTATATTGTTATACATTTTATAATGGCACTTGGGAGAACTAAGTGCATACAGTAGTCAAATGTGAATAAAAAATGTTTTTATCTAGTCCTTGCCTGCCTGGTTTATTTCAGCTAAGGATTGTGGTTGGCGTGTGTAAATGGGGGTTAAGGAAAATGGAACTAGCTATTGTGGCTCTGTTTTTCCTCACTGGACTAAGAGAAATAGTATGGGGAAAAAATAATGGTGTGGTGGTATTTCAAGAAGGTCATTCCAAACTACAGCTTCAAATAAATGGTGTAAAGGGGACTCTTTGTACCTGGCACACTGTGTACTTTAATATTCATTAAAGTAGTAATTTAAGGGGCACGTGGGTGAAGTAGACAGTCGAGTGTCTGAGTCTTGATTTCGGCTCAGGTGCTGGTCTTGGGCTCGGGCCCCATATGGGGCTCTGCCCTCAGTGCAGAGACTGCTTGCGGTTCTCTCTTGCCCTCTGCCCCTCCTGCTCATGCTCACATGCATGTGCTCTTTCGTGCGTGCGCGCTGTCTCAAATAAATCAATCTTAAAAAAATAAAATCTTATTCAGCACTTTTTTGGTACTTTAAATGAGATTTGAAAATTGCTTATTGAGAATCTGTTTTGAAGTGGAATTGGTAGTGTTCCTTACTTTTAGATAGTATTATAACTTTTATTATATAACTATCTAGAATTGGTGTAGGTAAGCTGGAAGAGTAGTAGGCTAGAAATCAGAAAAATGGCAGTTCGCGTTAGGTTCAGCCATAGTCCTGTCACTAGAACAGATTAATGTAGCTACTCCAAATTTCTGTTTTTCTTGGTAAAATTTTGGGGGATATTAACTGCCTTCCCTAGTATGTAGGGTTGTGGTAAGAATCAAATAAGAGGCGTGAAAACACCTTATACTACTACCAGATGTCTAGATTATTTCTAGTGTTCTACTAGTTTGCTGATAAAAAGCTTGCCTGTGTCATAATTTGAGTGACATAGAGCAGCTTGTGCTTTGTCCTCATTTGCAATTTCTTATTTACAGAATTTGGAGGTTTTGGCTCAGTTAGTGGAAAAATTGAAATAGAAATCAAGATCAACCATGAAGGAGAAGTAAATCGGGCGCGTTATATGCCCCAGAATCCTTGCATCATTGCAACAAAGACTCCATCCAGTGATGTTCTTGTTTTTGACTATACAAAACATCCTTCCAAACCAGGTACCTGCCCTCTTCAGTTCAAATACAGATAATGAGTCACTATGGGAATACACTGTTCCACTCAGTCTGAGTTTAATTGCTTGTTATTTGTATATTTTAACATCTTGTGGTGTATACTGGTATGTGTGGATATTCTTCCTTCGTTCTTCTTACCTAGGTGGGAAAAAATGCTTTTTTGCACAGAACAGAATGATGGTGCGTTTTAAGTGTTATAAATTTGATCGTAATGGATCTGTATTACTATAAATACGAAGAGCTTTAGACCTCTTCATCAAAATTCCATTATGCTTTGTAGACCCAAAGAGGCAGTAGACTCTGGGTAGTCTTGATATGTCTGTTAATTTGCAGACCCTTCTGGAGAGTGCAACCCAGACTTGCGTCTTCGTGGACATCAGAAGGAAGGCTACGGACTTTCTTGGAACCCAAATCTCAGTGGGCACTTACTTAGTGCTTCAGATGACCATGTGCGTATCCTCCTCATTTTGAAGCAAATCTGGGCTAGTTATCAGTCGGTTTCTTTTCTGGGGTATGTGGGGAAGTGAGAATCTGCCATTTATATAATAGTTAATTTTACATTTCAGACCATCTGCCTCTGGGACATCAGTGCTGTTCCAAAGGAAGGAAAAGTTGTGGATGCGAAGACCATCTTTACAGGGCATACAGCAGTAGTAGAAGATGTTTCCTGGCATCTGCTCCATGAGAGTCTGTTTGGGTCAGTTGCTGATGATCAGAAACTTATGATGTGAGTAGAATCCATGTTTTAGTTGTTTCCTTATTGTCTAAATCTTATATATTACCTATTTCAAGCTTTTTTCCTGTTTTTCCTTCTTCATTAAAGCTGGGATACGCGTTCGAACAATACTTCCAAACCAAGCCACTCAGTTGATGCTCACACTGCTGAAGTGAACTGCCTGTCTTTCAATCCTTACAGCGAGTTCATTCTTGCCACAGGATCAGCCGACAAGGTCAGTTTGACTTATTTTAAGAAAACGTTGGGTAAATTTCTTTTGCTTCCTTTGAATAAACTGAGGTCTTTTCAGTTGTGGGTTTTCTTTTCATAAAAAATTACTGGTTACTCTTGCTTTCTTTTTTGTACATAGACTGTTGCCTTGTGGGATCTGAGAAATCTGAAACTTAAGTTGCATTCCTTTGAATCACATAAGGATGAAATATTCCAGGTAAGAGAAACTAATGCTATGTGTGTGTGTGTGTGTGTGTGTTCGTGTTTGTTTGTTTTAAGGAAAACCTGGATGTGTGAGTAGGCACACTTGTGCTTTATCCCATTATTATCAATAATCGAAATCTACATATCTGTGCTAATCTCTGTAGGAATTAGGATTGTTATTTCTATACTTGCTCAAACTGGTCATTGGCCACTTACACTCTTGAGGTATTAAGAAAATCAGTGCCTGATAATTGTATTCATGGTTCCTGACATTTGTCTCTTCCCTTATTTCCAGAACTTGCCATGTCTATTGATTTTGCAGTTGAAGCCAAAAGCACTAGCTCCAAGTTTTCTGCCTCGTCAGTTTAAGCTCCTTTCTTAACATGCAAAAAGCTCTCTGATTCAATTCAAGAAATGTGGTACTACGTTCAACGCTTATTGCCAGGACTCTGTGAGGAATATGTTATATATAGTCTTTGCTTTCAGAGAGCTTACAGTTTTATAGCAAGGAGAGGCCCATTTAGATGCACCATAACGGAAGACTAGTTAAGCGTTAAGAACTTAAGGGTGGGAGCACTGGGGTGGCTCAGTTGGTTAAGGGGCTGCCTTCGGCTCTGGTCATGATTCTGGGGTCGTGGGATGGAGCCCTACATCAGGCTTCTTACTCAGCCCCTCCCCTGGCTTGCGTGCACGTGTGCTCGCTCGCTCTCTTTCTGTCTTAAGTAAATAAATAAAATCTTTAAAAAGGGCAGGGGGACGGTTGGCTGGCTCAGTCGGTTAAGTGGCTGCCTTTGGCTCGGGTCGTCATCCCGGGGTCCTGGGATCTGAGCCTGCTTCTCCCTCCGCTTTCTGCTCCCCCTGCTTGTGTGCTCTCCGCCCCCCCCCCAATAAATAAATCTTAAAAAAAAAAAAAAAAACGAACTTAAGGGTGATCAAAGTTAATTTTGGTGTGTGAAAGTGGCCTCTGAATTAGGCTCCAGGTGAGCCATACTCCTATGCACTTAGTCTCGCTTAACCTAATTTTCTACTCTTAGCCTGCTCCAATGAACATTTTGTCTTTATCCTGTCTCTTTGTCCTTGTTTGTAGTTTTTTTATCAGTTTTATGTGTAATATGAATTCATAATAAGGACTTGATAAAATAGATACTGTATGTATGTATTCCATACTTTAGTTCTAAGGTCAGAAGTGGATTACATTTGGCCAGAAGCCAGAATTAGTAAGACTAGATTAAGATCAGATATTCAAAAATATAAGATATGGGGCACCTGGCTGACTCAGTCAGTGGAACATGTGACTCTTGACTCATGAGTCCAGCCTCACATAGGGTGTAGAGTTTACTTAAAAATTAAAAATGTTGGGGTGCCTGGGTGGCTCAGTTGGTTAAGCATCTGCCTTCGGCTCAGGATATGATCCCAGCCCTGGGATCCAGCCTCATGTCAGGCTGCTTCTCCCTCTCCCTCTGCTCCTCTCCCCTGCTCCTGCGCTCACTCACTCTCTCTCAAATAAATGAATGAAATCTTTTTAAAAAATTAAAAATCTTCTATGTGTGAAGATTTCTATGTAAAAAACTTCTATGATAGTTTACTTCAATATCTTTAATACATATATATTTTTTTTTTTAATAAATAAAATGAAATAGAACAAAAGCTGACATCCTGGGTTTAGTGATAGGTTATCTTCATACAAGAAACCGTCTTATCTACCTATCAGGTTTTTTGTGGGTTTTTTAATGTTTTATTTTTTTTTTTTTTTAAGTAATCTCTGCACCTATACTGGGGCTCAAACTTAAACCCCAAGATCAGGAGTTGCATGATCCACCAACTGACCCAGCCAGGTACCCCCCCAGCTGTCAGTTTTAATTATAATGTCTAAAATACTTTGATTTCTTTTTTATTTATGGAATTCTTACATTGTTAAATATAATTTAGGTATTTCCCCCTCAATTTTCTAAATAACAGCTTTTCTGTTTCCTTCATTCTGACCGTAGGTTCAGTGGTCACCTCACAATGAGACTATTTTGGCTTCCAGTGGTACTGATCGCAGACTGAATGTCTGGGATTTAAGGTGAGTCTTATATTGGTTACTCTTTGTGGAGTTATTTTCTTTATACTTTTCCAAATTAGTTACTTGGGATAAGTCTGTTTTAACTTTTAAAAATCTTTTTGTGCTAGTAAAATTGGAGAGGAACAGTCCCCGGAAGATGCAGAAGATGGGCCACCAGAATTGTTGGTATGTTCTGCACATTGAGTAATAGTGAAATAGTCTGTTATTTATTGTCCTCTATCTGCCTTTCATATCTTTGTTTTCCTCCCACTTCCAGTTTATTCATGGTGGTCACACTGCCAAGATATCTGATTTCTCCTGGAATCCCAATGAACCTTGGGTGATTTGTTCTGTATCAGAAGACAATATCATGCAAGTGTGGCAAATGGTAAGTGTTGTCATTTATTCGGGGGACATTAGGTAAATGAGATGTGGTATCACCTCATATTTATGGACTTTACGAATACAGCTGGCATCTCTGGTGAGTTTACTCCCAAGTATGACTTTAGCATTTGCTGCACATTATCATTTTTCAACTGCCTGCTCATTACCTTTATCTGCTTATCCCACTCGTGTTTCAAACTTAAGGAAACCAAACTTCTCTCCCCCTTCTCCTTATTCCCCTTTTCTCCTGATTTTTCTGTTTCCTATCTGGCTCCAGTGTCACCACCACCCCCCCGCCCCAGCTCAACCAACTTGAAAACTCAGGAGTTCTTCATTATCTGTTCACCTCAAGGTCTAGTTTACTGACCAGATTTTACGTTGTCTGTCTTCATTGTTTCTCGTATCTGTACTCATACACACTTACGTACCCAGCTTTCCTGATTCTACTCCACACCCTGGTTTTTTGGTCAGGTTCTCATTACAACTTGCTAGACTGTTGCAGTAGCCTCCTTGCTGGCCTCGTGCTTTCCCCGCTTTATAAGCATTTGAATCTCTGGGAATGGTCATTCCTTCGAAGTGGCTTGTGGCTTTGGACATGCCTAGCATGGTTTCTACCACAACAGCACAGCATCGGATACTGCCATTCCTTCAAGAAATATTACTAGATTCCAAAAACCTCCCTGTCCTTTATACCCCAGTTGGGAAGTGTTCACCCTCTTTTGAATTTCCAGAGTCCTTGGAATTTCATAAAGATAATAATGCCTAATATATAGCAAAATAAGAAACGCTTGCCTTCTGGAGATGGATGGTGGTGATAGTTGCACACAGGGTGAATGGACTTAATGCCACTGAACTGTACACTTAAAAATGGTTAAGATGGCAATTTTATATGTATCTTTACCACAATTTTCTTTCTTTCTTTTTTATTGTGGAACTTTTGAATGATGGTAGCCTGATTAATGAAAGATTTGGGAAAAAAAACTTTGTTGTTTTTAGGATAGATCTAGAGGTAGGAATAAGCTCCAGGGGAAAGTTTTTGGCTCAACATGAGGAAATATGTTTTAATAATCATAACATTCTTGGGGCGCCTGGGTGGCTCAGTTGGTTGAGTGTCTGCCTTTGGCTCAGCAAGGAGCCTGCTTCTCCCTCTCCCTCTGCTGCTCCCCCTGCTTATGCACGCATGCTCGCTCTCTGTCAGATAAATAAAAAATCTTTTTTAAAAAAATCAGAACTTTCTTAAAGAATAGCACTATTAATCAAAGTTAAATGAAATGAAAAGAAAAAGAAATGAGAGTTTTTGTGGTCTATGAGATTAACAGATCATATGGTATACCCATACTTTGGAATATCATGTATCAAAAAGAAATATGCTTAGTTTTATAAGATATTCATGACATGAAGTAGGAAAAAAAGCAGATTGTAAAATGATAGTATGTTATAATCCCTCATATTAAAATTATTGTAGCTAGGAGCGCCTGAGTGGCTCAGTTGGTTAAGCGGCTGCCTTCTGCTCAGGTAATGATCCCAAGGTCCTGGGATCAAGCCCGACATCGGCCTCCCTGCTCAGCGGAGAGTCTGCTTCTCCCTCTGCCCCCCCTTGGCCCCTGCTCTTCCTCACTTGCACTTTCTCTCCCTTCTTCCCTCTCTCCCTCTTTCTTTCAAATAAATAAACAAAAGCTTTTAAAAAATAAAGTTATTGTAGCTAGTCTTGAATTTAATTATATGTAACTATTTAGAAGGCTATTTTCCATAATGTGGTTGGTATGTTTAGGAGGTTTTTGGATTTCTTCTTTATACCTTTCAGTATTATAATTTCTAATAATAAGTATGTATTACATATGTAAACAGAAAATCTACCTCACCTTTTCCTTGTAATACATCTGCATATAATTAATATAAAAAGTTAAGAGTTCTGGGGCGCCTGGGTGGCACAGCGGTTGGGCGTCTGCCTTCGGCTCAGGGCGTGATCCTGGTGTTGTGGGATCGAGCCCCACATCAGGCTCTTCCGCTATGAGCCTGCTTCTTCCTCTCCCACTCCCCCTGCTTGTGTTCCCTCTCTCGCTGGCTGTCTCTATCTCTGTCAAATAAATAAATAAAATCTTTAAAAAAAAAAAAAAGTTAAGAGTTCTGACAGGAAGGTGAAATGTGCTGCCTTGGATAGCCTGTCAGTTCAAGGTATTTTAGTAGTTGCCGTGGGAATGTTGTAGGAGATTGAACTACATCACCTTCAGGCCAGGTTGTTTCTTTACTTAGTTTTTTTAGAATTGTGGTAAAAGAAAAAAAAAAAAGAATTGTAAAACAAGAAAATACTTGGTCTTTGTCCAAGTTCCTAAAACCCTTGGGGTTGTCTGAGTGGTAGGAGTCTCTGTTGGTGTTTATAAGGAGCCCCTTTTGGCCACACCTGAGTTTAGGCCAACTAGGTAACTTAGGGCCCCTGGACAGCCTCAGGATGGGGCTGATCTCCCAAAAGACTAAATAGGTAATTGGAGAACTTTTCAGTCCCTCCCACCCACAGGCAGAGGGGATTGAGCTCTGTAAAAACTCTGGAAATGGCTCTGTGTTGTAACCCCTTGATTCGTTGAGCTTCCGGGTTGTTGAATATATTGATGCTACCCAGAGAAGACCTAGAAGCTCTGTATTCCCTTCTCGCCTTGCCCTGGGCTTCCCTGCCATTTGGCTCTTCCTGAGTTGTAAGCTATATAGTAGACTGGTAATAGTAAGTAAAACATGTTCATGATTCCATTAGTCGTTCCAGCAAATTATCAAACCTAAGGCGGCGGGGTTGCGGGGGCGGCTTGTGGGAACCCCCGAGTTGATAGCCAAGTTGGACAGAAGTACAGGGGCAGTCTAGGCACTCAGGGCTTGACGCTGGCCTCTGAAGTGAGGATCATAGTCTTGGGGACAAGGCCCTTAAACCCGTGGAGGCTGACACTACTTTTAGGTGCCGTTAGTGTCAGGATTGGACTGAATTGTTAGACATCCAGTTGGGTGAAAAAGACACTACAATTTGTCATCAGAAATCATGAAACCGTTGTATACTTCCCTGTTCCTGCAGTCAGATACGGGCTCTTTAAAGACAAGACTATCCCATCTGCTGCAGTATGTAGCCTAGTGATTTGAGCATAGTAGGTGCTAAGTAAGAACAGTAAACTTTGCCCAAATGGAAGTGTTTTCTGTATTTAAGATTATGCCTTTGGATGCAACGTTTTCATCAAGTAAAAGCAGTAGAGTTTATTTTATGCTAGCGCAGTTTTCTTTTAAAAAGACTTATAAATTGAGTTTTGAAACCCATGGTTTGGGGGGGCTCTTAATGAATACTTTCTAATTTATTTATTTGTTTTTTTCTATAATCACAATTAATACAACCATCATCACATTAATTTACCCCACAGAAAAACCCTCTACCCATTAAGCATCACTCCCCATTTTCCTCCAGTCCACCCAGCATTAAGTAGCCCACAGTCTACTTTATGGATTTGTCTGTTCTGGACATTTAATATAATATAAATTAAATAATGCAATATGTGACTAGTGGTTTGTTGTTTTTTGTGGGTTTTTTTTTGCCAGATAACATTTCTATTTATTCATTGGTCATTTGATGGACATTTGTGCTGTTTTTACTTTCTGACTCTTGTGAGTAATGTCCAGTAGAAGGACTCCTGAAGGTCGAGTATCAAGACAAACAGTAACCATACTTCAGTTTTGTGGGAATGTCCTAATCTAGTTGGTCTGTGGGCCAGCTGCCTGTTTTTCCGGGAACGCAGCCATCCGTACCCATTCATTCTCAGATGGTCCCTGGCTGCTTTCATGCAGCAACTGCAGAATTGAATAGTTGCTACAGAGACTGTGGCGCACAGTCTGTCTCCCTGGCCTTGTCTGTTTTTGAAACTTTAACTTCCAGAGTATCCTTCATGTTTACTAACTATCCTTTTCTCTGTTTCTTGTTTTTTTGGGCAGGCAGAGAACATTTATAATGATGAAGATCCTGAAGGAAGCGTGGATCCAGAAGGACAAGGGTCCTAGATATGTCTGCACTTCTTGTGATTTTAGACTCCCCTTTTTTTCCCTCTCAACCCTGAGATTGATTTAACACTGGTTTTGAGACACAGACTTTGTTTGGCCATCCCTCTATGATAGGTACCATCAACAATGTTATTAGCCCCAACAGGGTGTTTTCTAACTATTAACTGGGGGACTTGATTCAGTAAAGCCACAGACTTATATTTAAATTTTCTTCAGGAATTTTCTAGTAACAAAGGTCTAAAGTAGTCACAGAGAGGGGAATATTGTGTGTGGTTATTTTTCTTCTTAGGCTATATCCCCAAGTTTTTCAGACTCCTTTAAGTAAAGCTAAAGTGAAGAAGGAGTAGAGCCAAGTGAGGTAGGTGTCTGAGCCATGAAGTATAAATACCACAAGATGTCATTTTTATTCAGGAAATGGGGGAGATTCGAGTCATATAAATTCCTATTCTAAAATTTTCACACCTGACTTTCCAGGATGCACATTTTCCTATGTAGACCAGTCTCCTCTGAGTTTCTTCAGTTAAGTCAAAACTATGTGTTCCTCTTTCCCCATATATTTTTGCTTGTTAGTGTATTTCTTGAGCTGTTTTCATATTTCTTTCCTTTCTGTGAAATGGTTTTTTTAAAAACTTGGGACCACCAAGTTGTAAAGATGTATGTTTTTACCTGACAGTTATACCACAGGTAGACTGTCCAGTTGAGTTGAGAAGAGTGAATTGATAGCTTGTATTTGTTTTTAAAATTAAATTAATCCTGGATAAGAGTTGCTTTTTTTTTTTTTTTAGGAGTTAGTCCTTGACCACTAGTTTGGTACCATCTCTATTTTGGGTGACCTGTTTCACCAGCAGGCCTGTTACTCTCCATGACTAACTGTGTAAGTGCTTATAATGGAATAAATTGCTTTTCTACGTAACCCCATGCCGATGGGTTTTATTTGGTATATAACATTCATCCAACACCAGTCTGGCTTCTCGAAGAGTTGTTCAGAGGACAGTTACTGTGTATGGTCTTTGACTGTCAAGAGCAGAATTAAATATAATAGACCCAGAGCTATAGAAAAGAGCTTCACTCCTTCCCAGGGAAAGTGCAAGACATGAAACCCTGAGCCGGAGGTACACGGATTAGTCTTTGATAACATAACATCTTTTTGAAGGCTGTCCCTAGAGAACTACATGGACTTTCAGGGCTGTCAAAGGCAATGTGGCAGAGAGCGTTTAAGGCAGACTTTAAATTTGGAAAAGGTGTTTGAACCTTTTCCCATAGAGAGGTTGAATCTCCCCAGTATGTTTTTCACTGGAGCCTGTACTTAGAGGTTAGAAATAATAGGCTCTTGAAAGCCTTTATCACCAAGTGCCATAACCAGAGAAAATGCCTGGTTCTTTGCCAGTCACTCAATTTAACGGAGTACATCACTGACCCAAAATCATTTTCATGAGGTACAGTCTTTGGGAAAATCTGAATATCCTTAAACCTTTAGGTTCAAATCTAGATTGGTTTCTTTTTTCCAAGTCAGTAGTTCTTTTAGAGTGTTGTGAAAATTATCTTGATACAGGAGTAAACTGTATGAGTCCACACAGACTTAAACTTTGTAAAAGGATTCATTTTAAAGTCTTAACACTCATGGCACAAAAGAATTCAAATTGTAAACCCATATCATGAAAATCGGCTGCCTTTTTGACCCTATCTGTACTCCAAAAAAAGGTTTTTGTTTTGGATCAACACAAGGCAAGGTACGTTCTTCACAACACTAAAGTGTGTCCACACATCCATCCTTTACTCTGTGCACGTGGGAGTTGCTGCCAGAGGACAGAAGGCCCATTTTTCCATTCCTAAGTGCATTGAGATTGGTACCAGCCGCCCATGAAATAGACTCCGCCTAAATCCTGACTGATGGTGTTCTGCCTCCAGCCAGCCTTCAAATCTTTTAAAACGGGTCAGCCAGTATTTGTAACTTTCCCAGGGTGAACTGCTTGCCAAGTCCTTGGCACTCCCTTCTCTGGAAAAAAGTATGTCCAAAGGGTGCTTAGTGATCCTTTGCTAAAAAGTTTGTTGTTGTTGTTTCTGGGTTACAGATTCGGCCATACGTTTCTAAACAGCCCCTGTGAAGTTGAGAAAAGAAAAAAGAATAAGTTCATACTTGGTGCAACTTGAAATAATACAGTGTAAAGTTCACAACGAACTTCTGAAGTTTAGTTAGTGCTGGCTAGGTTGGGGAGAGATTGCTAGAGTGTAATTTGCATATGATTAGGGGTGCATTTCTCCTCACCAAATGCCTATTTAGGTGCCTCCTATTTGCAAAATAGAATGAATGGTAACCTATGTGGTGGTGATGGGAGGGGCTAGCTAGAGATTTTCTCTGCCCGGGTTAACCTTACATGGGCATTAGAGGACCGGATTCTGTAGTTTCATTTCTTAAGACGAGTTGTTGCCCTTTCCCTATTGTACTTTTAATCTGATCCACAGAGGTGTTTAACGTATCATTTTCCTCAATTACAAGGTTTTCTAGTCTCCCCATCAATAAGCATTATCAGTCATGCCTGGATAAAACACAGTAAAAGAAAATGCTAGTAAGTTAGGAAAAGTATTGGTTATAATTGTTATTTGTGAGTTTGTATCCAAGACTTGCAAGATTAACTAGGAAATTAAGAATAAAATTTATGGGCATCCGTCTAGTATACAACTTGACCCAGACCTTTTTTATCCTTAGTTTCTTTATCCGAGACAATCTAGGACTTTATACAGAATATAAAAACATGAGTATATAAAGAAATCAATGGATAGGTGTATTGCTTGTTTCATATATTAAGCAATAATCCTGTCCCACAGGCTATAAACAACACCCACTTGAGCCTTTTTTATGACTTACAGATTAATTTAGCCTTTTGGCCTCCTTTGTCATAGTCTGAATTAGACAGCATAACTGTCTTCTCTGCTGTTCTCAGGAAGCTATTTATGAATAGCAGGTGGGGTAGGACAGGCCAAGGAAAGTAAGAATGCACAGAGCCCGGACGTGTCATCCTGTTACAGAATTCCTGGTGATAATTAGAGCATATTTTAAGTCCTGCTAGAAACTGAAACATTCCAAGTGACCCCTGAAGGCTTAAGCCAGGCAATGTGGAGGTACGCGTTATTCCTAACTGACTTGTCATTTGACACACTCTTTTAAGTTTTTCAAGGCATTAGTATTGTTAAGTTAGGAGCAGCAATAATGCAAACACCACTGTTGTACCCTCAAGGATCACCTTGAGACTGTGTCTCCGTTCCACCAGCCTGAGAAGTGGGGGCGTTAGCCTGTCCCAGGCTCTTGGGTAGCATAGCCCTTTAAAAAAGAGAGATCCATTTTCTGTTTGTCATGGATGAGTGCAATTTGGAAATAATCTCCCAAGTCATTTTTTTTGCTCTTCCCTGTTAAGTGAAATTTCCCCGGAGCCACATCTGCCCTCTCCACCATCCCCTCAGCCAGTGTTGGTTAAGACGCGAGTAGCAGCAAAAACTGACTTATAAGTGGAAAGCTCTTCAGCGAGGCTGATCCTTAGCTGCTCCATCTCTTTGTTCTTCTGTTGCTGGAGTTGCACCCCGCTCCTTAACTGCCTCTCTCGTTCTTCCATTTCCTCCAGCTGATCCTGCAGTGAGAAGGCCAAGAACATCTCTAATGAGCAGAACAGTAAAAAACATTGTTACAGTTGGTAAAGCAGTTTCTTACACAGGGTTTGACCTTCACACCAGTATTGAGGTTGAGAAACTGAGGTTCAAAGAGGTGTTTGGACAAAGCGATCCTGCTTTTGCCAATGGTGACCTGAAAAGGAGTCTTGTCTGTATCCGCAGATGACTGTTCAGTAGAATCCTGCAAAGGGTGGGAGGGTGCTCAGAGGGATTTTTGTTTGTGTTGCAGTCTTAAGTGTGGGGGAGGATTTTGGTCCTCTAGTTGGCGTGCTGAGAGTTTTACGGACCTCTGGCTCTGTGCAAGTTTGTTTCTGTTAGGATAATCAGTTCTATCATCCTGCAACTTAAACGACGTAACGTAAAAGAAGCCCAAGTCTTGGTACTTGGCTGGCTAAGTCTGGAACATGCGACTCTTGATCTCGGGGTTCTAAGTTCGAGCCCCATGTTGGGCATGGGGCTTAAAAAAAGAAAAGGAAAATAAATTCTTTGTAAGCAGTCATTAACTGCAATTCCGGGAGAGTTCAACTCCTAGAACTCCAGTTGTTTTACAGGAAAAACAGTAAATACAAGTTTTATATATATATTTTTAAGATTTTATTTATTAGAGAGTGAGAGAGAGCACAAGTGGGGGAGAGGGGTGGCAGAAGCAGAGGTAGAAGCAGACTCCCTGCTGAGCAGGGAGCCGGACGCGGGACTCGATCCCAGGACCCCGGCATCATGACCTGAACCGAAGGCAGAGGCTTAACCGACTGAACCACCCAAGCGCCCACAAGTTTTGTTTTCAAACCTCCTTGAAGTGCAAGATAGCTCTACCTGGTCCTTAACTGTAACATCCTATGCAAATAGGCGCTTTATTAGGATGTTGGCTATTGTAATTGTTAATTTCCTATATCCTGTACTCATTACACTAAAAGACTGAATTCATTCCAAAGTGCTAAGTTGGAAGATGAAGAAGCAATGCCCTGGAGGCACTCAGGAGCCTTAAGATAACTGTTTCCCATTCTGCCAAAACCAGACAGGATACGTTCTGTAAACTGTCTCTGCCTAGGATTAATGCCTGAGGAGTGAGGTAAGGAAGATGTCAGCAGATCTGTCTCTGGCATATTTGCTAGCTGGCGTGGATCCTTAGGAAGCATGAGGGAGATGGGAAGGGAAGGTTGAAGTTGGAAGTCCTATTTTAAAGGGGTAATGACCTCACCTCAGACTTTGAAGAATAATAAGACAGGAATCCAGTTTGGGTACACGCTGTTACTAGAAGGATCTAAATAATTGGTTCTCCGAGTCATCCTTGGTACACCTGTAGCACATCAGTCTGCAGGGTTTGATACTCTGGCTGAATCTCAGCTTCCAACAACCTTATCAAAAGGCCTTTTTTTAGTGCCTTACCCATACTTTGGCACCACGCAGAAGCAGCCTTACCATCTAAGCCTGTCTTCTGAAGGGAGGCATCTGCATACCTCTGTGTCCCAATTTCCCAAGCCTCCCTTAGATAGCCAGCAAACCTGTATTTTGCTTAGACATAAAAGTACACGCTTGGGAAGGCTGGTCTGTACCATCAGTGCTAAACTGGCAGGAACGATGTCACCGGAGGAAGTAAATATTGCTAGAGTGACGCATTATAGACAATCTCCAGTCTTAATGCTGTGTAGCACCAACCAGATTAACTTTCCAAAAACCGCTTCATCATCTCAGTCTTGCAAAGGCTTTCCACCACTTTAGTCTGCATTCAGACCCCCTCTAGTTTGACCCCTACCTCTAACTAGAACCTCCATTACTCTTTCATAGGAACACTTCGCTCTGGTCTGCACTGTGTGGTATGGAAGCCACTACAACCACATGTGGCTATCGAGTACTGGAAATACGGTCTGTCACCTAGACAGTCTCTGCTGTATTATATCACTATCTATCTTTTTTATTCATGTCTGACTCCCAATCAGATTGTAGGTCCCTGTGCAGCACCCTACACAATGCTTGGTGTGAAATATGTAGATAGTAAACACTAGTTCAGCATAAGCGACCTACTGATTTCAGCTAAAAACTTGGACAGCGTTCTCAGCAAATTCCTCGTACCACCTCCTGCACCAGTCACCAAATCCTACCCAAATTTCTTCATGTATCTTACATTATTTCTCCCTCATAAGTGGTCTTTCCAGGCTCTTTCCATTCATCCTGCACGCTGCCATTTTTAAGAGCGCGTACCTGTACGTGCCAGGCACCATGGCAAGCGCATCACAAATATTACCTGACTCCTTCCTTCCGCAGCCCTATGATGTGTATTATCACCAATACCAGTTTACATGTGAGGGACTGGAGTCACAGGTTAAGTAATTTGTCCAGAGTTTCCCAGTTGGAAGTGGTAGAGCCAAGCGCGCCTGGCTGACTCAGTGGGAAGAGCCACTCAAGTGGCTCTTGATCTCAGGGACGTGAGTTTGAGCCCCATGATGGATGTAGAGATTAAACAAAACTTATTAAGCAGTAGAGCCAGGATTTGCCACTGGCTTAGAGCTCATGCTTTACAACTGCTTCGCTGCCGTCCTGTCAGTGGTCCTAGACTTTTCCATGAAACCCTAGTAGGAGGCCATTTTGAAGTGCCCTTGCCACAGTTAGAAAGTAGCTCCTCACTTTTACCATTCTATGTAAGATTCTGTTTGGGGAAAAGGGTCTGTGGCTTTGGAGAAAACCTTTTTTGAAAACCACTGACTTAATAGATAAAACTCTTTACAGTCTGGTCCAGTCCACCTCTCCAGCCACTTCTCTCTACCGCTTACATTCCTTATGATTCAGCCACACTGAGCTCACTTCCCTTAACAATGTCTTTTTGTGGGGCACCCGGGGGCTCAGTCATTAAGCATCTGCCTTCAGCTCAGGTCATGATTCCGGGTTCCTGGGATCGAGCCCCATGTCAGGTTCCCTGCTCCACAGGGAAGTCGGCTTCTCCTTCTCCCTCTGCCTCTCCCCCTGCTTGTGCTCTCTCTCACTCTCTGTCAAATAACATATGTAAAAAACAAAACAAAACACTGTCTTTTTGTGTTTCCATGCTTTTGTGTAAGCTATTCCCTCTGCCTGGAATGCCTTTCCCTTGTCTACCCAATGAATTTATTCTTCAAGGCTCAGCTCTAACACCTTGTGGAAGTTGAATGTGAACTTGAGCTTGATTGCACAGGGTCAGAATCTCCTTCCATCACTCCTAGCCACATAGCCCTGAACAAATAACTTCTCTGTCTCATCTCTTTTCTCATTTTTCCAATGACCAATTCATACCTATCCCACAGACAGGTGAGGATTAAGTGAATTAATACGTGTAAAGAACTAAAAGTACATGCTAGCTATTAATCCTCATGAAATTTCCCCTGTATTTCCCCAGGCAGGGTAATTATATCTATTTTACTGGTACCATGCCTTCCTTATTCCTACAACTATTACAGTGTTTATCACATTGAAGAAAATTATTTCATCGATTCTAAGACTTTCACATTTTAACATCTCAGGTCAGGGTGCATTTTAAAATCAAGTGTCTTAGATTTTATGAAATATATTCATTTTATCTGGTTTCCATCCTGGACTATAAACTACTTGAGGTGATGGTGATGGAAGGCAAAGTTTACAATTGCAAGACCGAAGTGTACCCTTGAAAAGTAGTCAGATGCCCTAAGTGACCTTTGGCAAACAGTTTGGGAAGCTGTTTCAGAAAAATTTGCTCACTTAGCCCTTGATTCCCACTTTATGATACAGCGATAGGAGACATTTCCTCAAGAGTGTTTTTCATAGAATGATCTTTGGAAAGACGCACGGACCATCAGATCTGAAACAAATCCGGTACAGTGATGAAAATCACAGGGGGACAAATTCTACAACGCTCATTTTGTGTCAGGAAACTCCCCCAGAGGCGGCACCTGGGTGTCTCAGTCGGTTGGGTTGGGTGTCTGACTCTTGATTTTGGCTCAGGTCGTGATCTCAGAGTTGTGAGTTCGAGCCCCATGTCAGGCTCCACACTCAGAGCAGAGTCGGATTTTCCCTCTTCCTCTGCTCCTCCCCCTGCTCATGCTCTCTCTCTGTCTCTCAAGTAAATAAATCTTTAAAAAACAAAAAAGCTCTCCCAGAGGATTCCCTGTTGATGGCGCCACTGTCCCAGTTAGTTTCACCTTCTGTGACTTCTCACCTCCGCCCCCTTCAGTCAGTGGCCACGTTTATTTCGCATTTGTTCTCGAATTCCTCCCCTTCCTCACATTCCCGCTACCATTTTTTCCTCTTACCTATCATAGCTTCCTAATTAGTCCCCTAGCTTCTAGGTCTCCAGCCCATTTTGCACACTGCCACCAGTACTTTTTCTAAAAGTAGAGAGGCAGTCGTGTTACTGCCTTGAGTCAAACACCTTTACTGATGCAGCTGACTTCTGACTAAAACCCACGTTCCGTAGTCTGGATTTCAGAGTCCAGTATAATCTGCCCCAACCTACCTTTACGGTTCAAATCACCTTTCTGTTGTTCTTTTTCTTGTTTTTTAAGATTTTATTTATTTGAGACCTAGAGAGAGAGAGCGCGCGCGCATGAGCATTAGTGGAGGGAGGGGCAGAGGGAGAAGCAGACTCCCCACTGAGCAAGGAGCCTGATGCGGGGCTCAATCCTAGGACCCCAGAATCATGACCTGAGCCACCCTGGCACCCCACCTTTCAATTTTTCACCTCTCACATGCAGCCAGTTCACTACACATTTTGCATATGTTGTGTTAAATATATTAAAATTACCTTCACCTATTTATTTTTACTTTTTTAATGTGGCTACTAGAAAGTTTAAAATTCTGTATGTGGCTTGTGTATGTCTTTTGGACAGCACTGGTCTAGATCCTGCCTAAACTTCAAATAACACCCATTCTTCCTTGAAGTATTCCGTGACTTAACCAATGACTAGATTTCATTATCCTACAACACTCGTAGCTGCACCTCTCTCACATCACATGCTACTGTCTCCCCTGGGTTACAGCCATTGATGTCTGAGTACAAGCTGTTAAGGACAGTATTTATTCAAAAAACAAAATTAAACTCTTTCACTAGATTGTGAACCAATAAAAAAGCAGTGGGGGAGGGGACTGAGGGTAGCACACACACATTCACTGTTAGGGCCAAAAACCCCATTGCTTTCATAATACAAGCTACAGAAAGCTTGACAAAATCTTGAGAGAAGTAAATGCAGCCATTTTCAACAGTGGATTTGTTCCTTGAAGGATGTATCAGAATCTCTGGAAGGGCGTAAGCCTTTTTTTTTTTTTTTTTTTTAAAGATTTTATTTATTTAACACAGATAGAGACAGCCAGCGAGAGAGGGAACACAAGCAGGGGGAGTGGGAGAGGAAGAAGCAGGCTCCCAGCGGAGGAGCCTGATGTGGGGCTCGATCCCATAACGCCGGGATCACGCCCTGAGCTGAAGGTAGATGCTTAACGACTGTGCCACCCAGGCGCCCCGGAAGGGCGTAAGCTTTTTAAGTTTATCCAAAGGAATGTGTGCTTCAAAAGATGAAAATACTGCTCTGAAAGGCTCTCACAGTGGTCAGCAGTGCTTATGTCAGCATTTAACTGACCCGTGCTCTGAGCCGGAGTGGCAGGAATAAGTAAACCATACTCCTTTCTGAAAGCTCACAGTCTGTGGTGTTTTCACTTAGTATTTATATCCCATTCTGTCTCTAAAGAGAGTAGGGGGTGCCTGGGTGGCTCAGTCGGTGAAGCGTCTGCCTTCAGCTTGGGTCACGGTCCCGGGGTCCTGGGATTGAGTCTGGTGTTGGGCTCCCTGCTCAGTGGGGAGCCTACTTCTCCCTCTGCCTGCAGCTCCCCCTGCTTGTGCGCCCATGTCTCTGACTAGTAAATAAAATCTTAAAAAAAAAAAAAGATTAGAACTGGCTCACACTCAATCAGAAGTAACTCAAATACAAGCAAAATGGTGGCAATGCACAAAAAAAGAAAATGAGGAATAGAGCTTTATAGATTTCACCCGTTTTGTTTTTTAAGTAATCGCTACACCCAGGGTGGGACTCGAACTCACAACCTTGAGATCAAGAGTCGCGTGCCCTACTGAACAGAGCCAGTCAGGTGTCCCTCATCCCAGTTTTAAAACTGGGAAGCTTCAGGCGGAGATGGGACAGGTGGGACTTGAGGGTGAATACACAGGGAGGGAGAGAAGGAACATCCCGCCTGGCCTCCGCCCCTCTTGCTCTCTGCACCCAACCACGATTCACGCAGAATTGGAAAACGGTAGCGTGGGAAGTGCACTGAAACACTCAGGGCTGGTCAGACCAGGGTACAAAAGTCCCCAGCTCGCTGAGCCTGTTTGCTCCTTGAGGAAAGTGATAATACGTGATTTGGAGGATTGATGAGCGGCCCAAGCGACCACGCTGTCGGGGTGCTGCGTGCACGAGGGGTGCCCACGGCGCTCAGCCCCTAGCACAGGCCTGCCTGCGTGGGACGAAGAGTGGAGTCAGGAAGGGAGGTGACGCCCCAAGGAGTAAGCTGTGCTTCCTACACAGGAGAGGATCCTTGCAAGTGCCCGGGAGACGGCTGACTGCGGTCCCGCCTCCCTCCCCAGGGGCCTACCCGGTACTGCTGCACCTCCTCGTCTCGCTTCTGCCTCAGGAGCGTGAGCTGGTCCTCCAGGTTCCGGTGCTGCAGCTGCAGCCGCCGGGCCTCCGCCTGCAGGGGTCTCAGGGCCTCCTTCATCTCTTGGATCTCGGCCTGGGTTTTCTGCAGAGCTTTGGCCGCAGCCTCCTTCCTCTCCAGGAGGCGCAGCAGCTGAGGCTCGTACTCCGCCTCCAGGCCCTGGCGGCTCTCGGCCATGAGGTTCTCAAACTGGGCAGACAGCCGCCGGCTCTCCTGGAGAAAGTGCCCGTCCCTCTGGCTGGGAGGCGCTTCTAGTTGCTGCTGGAGCTGCTCCTTCTGCTTCTGGTAGGCCTCCCGGAGCTGGGCCAGTTCCTCCGAGAGCTGCGCCGCCCGGGCGCTCAGCACTTCCCGCAGCTCGGCAAACTGGGCCACGTCCTGCCGGCGGCACTCCAGCTGGTACTGGTAGGCCACACACTCCTTGGTCACCTTGAACAGCTTCTGCTTGACCAGCCGGGTCTCCTCCCGTAGCCCGTCCCTCTCCAGCTCCGCTTGGGCGTGCAGCTTGTAGGCAGCCTGGATGTCCTGATGGACCTGCTGCACCTCCTGGAGGGCTGGTTCCCGGAGCAACACCAGCTCGTGGATGAGCTGGTCCCGCTCCTCTTCCAGCTGGGCCACAGCCTGGACACACTGCTGGAAACGCTCCTCCAGCAGTTCCAGGTCCTCTATGCTCAGGCTCTCCGTGCTGGCACCAGGCCCGGCGCTGAGGCCCTGCTCGCCGCTAGGTTTCTCCTCGCTCGTGACGGTCTCTCCCCTGTCGCTGGTCTGCTCTGGGCTTGCGGTCTTTTCGGGCTTCGTGGGCTCTTCCACATAGAGGGTCTCCTCTGGCTTCACAGGCTCGTCCACGTCCAGCGCCTCGCCTGGCTGCCTGGTCTCCTCGATGTACAGTGTCTCCTCGGGCTTCTCCGTCTCTTCCACGCAGAATATCTCATCTATCTCGTCGAAGTCACCTGGGTCCCCCAGGTAGAGAATGTCCTCTAAGTTCAAGGTCCCCTTCAAAGACAGAGTCACTTCTGGGTCCAAAGTCCCTGCCTCATGCGGGGATTCAGAGTTCTCCTCTTCAAGAGGAGAACTGGCTTCTGCTTTTGTCTCCCTGCAAGAGAAATGACTTAAAGTGAGAGGACAGCCACAATCCCAGGATGGTTGGCCATGGGAGCCATTAGGGTTATATCCCATGCTCACATCTCAGAGGGCACTTGTCTGCTCCCTCCCCTCCAGCAGTCTAGCCCCGTGCACAGATGCGCCATGCCATGCTCAGGTCCCCTGACAACATCCCCATGATGTCAGTGCCTAGTTTCTGCTTACATATATACCTTTAAGGCCGGGAAACTCACACCTGAGCCACCGCTATTTGTTCCACTGTCATAAGAAAATTCTAGTGTTGAAGGAAAACCTTCTCTGAAATTTTTTTTAAAGATTTATTTTAGGTGCACCTGGCTGGGTCAGTTGGTTAGGCGTCTGCCTTCAGCTCAGGTCATGATCCCAGGGTTCTGGGATTGAGCCCCATGGCGGGCTCCGTGCCCAGCAGGGAGCCTGCTTCTCCCTCTCCCTCTGCCTGCTGCTCCCCCCTACTTGGCTCGCTCACTCTGTCAAATAAATGGATGGAATCTTTAAAAAAAAAGAGAGAGAGAAAGAGAGAGAGGTGTTGAGCAGCTTTGGAGAGCCCTCATTTTTCCAGGCCCCTGGCTTGGGGCACCTGCATTCCCCCATGGCGGGACACCTGGCTTCCGACTTGGCCTTCTTGCCTGCCCTGGGTGGTGGACTCGATGGGCCGGGAGGCTGGAGCCCGGCTGGGTTGACCCTCTGACCTGGCTGAGCTTCCCAGGCCCTCCCAGTGGGTTGGCAATTGGGCCAGGGGTTGGGCCAGGCACTGAGGTGTGGGGGATTCCCCCGTGCCCCCCGCCATATGACTTCTGCGGAGGAATGGCGCACTGTGGACCTCAGATTGGAGTAGGGCTGGTGCCCCAAGGCAGCCTGGAAACCTCTCAGCCCAAGGGCGGGTGGGCAAGCGGGGAGCCAGGGTGGAGAGCAACCCCTGTGCTGCCTCACCTGGGGCTGTGAAGCCGGACAAGGAGAAGCTGGAGCAAAACCCCGAGGAGTCCCAAGACATCAAAGCTCTGCAGAAAGACCTGGAACAATTTGCCAAGCTCCTGAAGCAGAAGAGGATCACCCTGGGATACACTCAGGCTGATGTGGGGCTCACCCTGGGGGTTCTCCTTAGGAAGGTGTTCAGCCAAACGAGCATCTGCTGTGTTTTTTTCTTTTTAAGATTTTATTTATTTATTTGACAGAGATAGAGACAGCCAGCGAGAGAGGGAACACAAGCAGGGGGAGTGGGAGAGGAAGAAGCAGGCTCCCAGCGGAAAAGCCCGATGTGGGGCTCGATCCCAGGACCGTGGGATCACGCCCTGAGCCGAAGGCAGACACTTAACCGCTGTGCCACCCAGGCGCCCCCGCATCTGCCGTTTTGAGGCCCTGCAGCTCAGTTTCGAGGACACGTGTAAGCTGCGGCCCCCGCTGCAGAAGCGGGTGGAGGAGGCTGACAACGAAAATCTACAGGAGATATGCAAAGCAGAGACCCTCGTGCAGGCCCGAAAGAGAAAGCAAACGAGTATCCAGTGAGAGGCCACCTGGAGAGCGTGTTCCTGCTGTTCCTGCGGTGCCCGAAGGCCGCCCTGCAGCCTATCAGCCACGCGGCCCAGCAGCTCGGCCTTGAGAAGGACATGGTCCGAGTGTGGTTCTGCCATCATCGGCAGAAGGGCAAACGGTCAAGCAGTGACTATTGCAACGAGATGATTTTGAGGCTGCTGGGTCCCCTTTCTCAGGGGCACCAGTATCCTTTCCTCTGGCACCAGGGCCCCATTTTGGTACCCCAGTCTATCAGGGCCCTCGCTTCACTACCCTGTACTCCTCGGTCCCTGTCCCTGAGGGTGAAGGCTTTCCCCCTCCGTGTCTGTCACCTCTCTAGGCTCTCCCATGCATTCAAACTGCGGTGCTGGCCCTTCCCAGGGTGGGGGCCAGAGGAAGGAGAAGAGCCGAGCTGGGAAAGAGAACCTGGGCTTTGTACCAGGGCTTTGGGATTAAGTTCTTCCTTCACTAAGAAAGGATTTGGGAACACAAAGGGCGCGGGGGCAGGGAGTTGGGGGGACTGGTTGGAGGGAAGGTAAAGTTCAAGGATGCTCTTGTTTTGAATCCCCACATCACGTTTTTAAATAAAGGAGCCTGGGACTCAGTAGGTTAAAAAAAAAAAAAAAAGATTATTTTAGAGAGAGAGAGAATGAAGATGGGGGAGGAACAGAGGAGGAGAGAGGAACAAGCAGACGCCCGCACCGAGCACAGAGCCCACCTCGGAGCTCAATCTCACAACCCTGAGATCACAACCTGAGCCGAAACCAAGAGTCAGACACTTGACTGACTGAGCCACCCAGGCGCCCCTTGTCTGCGATGTTTACCTAGGCTTGATTCCTCTTTCTAGAATCAGACAAACCTACCTATTTTCTCATGTAAGCTCTTTAGACACCTAAAGAAAACTAACATCTTTCGACTATTCCATGCATGCCAAAGTGTCCAGTGCTCTCCTCATTTGGGTCACTCCTTTTGGACTAGTTTCCAAATTGTCACTGTCCCTTGGGGATGGGTATTGGAAACAGTACCCAGGTGTGTTCTGAGCAGTGAATCTCTGGACACTACACTCCTATTGATAAAGGCTAATATTGCCAATATAGAACAGCTCTATCATATCGTTGACAAATGCTAAGTTTGACTAAAAACCTTGAGGCTTTCTCACACCAAAAAAAAAAAAAAGACTTTCTCACACCAAAAAAAAAAAAAAAAAAGACTTTTTCACACCAAGTGCTTTTAAGTCACATCTCTTGTTCCTGTAAAACTCCATTCATCTTGTTGGGGTGTCTAGGTGGCTCAACTGGTTAGGCATCTGACTCTTGATTTTTGGCTCCAGTCATGATCTAAGGGTTGTGGGATTGAGCCCCACGTCGGGCTCCGCTCTGGGCGTGGAGCCTGCTTGAGAGTCTCCCTCTCTCTCCCTCTGCCCCTTCCCATCTCCCCCTCCAAAACAGAACAGAACAGAGCAAAACTTCATTCATCTTGTTAGGATTGGCCCATCCTCTGGCCTGTCGAAGACTCTTGAATTCAGATACCGTGATTCTGCGGGGAAGCTCCTTAAGCCAGCTGCCAGTTGCCTGCTAGCTTAACCGGCTCCTGTTAAGGAATCTCCTCCCGTTTCTTTGGACTTCAGCCGGCTTTGATCCTTCCTGTTGCAAATACATCTTACCTACCTTGGACCTCTGAGCAATTCTTTGAAAATATAAACTACCATGGAAATAGTAACAATAAATTACACTTATAAAGGTCTTATTTGTGCCAGGCTCCGTGCTGAATGATTTACCTTTATCGACTCATTTAATCCTCATAACATTTTTGTGAGGTAGTTATATTTATTATCCCCATCTTACAGATAAGGAAACTGAGGTTAAAAGAGATTATGCAGGGGCGCCTGGGTGGTGCAGTTGTTAGGCGTCTGCCTTCGGCTCAGGGCGTGATCCCGGCGTTATGGGATCGGGCCCCACATCAGGCTCCTCCGCTATGAGCCTGCTTCTTCCTCTCCCACTCCTCCTGCTTGTGTTCCCTCTCTCGCTGGCTGTCTCTATCTCTGTCAAATAAATAAATAAAATCTTTTAAAAAAAAGAGAGAGATTATGCGGTTTGCTCAAGGGAACTCAGATACGCCATGGGCACCAGTTTTAAGACAGTCTAAATTTGAGTATAGTTTTCAAGAAAGCTACTTCAGATATAAAGTATAAATGAAAAGTCCCTGTATCGAAGAACGTATCTGTCTTGAAAAAGCCTACTTGTGGGGCGCCTGGGTGGCTCAGTTGGTTAAGTGTCATGATAAGGCTCAGGTCATGATCCTGGAGTCCCCGACTCGGGCCCTGCATCGGCTCCCTGCTCAGCGGGGAGTCTGCTTCTCCCTCTGCCCCTCACCCCGCTCATGCTCACTCTCTCAAATAAAATATATTTTTTTCTTTTTTTAAAAGCACATTTTAAAAAAAAGTAAAGGCCTACTCGTGTCCAGGTTTTAAGCTCTATATCTTAGCTCCAAGTTCCCACTACAGATTATTTTTATTCTAAGGTTTGATTTATTTATTTTGAGAGAGAGAGACAGAGCGTGCTCGAGCAGGGGGAGGAACAGAGGCAGAGGGAGAGAGAGAACCTCAAGCAGACTCCACGCTGAGCACAGAGCCCGACACGGGCTGGATCCCACAGCCCTGAGATCATGACCCGAGCTGAAATCAGGAGTCAGACGCTTAACCGACTGAGCAACCCAGGCGCCCCCAGATCATTTCTCTTCTAAATCGTTGTGTATTCTGTCCTCCTCTCTAGCACCCCAGGAATCCCTGGCTTCCCATTCTGTGTGTCACGGTGGCCCTCGTGGCCCTCGGGAAACCACAAGTGTGGCTTCACCAGGCCCCGGACGTCACTGGCCTCACACAGCCCAGCACCTGCGCTGAAATCTAAAGCTTGAGGACGGCCTCAACTGTCACCTAGTTCGCCCCCGTCACTCTACCAGAGAGGGTGTTGTTTAGATCTCTTCATCTGGTGTCACCTGACATCTCAGACTACCCTTCTCCCTGGGCTTGCTACACCTGTATTCTCCAGCGCAGAGACGCACAGCCCCATACAGCAGGTTGATGAAACAATGATCCTTACGCAGCTCTTTCCCTGCCCCCCTGCCCACCATAGCCAACTCCCTGCGAACTGACCGATCTCAGAAAAAGTCTCCAGCCTCCGTCCCCTCCTCCTCCCCTTGCCAGAGCCGGACTCCAAGTCATCACTGCACACCTGCCCTCGTGTGCCAGCCTTCCAACGGGTTTCGTCCTTCTCACGCCAGTCCATTCTCTACAGTGCCACAGCTTGCTAGAACGTAGCCGTGTCGCCCCACTTCGCGCACAGCCAACGGCCTAGCATAGATTCAAAACCCTTAACGATGTGGCCCCAACATACCTTTTCAGCCTCATCTCACACACTCCCTGCCGCCCACCCCGTGCTTGACAATCCCGAACATGGGTTAACACTTTTACACCTCCTACTCCTAGCCCACTATGTCTAAAGGATCCAGCTGAGAAAATACAGCTCATTGTACACCATCCGATTAGAGAACAGTCCTGCACTGCCTGGAAAGGTAGAGCTCCTCGCGCCAGGAAGGGTGCCCCCGCTCAGCCAGCCGGACCCCCTTCGATCCTCAGTAGAGCCCCTGCTTTCCCGGCAGACGGTCCTCACACGCTCTTGCTGAGTCCTCCCCCCTGGGATGACGTAACTGTGTCTAAGGCAGGACTGCAAGTCTTTCATGTGAAAAGTCATGTATGCGATGCTATCTTTTACCCCCATTTTGTAGATGAGGAAACCAAAGCACTGAGAACTCACTCAAAGCTCCACGACCTGTACGTAAGTGGTGGAGCCTGGAGAAGACGGCGTCCGGCTCCAGAGCCGGCTGGAGCTCCCGCTGACCACTCTGTTCTCAGAACAGGCATGAGTTCGAAAGCAGGCTACGGCTCCAGCAGGTCTAACAAAACGTACTGATTTCCCTACTCGTAAATGTCTCCTCATCCTCCAAGCCCTGCTCTGACTGCATCTCTTCTGCAAAGTATTTTGCAGACAAACCCACCACTGCATTCTCAAGGCACCGGGTGCGCACCTCATCTTTGCACTTAGTGTTCTGTGTTACAGCGGTGAGTGTGTCCGCGTCCCCTGAGAGTCCGTCTCCTAAGCACAAGGGGAGTTCGCATTCCCTGTGGATCCCAGGGTGGGGCTCTGTAGAGGGAAGGCAGGCAGAAGTCGACTGCGATCCAAAGAGGAAACGTGCCCAAGGTCGAGGGGCCCAGCTGGACATAGAACCCTGTCCTCCTGACCCCCAGGCAGCGCTGTTACCCCACACGCTGTGGTTGCCTCTGTCACCCTCCCCCCAGCGGCGCCAGGCCTCTGCTAGCCACAGATGCCTCTCTCTCTCTTAGGAGCTGGGGACAAGTAGAGCATGGGAGGCTTCAGGCCTAGGGAGTCCGCCCCGCTGGGGCCCCGACCTCAGGCTTCCTTGGACTCCAAGCAGCCTGCTTCTGCCACTGGCTCCTTGGACCTGGAGGACTCCAGCAGCTCCCGGCCCCGCATCACCCCGGTGGCTAGGAGTGTCTGAGACACTGTGCGGACGTGAGCTGGTGTGGATCTGACTGGGTGTGCACTTGTATGTGTATACGGCAGTGCAGGGGATTGTAAAACTATGCTCGGCTTCGTGCTGTGTGAGACGCTGAAGGGGGACGGGGTGTGTGTATTTGCACCACCACCTCTTCAGGGCCGGAGTCCGACCTGGGGCAGAAATCCTCCCTACTGGCCCCAAATCCCGGAGCCACAGGCCGTTTCCCCTAAGCAGTGGTAAGGGGACAGTGTGCATGGTTGGGGGCGGGCCTCCGCTCCAGGGCCCCCTGGCCGAGGCCGGCTGCCAAGGCCCTCCTACTGGTCTGGGCCGGTCGACCCTCCCCACGCCCGCCCCCCATCCCAGGCCTCAGACAGGAGAGCGCGGGCTGCCAGAACAGACTCCGAACTCCGCGCTGGCAGCCGCCCAGCCTTGCACCAAGTCTCCTCCACACAGCGAATTCAGCCCCCGGAGGCCTCCATCTCCAGTTGCATTTGGGGTGAGGCACGAAGGAAAGCGAGGAGCCAGCGTCCTGGGCCACCCTGGCCCAGTGGCATTTGAGGGTTGATGCCCACCGGTCTGAAAGGGTTAATTCTCACCCAGCCCCGGTGGGGGCCACTATAAAAAGCCACAGACAAACGGAGGTGCCGGGACCCCGGGCCTCTCCCATCTCCCTCGGCCGGTGGCTCCGCCCGGTGCCAGCGCCGCACCCCGGCTGGCCCACCACCCCTAGCCAGGAGAAAGGTGCCCGCGGGGGGTCGGGGGGCGGCTCGTCCAGCGCCCCCTCCCCACAGGACCGCGACGCGGGCCCTGCACGGTCCTACCTCGCGGCCTGGGCGGCGCCGTCCCCGCCGTGCCGGGGCTCCGGGCTGGCCATGGCTGCGCGACCCCGGGCTGGGCGGCCGCGTTATTAATAGCCGGCCCCGCCGGCCGCTCGCTCCGCGCCCGCGCCCGCGCCCGCCGCACTGGCAGCTGCCGCCGACACCGGATCCCGCCCGCCCCGGGCCGGGCGCGCCCACTTGGCCCCAGCTCCCGCCCGCGGGAGGAGGGAGCGGGCCGCACGGCCGGGGGCGGGGGGTGGGGGGTGGCCGATCGGCGTCTCCCAAACCGCCTCGCCCCGAGATCTTCCCGAACCTTCTTTCTCTTCACGCCTTCTTTCCAAGGGTCCCGGTTGCAGGGGGCCGGGGAGGAGGGTGGCTCTGCGGCCCCGGGAGAGCACTTCCCCTGCCCGGCCGGCGGGTGCAGGGGTTTGGGGTGGGGGCTGTGAAGGACCCAGCACCCCAGCGCGCGTAGCTCGGCTCCCCTGCGATCCCCACCCGCGCGGTGGCGGGGCGGGGGGGGGGGAGGCCGGAGCGCCGTGTCCCGCAGCTGTCCTGAAGGGCTGGGGGAGGAGGGGTCACGGCCACACCCCGTGCTTTTAGGGACAGTCGGGAGCCTGTTGCCGGGGTTAGGGAAGGGCGGTGGGAGGACTGCGTCGAGGGGTTTAAGCCTATAAGGTCGAGTCCAGATTTAACACCGACGTCCACCCCCACGCTGCGAGGTTTCCTGGAGTCTCTCCGCTACTCCACCTGTCACCCTGACCCAGCCCCGCTTTTGTCCCCTCCAAGGCATGCCCCCTCCCCCAAGGCCTTAGCCCGTTAGAGTCAGGGTCAAATTTCAATACTGAAGTCTTTCTCCCTAAGCCAGAAGCTGCCGGCCCCTTCCCAGACCTGGGCCTCGGGCATTCTCCCTTCTGATGCCTTTTTTCCACTTAACCTCTCTGTCTGGGGAGGTCTTTGACTCAATCGCAGAAGAATGCTCTGCACTGTAAAGAGCGTGGGGCTGGATGTGTGTTTAATCAGAGAGGCCCTGAGTATGGGGCGGGGGCCCGGGGTGGGGGGGCAATGGTGCCGCTGTGTTGAGCATGTGTGGGTTGTGTGTTGCGATCAGTGTGCCCACTGCAGGCTGTGTGAACACTACATGGGTGGGTGTGTGTGTGTGTGTGGAGCGGGAGAATGTGGGATTGCGTGCCGTGTGTGACTCTGGGACGACCGAGGGGTACATGTCTGTGTGTGGGCATGTGGTTGTGTGCTTGTATAATCTGGGGCAGGGGGGGCGTAGAGAGTGGTTATTATGTGTGGTGAAGGCTGGCTGTGGACTGTGTATGGGCCTGCGTGTAATTGTGTGCCTGTGAGGGCCTAGGGCTGATGCCTGCAAGTATGGGAGTGGGTGCTCACAAGCCGATGGGTGGAGTGTCCTCCGGGACTGGGGCCTGCCGACGGGTTCATTAATCTGTGTATTTGAGTGTGCCGCCTGTGGCTGTGTATTTATATCTCTCTGGCTAATGCAAGGGGCTGGGACATTAACACCCAGGGTAGCCAAATACACCCTTGTAAGGCGTGCATGAGAAAAAGCTGGGTTTTAAGGAGGCGGCTGGTCATTTTCTGACTTACCCCTAAAATATTCCAGGGAAGGAGGTTGGCAAAGGCTGGTCATTTGACAGCTGCTGCCAGTCGGAGGGGTGCTGGGGGAGAAAGGGCAAGGCCTGCCGGCAGCACTGTTTGCTGTGGGTGCTAGGCAACAGGCGGCCAGGGTGGCGTCAAGAAGGGCTATCCCTTCCCCTCCACCCCCCCAGCCCAGGACCTGGCCCTGGGCTGTCCCCAAGTCCGAATCCCTCACCCCCTTTGACCTCCCCTAAGGCCTTCTTTAGGCTGAAACTCTGAATCTCCCAGGGTCCCAGAAGCACTTCCACCTCCATACCTTAATTTCTGCTGTTCCCTCTGCCTGGAACACCCTTTCCAACCCTTCACATCCCAGTTTCTGCTCTTTCTGGGTCTCAGCTTACATGTCATCGCCTCAGAAAACACTTCCCTGAAGTCCCCCGCCCCCGGCATAAACGTCTCTCCATGTACTGTTTATTTTCGGTACGGTACTTATCACAGTCTGCAGTCATACTGTTGGTTTTCCATTCCCTCCTAGTCTGCTTTCCCCACTAGAATAGAAGCCCCGTGACAGCAGGGACTTGGTGCGTCTCAGTCACTGCTGTGTCCCCAGCACCCAGCACAGGGCCTGGCACATAATAGGACCTCAAATAAATAAAGAAACGTTGTTGAATGAATGAGAGAAAGAAGAACGGTCCTACCTAGGCCAATTCAGACAACATTTGATGCCCGCTACGCAACAGGCCTGCGCTGCTCACCACCAAGGAGGCCCCGGTGTGCTCAGGGAAACAGGTCTTCTGACACAGGACTCAGTTCAGCTGGCAAAAGGTGGCATTCGGCCTGTGCGTCAGGGCGATCAGCCTTATTCGGCCCAGGCTCCTGCCTGAGAAGAGCTCACAGTGTAGAGGCGGCAGGAACTGTTGTCTGGGGAGACAAACGCATGCCAACACTAATGCTCCATCAGGGGGCTGAGGGGTGTGGTAGGCAGGGAGAACCGGGGGGAGCGAGGGATGGGAGAGATGAACTCCAAGGCTGGGACACCCTCACAGACAAAGGAACCTGGGCTGGAAGGAGGAGGAAGGGTGAGGTGTCAGGCACAAGACAAGCATAGCCACTCGGTCTCTGGGGCCCCTCCACAAAGCCATCTTGGGGCTGACCCCTGCTGACAGTCTCACTTGGGCCCCCTTGCCTTATAGTTTCCTGTTGAGTTTGGCCAATAAAAGACACTGACAAGAGACCAGTGCGAAGGAGGGGAGTTAGCCTGAGATATTTCTACTACCCACCCTTGCTCCGTGATTTTGCCCGTGACTATGTTCTCCACTGAAAGCCAGAGCTCTTGCGGGGAGGCCTGCACCCATGGGTCCAACTCTCTCCAGGTTCATTAACAAGGATCCCTCCCTTGCCCTTCAGGTCCCCAGGGCAATGATTCCATCCCACTGTTGGGAGCCCCAGGGTGCTTCACCATTCCTGCCACACCTCCACGAATAGTTCCATCATTAAACCCTCTCCTGGCTGATGCTTTGTGTTTCCTTTAAGGTTAAGAACTAAACCAAGGGAAGGAGAGCCCTCGGCAGAGAATTCAAGAGGACCCTCTTTCTAAATTGCCACCAAAACCAGAATTGGAAAAGTTGTGAACTGATCAAAATCCCATCCTAGGTGAACAGTGCCCTCCTGGCCACACCACTCTGGGCAGGAGCCCAACCCAAGAGGTTCCTCTTAGCTCACCTTACTCAGGCTTCTGCCTGGAGTTACCCTGGCCAGGAGAACAGGGCAGGGAGGGGGATGAGCAGCGAGGAATGGGGGGTGGGGGATGGCAGAGGCATGAGCTTGGAAGCACCGAGGCACCAGAGGGCCACACAGCGGGCGGAGCCTTGGCAGCAGCCTCTGTCTTGCTCCAGAACATGCCTTACAGGGCCTTGGGAAGCCAACCTCCCTGAACCTCAGTTCCCTGTCTGTGAAATGGGCAATCAATACCCTCTTCACAGGATTGTTGTGAAAAGCAATCAGATGTGAGGTTCAGCACATGAGTGAGTGGAGTAAACTTGTTCCAAAAGCTGAGAGTAGCACATTCCTCATTATTACTGGTGCAGGTAGAGGCCATTCTGCGGCGTTTCTGTGCGCCAAGAGCTCCCATCAAGGGGTGGGACGGGGACAGGAAGAGCCCAGGGCTTCAAGGGAGCCCGGGTACAAATCCGAGCCTAAAACCTGTCTGTGCAGTTCGTCACCGTGTGACCTTAGGGAAGGCACTCTACCTCACGGATTGTTTTCGTCTCAGTAAAATCAGATGACACTTTTAACCTCATAGGTTTGCTGGGAGGATGAACCGAGGACACAGAAAGCATGGTTGAGTACCTGCTGCGTTCTGAAAGATTTAATTTATTATTTATTTATGAGAGAGAGAACACAAGCAGGGGGAGTGGCAGGCCCAGGGAGAAGCACGCTCCCCTCGGAGCAAGGAGCCCGATGCGGGGCTCGATCCCAGGACCCTGGGATCATGACCTGAGCCGAAGGCAGATGCTTAACCTACTGAGCCACCCAGGTGTCCCCAGTGCATTGTAAGTGCCCAAGAAATAGTAACTATTATTTTAAAAACTCCCTTTTCTCCCTCTTACTGTCCCCAAAACTGCAACCAGGGGCTGACTTACCGCAGTATCTCCTTTCCCCCCTTCCTTCCTTCCTTCCTTCCTTCCTTCCTTCCTTCCTTCCTGTCTTCTTTTACTCATTCATTCATTCATTTCTACATTTATGAAGCTGGACAATGTGCTAGATCCTAGGAACACAGGGACTAGGAAGTCATTAAGGCAAAAGAATATCTGTATTTCTTTGCTGTTGTATCCCCAGCCCCTGGGTTTTCAATAAATAATGGCCAAATGAGTAAATTATATTAGTTGTCTTCCTGGGCACCCACGACATGCCAGGTGCTGAGCTAAGCATTTTATCTCCATTACTGCAATGGGTCTTCAGAAGGAGAGCCCCAAACAGAAGGCCTGTAATCAAGCTCATTTACTAATGGTAAGACTGAGGCTCAGACTGATTAGAAACTTAGTTGACTGAAGTCACGCGGTCAGGAAATGATGGCACTCCAATTCGGTATCCAGCCTCAGCTATGACGGAACCATTTTTTATCATCATGGCTGTCACTAGGCGTGATTTTCAGAGGCTTATCTTACAGTCTAGGGAGGGTCCGGTGGCCTTTTCCTCCCCAGACTTACCCAGGAGGGGCCCAGGCGTGGTGCAGACTTGGGTTCAAATCCAGCTCTGCATGGCTGGGCTTAACTTAACCTCTCTGAACCTCAGCTTCCACTGCTGGGAAATGACGTTGGGTGGGTGCTCCACGAGAAAATGCAGAGGGAATGCCCAGCACCTTGCCCAGTATACAAAAGTCACTTGATAAATGTTCTCCTCTTTATTTCCTCCTCCCTCCCTGCCCTCTGTGGCCGCGGTCTGGGGGTTTGTGGCTTGAGGCGTGCTGAGCGCCCGCCGAGCACCCGGCGCTGGGCCGTCGCGTTCTCGCGGCGATTCCGACCGCTGCCTCCAGGGGGCGCTACCACACCGACCTCGCGTTTGGGGGTGGCCATTCTCTTGGTCGCCGCGCGGGGCCGCCTGGGTCCGGAGTTTTGGGGGACGAGGGCATGCGGGCGGCAAGGAGGGCCAACCCCAGCTGAACCAAAGATGTCTTCGGCGTCACAGTCATAATTAATAATAAACAGTAATAATAGTAATAGCACCAGAGCCACCGGGAGCCAGCAGTGACCGATTCAACAGGCGTATTTGGGTGCTGGAGGCTGTGGGACTTAAGGGAAGGAGCCAGGTTTAGACTCAGACTAGGTTCCAATCCCATCCAGCCAGCTCATTTCACGCTGTGCTCTGTAACCTTGGCCCTTTCTGAACCCTCTTCCTCAGCTTTGAAAGGTTCGGGCTCTGGCCAGAAGACTTCCCCCAGCCATTCCCACTACACGCCACCCCAACCCTCACACTGGAGCAATGTCCCGCCTCTTACCTGCCTACCTCTTCTAAAACCCATGCAGTCACCTCATCCAAAAAAACCTCTCTCTCCCCTGCTCAGCAGCCTTCGCGTATGCTGTTCCCTCTACCTGCACACCCTTTCCCCAGCCCTAAAGCCTGCTACTCAGGGCACAGCTTAAATATCCCATCTTCCAGGATGTCCCCCTCCCCTATGTTCCTGCTGCCTCCTGGTCAGAGCATAAAGGACTTGCTTGTTTAAGTGCTGCCTCTAGTCCCATTACACCGCGGTGCCCTGAAAGCAGGAGCCACACCCTATCGAGGGCTCCATGGTGTCACAGGGCCGAGCCCAGTGACTGGCACAAAGTGCCCGCTCAATAAACACATGTCCCGTGAATGAGCGATGGACCCAGCTGGTCCGCTCACTGAGCCTCCTCCAAGGCCTCAGCCCCGGGGCATCTGCACCGGCGCAGAAACAGAAGCACAGACTCAGAGACAAGTCACGCACAGAGTCACATGTACTCACAGTTGCAGAGAGTCATATGCAAAAGGCCAAATTCCTCCATTGCTCATTTCTGCTTCTCTCTGTTTATGTACCTTTGTGTCCTAGGTATGTGTTCCCTCTCTTCTTTTGTGACTTGAGGTCCCTGAGAACAGTGTTGTGTCTCTTTATCAGCCTGGTAGCCCCTTAGGAGAGGGTGAACTGCTCCCATCAGCCTGGGAATGCCCAGGGAAGTGTGAGATCTCCCCAACTAGTTTGGGGGACTGGGCTGTGGAGTCTCTTCCCCACCAGCCTGGGAGCTCTTGGAATAGTCTGTCTCCCACATCAGACTCAGAATCCTTGCGGCAAGGCCTTTATCTCCCGCACTAACTCAGCCTTGGGGCCCCAAGGTCAGAATGGGTCTGACTAAGCTGGGCACTCCAGGGGCAGAGCGGAGCTGGATCTCCCCCTTCAGACTGGTGGCTCCCAGGAGTATGGCCGTCTCTCCCTGACCCCTACCAGATCCCTACCTACAGTCCCTGCTCCCTGACTCCGTAGCCCTGCCACCTGCACACCGGCCAGGCCCTCCTCCCAGCAGGGCTGGGTGGGGCTGCCGGGGCTTTGGGGGCAGCAGCAAACCCAAGAGCAGCCCGCAGGGCCAGAGGCTGAAGCGCAGGATCAGAGAGGTTCCCGGAGGGGGTGAGGCGGCTTGGGTCAGTTTGTCCTGGCAACTCATTCCTAAGTCTTCCAGTCGCTCCCCAGACCTGTCCCTGCAGCCATGCTGCCTCTATTGTGTTCCTTAACTCCCTCGCCAGTCCAATCTTGGGAGACCATCACCCCATTTATAGCTGACGGGCCTGAGGCTCAGGCAGCAAGGGGCTTGCCCTAAGTCACATAGCTGGGAAGTAGCGAAGGTGGGCCTCACCCTGCACAGGCCGCCTCCTCTCCAGGTCTAAGGACACGGGGGAGATAAATGTGACAGGGAGCAGGCACCGTGGGTGCATGTGTGCGTGTGTGCGTGCGACACATGCCCAGGTTTCTGGCTTGCACCTGTGCTGTTATGGTGCCAGAGGATGGGAGTGCCTGCCGGGGACACTGGGAACACTGAGGAGCGACAGGTTGGACAGGCAGCCAGCCAGCGCAGGCAGAAGGAAGGCCTGGAGCCCAGTGTTCCCTGTCCCAGTTCCCAGCAGGAGCGTCCCCTCCCCACGTGGCTCCTGGCACTGGAGTCCTAGGTTCAAGTCCCATTCACCATCTGACCCCTCTGTGGGCCTCACTTTCCCCATCTGGGAACAAGGGCACAGACCTGATGAGGTCAGCGCTTGGGATTCCCGCTCCTTTAAGCCTTTCTCCGCGAGGGCGCTGCCTGGCGCAGGTGAGCGAGTTGTTGCCACATCAGCAGGGCGAGCCCCGCCCCCTCCCCTCCCCCAGCTCCGGAGGGAGGCCCCAGAGGCCCCAGAGGACAGTGGGAAGTGGGTGGGGAGAGAGGGCCGAGCCTCGTTGGCTGCAGATTGGGGCAATGGCCTCGGGGGTGGGTGAGGGAGGCTGTGTGTGAGTGGACCTGACCGTACTAGCCTGTGTGTATCCGTGTCTGAATGTTCCAGAGGATACGGAGTGGGGACGCAATAAGTGCATGCTTCTGACTGTGAGGAAGTACTCAAGTGTACAAGCTGGTGTGCAAGAATGTGTGAACGTCTCTGAGCACGTCTGTGTGTCTGTGTGTCTGTGTGGGTGGCCCTGGCTGTGCAGGAGTGTGTAGGATTGTGTCTGAGTGTGTTCCTTTTGGTTCCTTCGGTTCCTTTCGAATGCACTTGAGCGTACAAGTGTGTGCGTGTGTGCGTTTGCCCTTTTGCCTGTGGGTGTCGTGTACGGGAGCGTGTGCGTGTGTCTGAACGTGCGCCTTTGAGTGTGGATGTACTGGAGTGTAAAATGCGTGTGGATGCGTTTGCGAATGTCTCTGAGCGTGTCTTTGTGTCTGTGAGTGACTGTGGATGTCCCTGAGTGTACAGGAGTGTGTGAACGTGCCTGTGTGGTTCCAGACTGCCTTTGTGTGACCGCGTGGACCAGGGTGTGTGTGACCGTGTGTCGCTAGTAAAGTGCTCTCAGAACAGGTGTGAGCCTTGGAGAATCCCCATCTAGCAGACCCAGGGAGGCTGAAGGCCTGCCCTAGCCTTCAGAACAGCCAGCTCCTGCTCCCCCCTTCCTGGGGACTCACCTCCCTGCTGTCTCTGTCCCCTGCAGCCTCCTGCCTTCAGGGGCAGTCCCCCTCTTCCCCAGTTTGCCCTCCTCCCACCCAAAAGGAGTCTCAGTCCTTTCTTCCAGTCCACCTGCTGTGACCAGAGAAGGGGGACATAACACCAGTGACGCATGTTCCATGGAAGCCTCACTTGACAGGTGAAAACAGACTCAAAGCACTACAGTGGGCACATGTGTTTAATCCTGTGATGCCTGAAGCTCAGGGTAGGACCCCTGGCCTCCTCCAGCCCCCCAGGAAGGATGGCCCCAGCCTGAAGCCCTGGACCTGGGAAGGAGAAAGAGAACTGACATTCAGGGAACCCTCCAGCGACTTGCTTGGCCCTTCCCATGCTGTCATTTTAAAGGAGATTTTAGTTTGTTTGTTTTTGTTTTTTAAAGATTTTATTTATTTATTTGACAGAGAGAGACAGCGAGAGAGGGAACACAAGCAGGGGGAGTGGGAAAGGGAGAAGCAGGCCTGCCGTTGAGCAAGGAGCGCACTGCAGGGCTCAATCCCAGGACCCTGGGATCTTGACCTGAGCCGAAGGTAGATGCTTAACAACTGAGCCACCCAGGCACTCCTAAAGGTGTTTTCAAAATTAATTAATTTATTTGAGAGAGCGAGAGAGAGGCACAAGCGGAGCGGTGGGGAGCGGAAGGAGGCGTAGAGAGAATCTCAAGCAGACTCTGCGGAGTCCAACACGGGCCCCGATCTCACAACCCTGAGATCACCACCTGAGCCAAAACCAAGAGTCAGACTGTAAACCGACCGCGCCACCCAGATGCCCCTCGTGCTGTCGTTTTATTCACTCCTGTCTTGCTCAGAGAGGTGAGGCAGCTTGTCCAGGGTCACACAGTCAGGAAGCAGCTGAGCCACGATTTGCACACAAGTCTCTCTAGCTCCAGAGCTCATGTTCCTAGGGCCAGGGTTGGAGTGGGGGGTGACTGGCCACTAGTCCTCAAAAGAAAGGTAGAAAGATGATGAGATACGGGTAGAAATGAGGAAAGGTGGCTCGAGACAGTTCCCTAGCGGCATCACGGCAAGAGCTGAGTTGACACAGTCTCATGTGAGCCCCAGCCACAGCCTGATAGGACTTCCTGTTCTAACCAGAGTCCAGCTCCCGCCCTAAGGCCCCTTCCCCTGGACCGAGGCCCTGGGTTGACAGAAAATGTGACTAAGTGGGCCCAGGCTTGAGCAGCCTCCCCACCCACTGGTCACAAATGTTTGAAATTCCACAATGCCACTGACCTTTGTCCTCCAGAGGCTTCTCTTTTATTGTTTTAGTTATTTAGTTTTTAAAAGATTTTATTTATTTATTTGACACAGAGAGAGAACACAAGCAGGCGGAGCAGCAGGCAAAGGAGAGGAAGAAGCAGGCTCCCCGCTGAGCAGAGAGCTTGACGTGGGGCTCCATCCCATGACCCCGGGATCATGACCTGAGGAAGGCAGATGCTTAACCGACCGAGACACCCAGGCACCCCTGGGGGCTCCTCTCTTAGATCAGAACCCCACCCAGGCTCTCGGGGAGGTGGCTAGAGCCCTCAACCCAGCCTGAGGGAGTCTGGTTGGAGCCAGGGGTCCCAGATGGATGGAAGTCCTGGGTGCCCTTCTGGAGTAGGGATGGAAGCAATGACCAGGGGCCAGAGGGATTGTGAAGAGTGGACCCCAGGGAGAGGCCAGAGTGGCCTCTTGTCATCCACCATCTCATGTGATTCTCCCAGCAGCCTCTGGGACAGTGGGCATCACTCCCATGGCTGATGAGGGACTCCGAGAGGCAGATATGTGCTAAAAGTGGGACTTGAATCTCATCTCTGGACTCAAGTCCAGGGCTCTTGCTACCATATGTGGCTCCCTCTGGATCCCGGGGCCAGCCTAGCCGGGAGGAGGCCAGAGAGGCAGGGATGTGAGAGACCATGTTCCTTTGGCTCTTCCGGATGACAAGCACCAGAGAAACGCTTATGCAAGTGCTTGAGGAGACAGGACTTGTGGTGAGGCTATGTGGGGAAGTGAGGGAGGCAGGGACGGCGCCCCTCACCTCCACACCTCACAGCGTCCCCATGGGTGGTCAGGAAGCAGAGCGCCCCCACTGACCCGGACTTCTGGTCTTTGCTCCGGCTGCGGGAGCCCGGCGCTCCCACGTTTGACGGTGCCGGTCTCAGAGGCTCCATCATTCTGGGGCTCCGCTGCTGCTCTTCCTGCACATCCTCCCTGCCCCGCATCCTTGCTGTGCTCCCCTCCTGAGGAAAGGATCCTGCTCCCAGCTTTCTCTGGGTGGCTCCCTTACCCCCCGAATCCGTGAATCTGATCCCTGGAGGGCAGTTTCAGCCAGACCACTTCAGGGGCCACTGGGCAGCTGAGTGAGGGCCAGGCCCACCTCTGGTCCACTTAGGGGCAGGGCAACTAGGTCATTCCGTTCAGAGTCTGGTGACCTAAGAAACCCTTAGAAAGGACTATGGGTAAGGCAGTCCCTTAGCACATCAACTCCCTTAAACCCAGCTCCTGGGTTCAGCTGCTTCCATGAAACTGGGGACAGCGCCTTTTCATTTCCTTCCCCCTCCTGTCCAACACGGGGCTGGCAGAGCCGAGGTGTGGTGGCTCAGTTGATGGACAAGTGAATGAAGTCAGCCAGGGAGCCGTGGGGCTCTGTTGAAGGCTGTGGCTGTGCAGGGGGCCTGGGAACCCTGCGTCCTTGTCCAGGGCACTTCAAGGTCATCTTTACCTCCAGAATCAGTCAACCTCCCCGCTTCTATGCCTGTGGGCTTGGGTCTCTTTCACAGGGGTCTGCTCCTCTGCGTCCCCCAGACATCTAGAACACCTGGTGGTCGCCCCTGTCACTCCAGACTCGGGGGTATGAGCACCCAGCCTCTGCCTGCAGGGCTGACTGTATCCCTGACCCTGGAACTCCAAGCCTGTCTCCCTTGCTCCTTGCTGCCTGGGTGTCCTTCTGTTTCCGGTCTCCATGGGTGGCCCTGCTGACCCTGTCCTGGCCTGAGGGGCGGGGTGGGGGAATGGGAGCGGTGTGCACAGTGCAGCTCTTGTTCAGGGGATCAGGGAGGGACCAATGCCCGCTCTTGTGTTCCAGCCCCTGGCTTGGTTTTGGCACGCGGGGTGGGGTGGGGGAGCTGCTCTCGGCCTGCAGCATCATCTCAACATCCGTTCCGCCGGCAGAGCAGGCCCAGAGCCACTATGGAAGCTGACCAAGAAGGCCCGTAGCTGGGCTCTCCCAGGCCGTTACTGACCCCTTTGCCTCTAGCTCCTCCACCTCATGACCCTGAGCCACTGGCCGCGCTAAAGACAGGATGTGGCCGGTATGACTATGGCCGGAGAAGCGGTGGACACAACACTGGTCCCGGGGCTGCAGTTTCAATGTCTCATCTGGGAACTGGAGGTTTACAACGAGGTTTAGATTAGGGAGATAGGAAATCAGCCAGAGGGTGGGGCCCAGTGAGGGGATGGGGGCTCAGTGAGGGGGATGGGGGCTCACTGAAGAGTTGGGATCTCAGAGAGGGGGATGGGGCTCAGTGAAAAGATGGGGGCTCAGGAGATGGGGGGTTCAGTGAGGGGATGGGAGCCCAGTGAGGGGGATGGGATCTCAGGGGATGGGGGCTCAGTGAGAGGGTAGAGCTCAGTGAGGGAATGGGGGCTCAGTGAGAGGAATATTGCCTTAGTAAGGGGGTGGGGCTCAGTGAGAGGATGGGGGTTCGTTGAGAGGACAGAGGTTCAGTAAGGGCTTGAAGTAAAAGAAATGGGTAGATAAGCTCTCGAGACATTAACTCAATGACCCCTTCCTAATTCAGCTCAGGTACCTGAGCCTATCCTGGGGTCTATAGTCAGCATAACTGTGAGGGACATGGCCGGTCACCTTGGGGTCAGGCACTCCTCCTAACTGTTGGAGGGAAACTGGAGACCTGTGTCTGCCAGGAAAGGACTCAAAAGGACTCAGGCAACACCACAGTCCTAAGCAGTGAGGACTTTGGGGACTAGGAAGCCAGGGCTGAGAGTGAGCCCCCCCCCCCAAGGCTAGTTCTGGCCTGGGGCCATGGAGGTCAAAGGAGACTTTCCTGGAAGCTTCCTCCTACCTCTGGGGTCCAGGAGGCTGGATGCCACTTCCAGCAAGGCATTCGGAATCCTGGAATGGCCCTACCCAGGGATCTGGAGGAGTGCCCCTCTTTGCCCCTCAGGTTACAGCCTTGGCAAGCTTCCAGAACTGGGAGGAAGAGGAGAGGATGGGCATTGGGATGACACGGGGGATTCCTGAGACTTCTCTTCAGTAAACTCCCTTCCTCCCCCTCTCTAGTACCCTCCTCATTACTGAGTCCCGGTCTGTTTTACAGAGGCCCCCTCCCCCATGATTGAGCCCACCCCTTTCTCTAGAGAGTCTCTAGCTCTTTCTGGGTCTCTGTTCCCTTACTGAGTTCAGGTCCCCCTCACATAGCTGTCATACCAGAACTAAAGCCAGTTTTAAATCTTTCCCTTGAGCCTTTTAGGCACTGACCTTTCTCACTAGCAAGGAGGGCCGGATTGACCCTGGGCCCATCCGCTCAGGCCCCATTGTCTAAAAAACTGAAAGGGCTGCTCCTGATATTGCCTTCATTTGCATAGGATCATTTAATATTCAAATGCCCAAGCCTGGGCTGGTGAGGAATGGCGGCTGCTATGCCTACTGTTTGCGTGCTTCCTTTTTAGTGAGGAAAAACTCCAGCTCTCCTCCCTCTCCAGCACCCCTGTTTGGAGTCTGACTTGAGGAGGGTGGTAGTTGGGCTCCAGGAGAAGGAGCAACAAGGCAGAACGTTCAGTGGGAGCTGTTTGGGTACTAGACCTCGGAAGTTTGCTGAGGACAGGCCTGAGGTGGGAGAAGAGGCAAAGATTGTCTCCCCATTCCCCAGAGGAAGCCAGGATCTAGAACAGGGAATAGGATGAGAAGGGGAAATGTTCTTACGTTGTTAAAAACTGAAGTGATTCTTAGGATTTTTTAGACCCAACACAGCGTCCCCACAGGATCTGCGTTCCACCACTCCTTCCGTGCCCATGCAGACAGGGTTAGGTAAGCATGGCACCCTGAGCCCAGACCCACTTCGTTTGAGGCAGCAGTTAGCATGTGCAATTATATTTGTCTCCCCTGAGTAGTTCGGCCCTTCCTTCCCAGACAGGGAAACTGAGGCCCAGAGAGGACACAGGAAATGTAGATTCTATCCACCCCCGCACTACCTGCCCGTCATGGAAGCACATGGGTCAATCCCTGGAGGGTGAAAGAGGGCAATTCTACTCCGTGGAAGAAAATCATCACAAAAAAGTCCTTCCGGGTGGAATTACAGGTGATTTTTATTGATGACTTTGTGCTTTTCAAATTTCCCCAATTCTCTCTGAGCATGAATTCATTTTGTAATCAGAAATCCCTCAACAGGGGCGCCTGGGTGGCTCAGTCAGTTGGGTGTGTCTGCCTTCAGCTCAGGTCATGATCCCAGGGTCCTGGGATGGAGCCCCATGTCAGGCTCTCTGCTCAGTGGGGAGTCTGCTTCTCCCTCTGCCTGCAGCTCCCCCTGCCTGTGCTCCCCCCCCCCCGTCAAATAAATAAATAAATAAATAAATAAATAAATAAATAAATAAAATCTTTTAAAAAAAATCTTTAAAAAAAAAGAAAGAAATCCCTCAATAACAATACTAGCTTTTTTTTTTTTTTGGTAAACACTATGTGGTACCTGCTTTAGTCATTATCTAAATCTCAACCCTGACATGGGGCGCCTGGCTGGCTCAGTCAGTGGAGCATGTGACTCTTGATTTCAGGGTTGTGAGTTCGAGCCCATGTTGGGTGCAGAGATTACTTACAAATAAAATCTTTAAAATAAATAAACAAAAACTCCTGACAACCACCCTGGGAGGGAGGGAGAGTTTATATTATTGTTGTCATTCCCATTTTGTTTTTTTAAAAGATTTTATGTTTTTATTTGGGAGAGAGAGTCAGAGAGTGAGCACGAGCAGGGGATGGGGGTGAGGGCAGAGGGAGAGGAAGAAACACTCACCCTGTTGAGCAGAGAGCCCAGCGTCATGACCTGAGCAGAAGGCAGACATTTAACCGACTGAGCCACCCAGGTGCCTCATATTATTTCCATTTTAAAGAGGAAGAAGATAAGACTTAGGGAAGTCCAAAAATTTGCCCCAAGGTCACATAGCGAGTGGCACAGCTGTGACTCTAGCCACATTAAATACCATTAAATCAATTAAAAGTTAATAGCAGGGATGGTCTGGGTCTATGGAAGAATGCTGATTTGAATGCTCTTCTGAATAATAGAAGTGGAAAGCCCCATTGGGAGGGGGAAGTGACTTGCTCAAGGTCATGCTGGATGTGCCTGAAAAAGCAGGCTGTGCCCCAAAGAAAGTTTCTGAACAGCCTGGGACAAGAGCAGAGGCCTGGCAGGATCTCCTTGCCTCTCTCCAGGACCTGGACACCTCTCTGCTCAGGACAATGGGAACACTGTGCCCCGGCAGAGTGTGGAGTAAGCTCCCGCTATTCCTCTCAGCGTGGTGGAGTGAAGAGATGAGGAAAGACACTGAGGAGTGAGGTAGGGGTGGGGCACCGGGGTGGCACAGTCACTAAACGTCTGCCTTTGGCTCAGCGCGTGATCCCAGCGTTCTGGGATCCTTCGCTGGTAGCCTGCTTCTTCCTCTTCCTCTCCCGCTCCCCGTGCTTGTGTTCCCTCTCTCGCTGGCTGTCTCTCTGTGTGACAAGTAANTAAATAAAATCTTAAAAAAAAAAAAAAAAGGAATGAGGTAGGGGTGGCTCAGAGCTGAGCCAACAACAGCATGGCCAGACAGAGCAGGCCAAGGGGAAAAAGGAGGGTCTTCCCTCCACTGGGACTTTGGGAAGGGGCCATTTTATTTATTTATTTCTAAGGTTTTTTGTTTTTTGTTTTTTTAATTTTTAATCTTTTTCTTTAGTAATCTCTACACCCAACCTGGGGCTCGAACTCACAACCCCAAGATCAAGAGTTGCAGGCTTCTCCAACTGAGCCAACCAGGCGTCCCTAGGAAGGGGCCATTGTAGCAGGAACGTGGGCCAAGTGCCTCCCCCAACCTAGCTTCTGCAGTGATCACCGCTGGGAGGCTGGAGCCCCTGGGCTGCTTTTTTCCAGTCTCCAAACCCCCACCGCCTTCTGTGTGCCCAGAGCATGGGACGGGGACAGCCTTAGAGCAGCTCTCCAGATCTGTGTGGCCTCGCCCAAGCCACTTTGTGTCCGAGTTGTCAACCCTGTGAAACAGAGGTGACAAACCCTACTTTTCAGGGCTGTTCTTTTTTTTTTTTTTTAAGATTATTTATTTATTTATTTCACAGAGAGAGAGACAGCCAGCGAGAGAGGGAACACAGGCAGGGGGAGTGGGAGAGGAAGAAGCAGGCTCCCAGCGGAGGAGCCCGATGTGGGACTGGATGTGGGACTCGATCCTGGAACGCCGGGATGACGCCCTGAGCTGAAGGCAGACGCCTAACGACTGCGCTACCCAGGCGCCCCTTTCAGGGCTGTTCTGAGCCTAAGAGGCGGTCACAGAAGCAAAGGACCCCTCGCCAGAGTGGGTGAAGCAGCCCAGCAAATTCTGGTCGTTCTTGAAGCACGGACTCTCCTTTCCCAGCTGCCCCTCCCAGCGGGCTGCGTGAGGACCGGCCCGGAGAACTTGTGGGGGAGGAGCCTCTTCCTTCCTACCCCTTCCAGCTGGGTATCAAGATCTGAGACCAGATGTGGGGCTGAGTGACTCAGCCCTTTCCTGCCTGGAAACTCCTCCCTGCCTGCCTCACCAGGCTGGGCCAGGGACGGTGAGACAGCAGATTGGAGGTGGGGGTGGCTGGTTCTGAACAAACTCTGGGGAGCCGTGGGGGGCCGAGTGGGGGAGGGAGAGGGTAGGAGGAATAAGGATAAGATGGCTTGGCCTGCAAGTTGGGGATGGGAAGGAGGGGGGGGGGGACCATGTCCAGGCTGCTGAGGAAGAGATGGAGAGCGTCTTTGTGCTGAGTGGCTGGCTCAGCCTAAAGTGCTCACCTGCCCACCCTGTCCTCCTCTCACCTGCTCGCATCCCTTCCCAGATATCTCCAAGCCAGCCCCAACCTATTTGCCCTGCCCTCCTAAGTCCTCATACCCGCAGGGTGCTCCCTTCTTTCTCGGTTCTCTCTTCCTCTTCCCAGCCAGCCACCTCCACTTCCTCACCTCCCACTCAGCACGTCCCTTTACTGACTCCTCGATGCACGTAGAAGCAGCAGTCTGGAAGGCTGACTCTCAGTTGTCACATCTTGCACCCAACCCAGCTTGATCTCTCAGGGACAGTAGGCCCTGCTGACCGGGCCCTTCTTAGACCTCTTTTCTCGTCCAGAAACACTGCCCTGCTGGTTTCCCTTCTATCTCTTGGACAGTTCCCTCTCTCTTCTGGGCTTCCTACTCCCACCGCTGTAAACGTATGTGTTTATAAGCACAGTCCTTTCTAGTCTACTGAAGAGAGAACGGATAAAGTGCATCATACGGAACTGGGTTCAACTCCTGGCTCTGTCCTTTACTAGCTGTGTGACTTTAGATAGATTAATTTAATTCTCTGAGTTTCAACTTTCTCCTCCATCAAATGGGTTAATATTACCTACGTCTTGGGGATCAAATGGGATAATGCCCATGATGCATTCAGCACCGGATCTGGTACATAGCAAGGATCAGTTAGCGGTTGTTGGTTTTGTTTTTTGTTTTTTAAGTTTTATTTATTTAAGTAATCTCCACACCCAACATGGGGCTTGAATTCATGACCCTGAGATCAACAGTTGCTCTACCGACTGAGCCAGCCAGGCGCCCCTCAGTTACTGTTAATATCCTTTCCTCCTGGTCCACATTCGTTCCCACTCCACTCCCGGCTCCTGCCTACCGGGCACCTCAGGCTCCAAACGACGAAAAGCAAAATCTCATCACTTCCTTTTCCTCTCCAAAGACCAGGTTCTCTTCTTGATGCTTATTTTTTTTTTAAGATTTTATTTATTTATTCGACAGAGATGGGGACAGCCAGCGAGAGAGGGAACACAAGCAGGGGGAGTGGGAGAGGAAGAAGCAGGCTCCTAGCAGAGGAGCCTGATGTGGGGCTCGATCCCAGAACGCCGGGATCACGCCCTGAGCAGACGGCAGACGCTTAACCTCTGTGCCACCAGGGGCCCCTGGGCCCCTCTTCTTGCTGCTTTTATTTCTGTTAACGCTTCACCATCTTCCCCCAGGCCCAGCCCTCGGGGATGTCGTTCCATTCATTCAGCAAGTGCTTACTGAGATAGCAAAGCTAGGCGCAGTGAAGAGACTTGAAAAATCATTGTCTTTGCCCTTCAGGAGTTCGCAGTCTGGTGAGGGAGACGCACAAGGAATTAACTATAATGAGATAATTGCTCTATTAGAGGTTTGTATGAAGGAAGCCAATCCAGGAAGCCTTCCCACAGAAGGTAGCATTTGAGTTGGCACTTGTAGGCTGAATAGGAGCTTGAGAGGTGGACAACTCAGGAAGAGCTGAGGAATCATTTCCGGGCAAGGGTGCGGCCCTGTGGGTTATGAGAGGGCAGGCCCTTAGAGCCAGAAGCTCACATTTGTGATTGAGAGCTCCCTTGGGGCAGCATGGAGGGCAGCATGGAGGCCCACTGGAAGGGGGCAGACGTGGAAGAGGCAGGGAGACCCAGGAGGATTAGGGTTCAAAAGTTGCCACGCACACAGGCTGTGCAACCTTGGGAAAATCACCTGACCTCACTGAGCTTCCATCTCTCATCCTTCAAATGGAGACAATAATAGTCACCCAAGGGGATCCTGGGGAGGGCAGAGTGAGCTAATGGAAGGGAAAGTGCCGCACAGACACAAGCTGTTGTTATTGTAGAAAATCTGCCAGGCAGGCTGTCTTCCAGCCGCAGCCCCACCTCAAAAATGGCCTCCTTGAGCCTCCTCTGAGCTGGGCCCACATCCTCCCCGCTGGGGGTGGGGCACAGGACACTGGGAACACGTGCACACACCTGACTCGGGATCCTGGCTCGCTGGCTGTGTGATCTGGGACCAGCATCCTCCCGCTCTGAGCCTCGTCTCTCCAGCTGCAAAAAGTGGGCTGAAAACCCAAGCTGCAGGGCTGTTGGGAGAATTCTGTGCCACCTGGCAGGTGATCATTAACTGTAAACAGTTCCCTATCCCCTGCTCTCTGGTCCCCTTCTCCGGGGCCTGGCACCAAGCTGAGCAGTGGGAAACAGTAAATATTTAATAACACCCTGGCTCAGAGCTCCTGACTGAAGGGACGTGTGGAGGAGCCAGAGGACACCTGCTCCCCCAGCAGGGTCTGTGCAGATGGCCCTGGGCTGCAGGGACAGCCCCTGCCAGACCCTGAGGAGACCCTTGCCTTCAGTGACTTGTTAGGGAATCCCAGTTAGCAGCCCTGCCAGGCTTTCCCCATCTCCCTCTCTTCTATCCTCTCTTATTCTGTCACCCGGGGGACAGCAGATGGATGGGTACCGCATTCAACAACCATTCACTGAGCCCTTCCCCACCGTGCCAAGCCTGTGCAGCCCAGCAGAGATCCAGAGATGAATATGTTCACCCTAATGTGATTGTATATGGCTTGTTTGAGGACTGACTTTCAAGAACATCAGACTGGAAGGCAGGGACTTCACCTCTTTGGGCCTCCATTTAACCATCTGTAAAATGGGGACAATAGTTCTTATCTCTCTAGGGCTGCTGTAATGATGAAGGGAGATGATTATATAATACACTTAGGGCAAGTCCTAGAAGTTAATCAGTCCATCAGTGGTGATGATTTTAAGTCTTTTTTTTTTTAAATATTTTATTTATTTATTCGACAGAGAGAGAGACAGCCAGCGAGAGAGGGAACACAAGCAGGGGGAGTGGGAGAGGAAGAAGCAGGCTCCTAGCAGAGGACCCTGATGTGGGGCTCGATCCCACAACGCTGGGATCACCCCCTGAGCCGAAGGCAGACGCTTAACCGCTGTGCCACCCAGGCGCCCCTGATTTTAAGTTTTGAGGTGGATCTCTGCTGGGCAGACTCTGTGAGGTGGGAGTAGGGGTGGAGGTGGGGACTGGAGGCAGGGAGGGATTCTGCATGGGGAATTGGGGAAGCTTCAACAAGAGGAGAATGTGAGCTGGTGCTGAGGAAGAGAAGTACTTTGCCAAATGGAAAAATGGGGAGAGGCGGGTTGGGGCCGGGGAGTGAGGGCTCTATGTGTCTAAGAGGCTGGGATTCCTTCTGGAGACAACAGGAAGGGATTTCAGCGGCGGAAGGACAAGGTCCGGATTTAGCCTTAGGAAAGGTTCCCCTGGGACCTGCGGGGAAGGGATCCAGGGGGAGAGAGGGGTCAGGAGACCGGTAGAAGCAGGTTGTGATAGCCTGTGAGGCTGTGTGGCCGGCTGAGTCACCTGTGCGGTGCTCACCTGGGGTCAATGATTCAAAGGTTCCAGGCCCAGGAAATACATCTGCTCCTTAACAGAAATTTACAGGGACAACGCCTGTAGCCAGAGGAGGCGACCGAGAGACCCAGAACAATGAGGCGGAGAGCCTGTCGGGCCTCTCTTCCTCTCCAGCCCGGAGGTGCGGCCCCTCCCCCTGCCCCTGGGCCTGGGCCTCCCCTTTGTGAATCTGTCTGTCTGTGAACGTGTGGTTGTCTGCGGGCTGAGGCAGCAGAAAGAGCATTTTGGAGTGAACCAGAGCTAAATCCAAACCCTAATTCTGCCACGAAGTTCGCTGTATGATCTTGGTCAAATCTCTTAACCTCTCTCAGTTGGTTCTATGGAAAATGCCAGACCTGTAGTATCTTCACACGTGTGTATGTAAACGCACAGAGTATACACTACCCACCAGCAGGAAGAGTGTTGGGGTCTGGGGAACGTGGGGGAGGAGCCACCTACACATTTTATCTTATTTCCTCCCGCACTGTCTGGGCCTTCTAGAGGCATCCGTATTCTACGTTGTCACGTCTGTGAGGAGTGGGGATACCGCCACCAACTTCACAGATTGTCGCAAGGATTTTTAAAGGATCCTACGGATAAAACTGTGCAGAATTGACCCTCACCGGGTATCAGCTCCCTTCTCTTCCCCGTGCCCGGATCTGCGTTAGGGATTCGCGTGTCTGCCTTTCTACTTGTAACTGTTTCTCTCCCTGTATCTGTGTTTGTGTGACGGGCCTTCTGGATATCCCTCTTTGGTTTATGGGTCCCTGAGCATGTGTGTGTGTGTGCGCGTGATACCTCTGTGCATGAGTTCTGTGTTTCAACACGTTCCCGTATCTGTGTGTGTTTAGACGTCAGTCTGTTGTGTACCTGAGTGTTTGTGGGTATCTAGATAGGCCGATGTGTGGCTGGGTTTGTGTTTTAGTGCGTGTGTCCATGTAACTGGGTATGCCAGTGTGGACGGGTGCACACGTGGGTGTGTCAGCCTGTGTTAGGCCTCTGTGTGGATTGTGGGAGGTTTCTCCGACCGTCCACATCCAACTGTTTCCCTCTGATCGTTGGCGGGGAGCTCTGCGCACAGATATTGACCCTACTCCCGGCTTCTCGAAGTCCCCAAGTGTGGGTGTTTCCCTCCTAGCTCTGCCCTTGGGCACAGGGCCAGGCTTGCGGCCTGGGACTGCTAGAGTGGGTATCTGCAAACACCTTGACGGCCCCACCCGGCAGCCCCCAACTCGAAGCCTCATCAGCTGGCAGGTGAGGCTGGTCATCCCCCTATTCTGGGGGTGAGAACCGAGAACTGAACACTTCTTGGAAAGCAGGGAGCCCTGTGGATCTTGGGTCAGGAAATCCCTGCTCTTTTGGCCTAGGTCAGTGCCCATCTGGCCCGGCTTTTTGTGTTTGTCAGAGGCAGCCAGACAGTTGGGAAACAAAGCATGTCTCCATGGCAACCCGCCTCTGGCTTCGAACTTGGGCCATTCGGTGGTTTTGTGGACCCTTCTTCAGGCTCAGTGCTGGGATGGGGGTAGGCGGTAGGATGAGTAACGAAGTTTCCGTTACGTGCACTGCACCCCCGTCACACACCCCAACACCCTCAAATACCTCCACACACTCACTACTTTCCTAGTTGAAATCGGGTGCTCAGATGGGGAAACTGGTGCCCAGAAAGGGCAAGCGTCTCACCCAAGGACACCCAGCAAGTTAGTGGCAGGATCAAGACGAGAACCGGGTTAGGTTAACTTTTGACAGGTCACTAAGGGCTGGTTGGATGACTCCTTTCCTTTGCAGACCCCACAATAAAGCTTCTCTCCACATTTCTACCGAGTTGTTAAAATTCTTACCATTCGCGCCCGCTTGTCTATGGGTGCAGTATTTTCTAATTACCTATTAAGACAAACTGCCACCAAAACAAATGGAAGGCTGGCTCTCAGTTAAAACCCAAACCATCACTTATAACTTGGGTTTCAAATTTTTAGTCCATCACGGTGTCGTCACTGTTCCCACTGAATTACTTTGTGGTAAGTAGAGGTTATACGTTGATTTATAAACTAAATTTATATGTAGAAAACATTGCTTTTTTCCATTTTAACGCTCAGATAAAAGGCAGGTGGCTTTTGTTTGAGGGGAAAAATAAAATTCTACTGCTAAAAGAGAAGGTTCGAAAACCCCTTTTCTATACTGCGTACGGCTAAGCGAGTGACAACCGGGTCACAGATGAACCGGTCCATCTGGGAGCCTGGAGCACAGAGCTGGTACTCCCGAGATGTTTGCTGAAAGAATGAATGGAATCAGAATTTGTTCCGCACTGGAGACTGGGCAATGGCAAGAGCTACCTGTCCTTTCTCTCTTGTTCCCCTGCTCCCCCCTCTCCTCTTCCCTCTCCTGTCTCTCTCTCCCCTTCCTTCCTCAGCCTTCTAGGAGCCAGCACCAACTCAGAGCTGGGAGCCCACCAGGCTCCGTCTCATTCCGGGCACCCACCACACGCCCCTTGGGTGCTTTCTCATCTCTCAACCCAGCAGGGGAAATGGGCGCAAGTAGGCTCAGGATCTGATTCTGAGATCTAAGAAGACCTCAGCAGATGTTGTTCGACACGTTAACCTGCTGCCTCAGATGCCAGCAGCCAGGGCAGGGGACCAGGGAATACCCACGGTGCGGAGGGGGCCTACACGCCTCCTCCCACTCCCACGTTAGGGAGGAGAGGGGAGGAGGGCCTCTTTCTATCTCATCCTCCCACTGGAAAGATCAAAGGGTAGATTCTTAGTTCGTTCTGAAATAGGAACCCCTTTGGGAATCTGGCTAAAGCTATGGCCCTTTCCCCAGAAAAATGCATGTAAATACATTCAGAGTTAAGCAGAACATTTGGGAGGCCCCAGGAGAAGTACTTTCTTTTTCCAGGGTCTTCACTGTCTACAGCTGAAAGCAGCTGGCATGGGGTAGGGAGGCTTGACATAAAGCAAGTGCTCAGTCAGGAAACACATACACCCACAAACACACTCGTGAGCACAAGGGAGTTTTAAATTCCACCTCTGCCCAGAGGGAACTGTGTGACTGCTGGCAACTCACTCCACCTCTTCTTAGGCTGTCTTATCCACGGAATAGGAATATTATTAATCACTCCATATCTCAATTTTGCAGAACTGCTTCTCCCTGCACTGTAATTTCAGCCCCTCCAATTAGTCTTAGAACAGAGGGCAGTCACAGGTGCTCCTACCCTTGGCTGTGTGATTTACAGCCTCTTTTCCTTCCTGGTGTTCCCTGTAAAATGAGGGAGGCTCAGCCACACCTTGGCCTGGCTGCCCAGTCTGGAGTTTGTGAGAAGACCGGGCCCAGCAGAGGACAAAGCTGGTGTCTATCGGAGGCAGGTCTCCCTGGGAGAGTGGGAGGTGGGGCAATCTTGGGTGGGTATGGGGGCAACATCAGGGTGGCCCTGGGGTTTCCAGAAACAGAGGGGGCAAAGCTGGAGGGCCTGGGGGCTGCTGCCCCAAGCCTGCTTGTTGCTGGTCTCCCTAGGGCTGCAGCTTCCTGCCTGGTCAGGTGACAGCCTGGTTCCAGGATGGACTTTGGGCCCTGCTGACATGGGCTGCTGGAAGGTCTGTTTCCTTACCTGCCCACAGGGCCAGCAAGGAAAGGTAGCTGAGCTGAGTAGTCATGAATCTAGAGGGCAGGGTTGCAGGCTAGCCCTTCCCAGGCTAGCCCTCTCTGGGTGTCTCCGAAATTTGTCTGTCCATTAGGCCAGGGGACAAGAGGGAAAGCTGGGGCTATTGGTCCAAGGGTGGTCCAGGTTGGAGTTGGAAGGTGAGACTGTCTGGCTGTTGGGAGTTAGAAGCAGTGAAGGGAAAATAACCCTGACTTCTTCCCACTCCCTCCTTCCCCACCTCCAAATCAGGGGACCCAATCTCTGAGCTGACTCCTGAGGATTGTGGGGATTTTTTTTTCTTCAATTTTTTAAAAAAGATTTTATTTTTAAGTAATCTCTATACCCAACATGGGACTTGAACGCACAACCCTGAGAACAAGAGTTGCACGTTCCACCGACTGGGCCAGCCAGGTGGCCCTCAATTTTTTTTTTTTTTTTTTTTTTTTTTTTTTTTAGTTAAGTAAGCTCTATGCCCAGTGTGGGACTTGAAGCCAGGACCCTGAGATCAAGAGTTGCATGCTCTACCACCTGAGCCAGCTAGGCACTCCTGGGGGTGGGGGGATTGTGGTTTGAGGGGAGCTTTTGCTAAGGAATTATATGAGCCACTGGCAGGGTCAACTTCATAGGCCCAGTCACCCCCCGGCCCTGATGTCAGACAGGCCCCACACTTGGTTGAATGCTCTGCTGCTGCCTGCTTGAAAAAAAATTTTTTTTTAAGATTTTTTAAATTTATTTATGAGATAGAGACAGCCAGCAAGAGAGGGAACACAAGCAGGGGGAGTGGGAGAGGAAGAAGCAGGCTCACATCAGAGGAGCCTGATGTGGGGCTCGATCCCATAACGCCGGGATCACACCCTGAGCCGAAGGCAGACGCTTAACCGCTGTGCCACCCAGGCGCCCCTTGAAGTTTTTAAGTAAGCTCTAGGCCCAACATGGGGCTCAAACTCACGACCCTGAGCTCGAGTCTCACGCTGCACCTACTGAGCCAGCCAGGGGCCCTGCCTTCTTGAAAATTTTAATAATTTTTGAACAAAAGTCTCTGCATTTTCACTCTGGAGTAGGCCCTGCAAATTATGTAGCCAGTCTCGGCTACCAGGAAGAAGGAGCTGCTGAAAGGGTTGGTGGGGGAAAAGACTGGCTAATATCCCTCTCTTGATGGTCCCTCCCAAAAGCCAGAGTATGTTTGCCTTCCTCTCTCCTCCCTACCGAGTGCTTCCAGACTATCCGACAGGCCACGTTCCTGGTTCCTGCAGGTTGCTCTTTCTCTGTGTCTCAGCCTTGCCTGTAACACCTCTCCTTTGACACTTACTAAGTGAGGGAGAGGAAGGGTCCTTAAGGCTAGTGCTGGGCTAGGCAGAGAGAACATGAGGACGGGGTCCATTGTGATCCCTGTGCCTGGCCCAGTGCCTGATCCAGAAGGGGTACTCTGGAATGTGGGCTAGACCTGAATGAATGGTGGTTAGATGGGGAAACTGAGGCCCAGCAAGGATAGTGATCTGCCTCAAACCCCCCAGGTTTGCCACAGCTGAACCCCTGGGGACACGCAGGGGGCTAAGGCAGGTTAGGGAGGCCAAACCCTGAGGTCTAATTATTTTCAGAGAGAGCATGAGCGGGGGAGCGAGGGGCAGAAAGAGAGGGAGAAGCAGATTCTCCACTGAACAGGGAGCCCTAAGCGGCCTGATCCTAGGACCCCTCAGATCATGACCTGAGGTGAAGGCAGATGTTTAAACAACTGAGCCACACAGGCACCCAAAAATTTTAATAATTTTTGTACAAAAGTCTCTGCATTTTCACTCTGGAGTAGGCCCTGCAAATTATGTAGCCAGTCTCGGCTACCAGGAAGAAGGAGCTGCTGAAAGGGCTGGTGGGGGAAAAGACTGGCTAATATCCCTCTCTTGATCGTCCCTCCCAAAAGCCAGAGTATGTTTGCCTTCCTCTCTCCTCCCTACCGAGTGCTTCCAGACTATCCGACAGGCCACGTTCCTGCACGTTGGTCTTTCTCTGTGTCTCAGCCTTGCCTGTAACACCTCTCCTTTGACACTTACTAAGTGAGGGAGAGGAAGGGTCCTTAAGGCTAGTGCTGGGCTAGGCAGAGAGAACATGAGGACGGGGTCCATTGTGATCCCTGTGCCTGGCCCAGTGCCTGATCCAGAAGGGGTACTCTGGAATGTGGGCTAGACCTGAATGAATGGTGGTTAGATGGGGAAACTGAGGCCCAGCAAGGATAGTGATCTGCCTCAAACCCCCCAGGTTTGCCACAGCTGAACCTCTGGGGACACGCAGGGGGCTAAGTCAGGTTAGGGAGGCCAAACCCTGAGGTCTAATTATTTTCAATGTTACGGTGAGTGCTGTCTACGCTATGCCAGGGCTGCCTGGACTGGGTACCCCAGACAAATGGGTCTCTGCCCTTGTGGAGACCAGGATCAGGAGAAAGCTATGTGTCCAGAGTCAGGTTGGATGGATAAAGGCAAACTCTAACTGGTGGGGTGCTGTGATCCCCTTCTTGGGACCCCTGAACCCACAGCTGGCCCCTAGGGCAATTTCTAGTGCTGGGGACCGGGCAGAGACAAGATCTAGATTGCTGGTCTTGGCTCCTCTGCTGCTGACCACCTCTGTGCTTTTGGGCAATCACTGTCCCCTCCTGGCTTCAGTTTCCCTTTTGTGCTAGGGGGGTAACACTCCCTGTGCTGCTTCCCTCATGGCTTGTTGTGGGATCTGATGGTTTAAAAGTGCTTGGTCAGCTATGATAAAGAGCCAGAGGCCTGGAGGAAATGAGCACAGCACTTTCATGATTCTTAAAGGCTTTCTTCCGCACGACCATCCTTAGTCACACTTCTTACCCACAGAGGATCTCAAAGCCCCTTAGAAGCTGTGAGTTTATCAAGCCCAAGATCAGCCTTCATCTGTGTTGAGCATCTCCGTGGAGAATCCAGACCCAGGCAGGGGTGCCCTGGGGCCCGACAGCGAAGTCCAAGGGTAAACTGAGGCACGACTCTCCTCATCCCTCTCACTAAAAGGGTGAAGCGAGAGTGCAGGAAGCATGGATCCCAGCTCCACACCGAGGGTTGACACTGGGAGAAGGTGCGATGAATTGGGGGTTAGGAGTGATGGGGAGACTCCCAAATCGCCCGGCTGGAGAGGAAGGCCCACTGTCGGTCACAGGTCTCAGGTGTGTCTGCAGCCTCAGTCTCTAGAGCAAACCTCCAAAGCCGTCTGCGTCCTGGAAAGAATTCTCAGAATTCCCATATTCCAGGAGAAGAATGCTCGAACCCCCAGGTCCTCCCAGTGAACTCAGGATACCTAGCTGTCCTGGGGTCCAAGTCCAGACTTCCAACGCCGCCTCCGGGACCCTCCGCAAAAGCGATCCGGCTTTCGCGCCCTGCGCGGCTCACCGAACCCCAGGACCGCTCCTCCCGTCCCGCCCCGCGACCCCGCCCTCTGGGTCCCCGGGCCGCCGCGCCACCCACCCGCGCCCGCCCTCCCCCGGCCCTGGGAGCGCCCGGAGCCGGAGGCGGCCGGGGAGGCGGCGGGCACCGCCCCCCCGCCCGCCGCCTCCCTCCTGGCTGCCGGCCGGCCTCCGCGCCGCCCGCCGCCCGGCCCGCCCCTCCCGCGCCGCTCCCGCCGCCCGGCCGCTCCCCGCGGGCTCCGCTTCCGCCGCCCAAACTTTTCTCCCGCGCGTCTCCCCGCGGCGGCCGCCTGCCCGCGCGCCCGCGCCGCACATGGGTGCCCCGCCGCAGGGGGCCTGACCCCCGCCCGAGGTCCGCCCACCGCGCCATGGCGGCCAGCGCGCCCCCCGCCGCACCTGCGGCAGACGAGCCGGGGGGCCCGGGCGGCCGCCCGCGCAGGAAGAAGTCCCGCTCCGGCGCGTCCGGCCTCCGCCGCGCCTTCAGCTGGCTGCGGGGCAAGCGGCGCAAGAAGAAGGCGGCGGGGGCAGAGGGCGCCGAATCGGCCGCCCCCCGGGCCAAGAAGGCGGACGACAAGGCCAGGCGGGCCAAGGGTAAAGGCCGAGGTAAGGCGGCGCGGCACCTGGGCTGCGCGCCGGGCGGCGCCGAGGGTGCGGACGGGGTGGCTCCGCCGGGGGTACGCGGCGTGTTGGTGGGGTGAACCCCTAGGCGCCGAGGTACTGGGGAGCGGAGAGCCCGGGGCTCAGCCCGAGCACCCCCATTCTACGCCGCCCCCCAGCATTTCCCAGACGCAGCCCGACCCTATTCTAGGGGGAAGGGACCCCCGGCTGGGGCAGGAATCTCCTGGCTTGAGCAGGAAGTGCTGGCAGGCTGGCTGTTGGGACGGTGAGGCAGTCCCCCCTCCCCCAGGCTCACCCAGGTTCTGCCCTCTGCTGAGTCAGGGGGTCGGAGACTTGGCTGTGGCCTGGGGCCCATGGGAGAGGCAAATGGCCTTGCGTCTCTCGTGGGGATTCCTCCGGTGCAGAAGGTCAGCTGCACTCAAAGGTGTTTCAGCCCCACAAAGGACCCGGCGTGGGGCACAGCATGCTCTTAACGGTGTTAGCTTTTCCCACCTGGCCCCCCTCACTCCCCTGGGCCAAACCGCAACCATGCACCTCCTGGGGGGGGGTGAGCTCACCGGTGAGAACCAACCATGGCCCCCCTCCCCATCACTCCTTCCCCATTCCTGGTGGAAACATGCCAGTGCTGGAAGTGTGCTTACAGATGGGGAAAACTGAGGCCCAAATTAATGGAGAGTTTGTACTTAAAATACAGCCAATTCCCTGTCTCTGGGCTCTCTCTGGTCTGATGGATGGGTGGTCTGAGCAGAGGGCAGGGGTGGCTAACTTGGCCCATCCCTGCTGGCGGTCACTTTCTTTTTGAGCACTTGCTTGGTGGTTTTCTCATTTCCCCCCTCTGTTTCTGTCTCCCGTTTGAGGGGTAGGGCATGAGTCTCTGCAGGAGGGTGGGGCTCCCTTGGGGCATGCCCAGCTCCGAAGTCTACCTTTCCTCTGGCTCGAGCTGCAGTGCCAGAGGTGAGGAAATGGCGGTGTGTGCGGGCCCATCCCATTCTGTGTTTACCCTCCCAGTGTCCTTTAACCACCTCCTCTACGGGAGAATGAGAAGGAACGTTTGAGGGGTCAGGAAGAGGGTGAAAAGCCTCTTGTGTGATTGCATCCGGCCTGATCTTCCTTTTGGATGAGGGCCTTTGGCCCAGGCACAAATAGAAGTCAGGGTGCTGGGGTAGGGATGGCCTGGGCCAAGCCCTGAGGGAGGGTTTGGGTGAGGGGTGTTTCTCAGGGCTCTGCACACCCAGCTGGATGCAGAGTCTGTCCTGAGGCTGTCCCACTGGGATTCAGTCTGAAGTCATCCCCATCTCAAGAGGGCATGGGTCAGAATTGCAGCAGGATGGATTCTGGTTAGATCGTCAGGATTGGAGATAGAAGGCTAGTGGTGTACCCCAGAGCAGTGGACCCTTTTCGCCTCGGAGACCAACCTGGAGGCAGGGGCTGGAAAAGCTGACTCTGTCCGTCCCTGCTCCAACAGCCTGGGTTGGGGTCATTGGGTCAATGGTAGGCCTCCCCTTGCGTTGTGTTAGGTATCTGGTAGCACTGCGCTTTCTGGGCAGCAGGTCGCCTGATTTGAGCCCACGTGCATAGGAAACACCTCCCTGCCCCTGGCTGTTGTTTCTCTAGGTCTGGGGGTGGCCCCAGGTCTGACTAGAGGAAGTCCTGCTCCCTTGTGCTCCAGCCTCCTATTATTCCAATTGTTTCCTTGTCACCTGCCTGGCCCAACTTCTTTTCTGTTTATTAAGAGAAATAAATCCGATCTCTCTAATCTCCATTGGCACTGCTGGTCAGGAAGGGGAAGCCCAAAGAAGGCTTAACTCTTTCTGGGGAAAATGTTCAGAATGGAGACTGGGGGAGATGGGAAGGAGGAAGATACAGAAAATTCCTGAGAGGTCAGGGGCCTTGGCTTGGAAGCTCCCCCATTCCAGTCTCTGAGATGCAGGTCGTGGCTCCCCTAATCTGACTTTTCTACAGTAAGTTGGGAAAACTGAGCTTGGAGTCGAATTTTGAGCCCTTGTCTTCCAGGACCACCCTGCACAGACTTAGAAAGAAAAGAGAGGAAATCTGACAGTTACCGATTATTCTGAATGTGCCAGGAGCCCTGCATCCATTAGCTCACTTGAGCCCCTTTGCAGATGAGAAAATTGAGGCTCAGGGACAGTGAGTGCCTCATTTGCCCAAACTGGGATTCGAACTCAAACCATCTGCCTCCAGAACTGGTACTGTTTTCATGAAGAGGATATGCGGGTGGGACACAGACCAGCGGGTAAGGCTGACAGATCTTCTCATCCAACCCATTCTACAGATGGCAGAAGGCCCAGAGAGAAGTGAGGGGAGCTGACAGAGTGGGAGGAGTAGGAGAGTCGGGCAAATGCGAGTTCAAATCTTGGCTCCGTCGCTAGCAAGCCCGTGACATTGGGCAGCAGCCTCTCTGTGACCCCACTGATTCCATTACTGTCTCAGGGAAGAACGGGGACCTTCTCACAGGGGTGACCCTCTGGCTGGACATGGCCTTGGTGGGTCCGTGACTCCAAAATTTCTATCTCTGTAAGATTCTCACAGGAGCGAATGTGGAAGTTAGAGGAACATGAAATCACCACAGAAATGCAAAGGCTTGTTCTTACTCATCACACTCATCTGAGCTCGAAGGACCCAGTCTGGAGGGAACGGGCTCAGAGGCTGACGGGACAACGCTGCTGCCCCCCACCCCCGCCCCGCCCCAGGCCTCATGATACCCGCAGATCGTGAGCCCCTCTAAGCCTCAGTTTCCTGGTCTGTAAAATAGGGAGACTCACTCCTGGCTTTACAGGGCTGTTTCAGGGGTCAAATGAGATAACAGAGATGCAAGTGCTTCGTGAACTGTGGAGAATGGTCTAGAAGGGAGCAGGTTTCCGCGGTTGTGATGCTGAGGACTTGGACATTAGCTGCTCCTTGTTTGGAAATCAACTCTCGGTTACACCTCAGATACCCATGGCCGTGATGATGACGATTGAGGGGGGAGTCCTGGAAGGTGGACTCACCCTTGTCCAACAGAAGACTCAGGCATAAGAAAAGGTAAACAAAGAAGAATCCATATTTTCCAGAAATATCACCTGGACTCTAGACAAGTATGTGGGGAGGAAGTGTTTCTGGGACAGATGCCAGGACTGGAGCCCAACAGATAACCAGGGGAGGCTCTCTGCAGGAGGTGAGCAGTGTAGAAGGAGGGCAGGGTGCTGGCTGATTTGATTTATTTATTTATTTGAGAGAGAGAGAGAGTGGGTGGAGGGGAAGAGGGAGAGGAGAGAGAGAATCTCAAGGAGACTCCACGCTGAGGGGGAAGCCGGAAGCGGGGCTTGATCCCATAACCCCGAGATCACGACCCATGCCAAATCAAGAGTCGGGTGCTCAACCTACTGAGCCACCCAGGCGCTCCGGGTGCTGGCTAATTTGAAGAAGTAACATGAAGGCTGCTTTATCAGACCCTGGCTGGGCATTTTCACGAGTGTTTTCCTTTGTCCTCACCGCAACCTGGGAGGTGGGCAGTTATTACCATTGACACGTGAGAAAACAGGCCCAGTAGGTGAAAGTAAGTTGATCGAGGTCACTCAGCTTCATTCATTTGAAAACGACATATTCTTTATGATGTGGTGTCGGGCACTGTTCAGGGTAGTGCGAATCCCTGGGACAGGACAGGCAAGGTCCCCACCTGCATGGAAATGACGTTCATGGCGTGGCAAGGACAGAAGCACTCAGTCGGCCTCCCCTTCCCGAGGCCACACTCTTGAAACCAAACAGTATGAGGCCAGATATGTTTCTGACTCTGGAGACGAGGAACCAGTAACCACTGTAGGAGTATGTAGCCCTCCTGAAGGTTCCTCTTGGGGAGTGGGCAGCGGCCGGGGGGAGGGGGGTCAGAGTACGGGTGGCTTCCGTACTGGAAGAATTGAGGTCCAGCAGATTTAACCTGAACTCTGGCCACTCACTCAGGAGGAACTGTCCTTGGTGTGGGGTTGTGGAGAGACTCCTGAGTTTGAGTTCTGCCCCACTGTGGGCCACACATGCCCTGTCTAGACAAAGATGGGGTTTCATGGCCTCTGAGAGCCTTTCTGGTTCTAGAATTCTGGTTTGAGAATGGGCTGGGGCCATAAGGGTGGGAGCTATGCTCAGGAAAGGAGAGTCTGCCTTTTGGCCAGTCACGGACAAGACATTGGGACCCAGTGGTCTAGGTGTTATAGTAAGGTGTGCAGGGAGAATCTGTGTGAGTAATGCCATCTCTCTCTGCTGAGGAAGGGGCCTGTGTTGCTCTTTTGTTTTTTAATTAAATTTTATTATTTATTTTATTATTTATTTTTTTTTTTAAAAAGATTTTATTTATTTATTTGACAGAGATAGAGACAGCCAGCGAGAGAGGGAACACAAGCAGGGGGAGTGGGAGAGGAAGAAGCAGGCTCCTAGCGGAGGAGCCTGATGTGGGGCTCGATCCTAGAATGCTGGGATCACGCCCTGAGCCAAAGGCAGACGCTTAACCGCTGTGCCACCCAGGCGCCCCTAATTAAATTTTATTTTTTAAAAAGATTTTATTTATTTATTTGAGAGAGAGAGAGAGAGAGAACGAGTGGGGTTAGGGGCAGAGGGAGAGGCAGACTCCCCACTGAGCAGGGAACCTGATGCCGGGCTTCATCCCAGGATCCTGGGATCATGACCTGAGCCAAAAGCAGACACTTAACCAACTGAGCCACCCAGGTCCCCCTGTGTAGCCCTTTGAAAGTAAAGTGAGGACCCAAAGGCACTTTGGGTAATGGACACTTTGCCTATCTAAGGGCAGGATAGTGTCTGTTTGCTTTTCTCCCTTTCTTTCTTTCTTTCTGGGGGCAGGCAGAGGGAGAGGGAAAGAGAGAGACTCTTAAGCAGCCTCCATGTCCCACACGGAGCCCACGCAGGGCTCGATCTCAGGACCCTGAGATCGTGCCATGAGATGAAATGAAGTCAGATGCTTAACTGGCTGCAACACCCAGGCGCCCCTCTGTTTGCTTTTCAGTAAACACTCCATGTACTTCCACATTCTGTGCCGTTGCATGCGCTGTTTCCCCTCCGCAGGGTGCGCTTGCCTTCACCTTTCTACCCACTAAACTCCCATTCATCTCTCAAGGCCAGGCGCCAGCGTCATCATCTCTGTGACAGCCCCCAGGGAAATTACTGCCTCCAGACTAGAGCAGGGTGCTTAAGGGCTTTGGAATTGGACAGTCTGTTTTTCGGGCCCCCTGCTTGGGTAGGGCCTCTCAGGGTCCTTAGCCTGGGGCCTGGACCAATGTGATTGGGGTAGGGCTCCCTCTGCTGTGGGATACATCCAGTGGGGGAGTGACTTCCATAGGGGAATCTGTCCACCTCCTCCAGGCCCCTGGGAAGGGATGGGCATTATCTGCTTTGGGTCCAGATGGGAGAGGGAGCCTCACTAAGGGATATCAAAATACTTAGTAAGTATTTAATATTAGATTAATAAGTACCTACTATGTGCCAGACATGTCCTGGGGATGAATGAGAGACAAGGTCCCAGTCTCATGAACCTCATCATCTGAGGGAGGAACCAGACATTGAACAGGTAATTAAGGGTCAAGAAGTGAGACAAAGGAGGAACAGAGTGATCCCAGGGGTGACATCAGGGATGGCTTCCCGGAGGAGGTGACACGTGAACTAAAATGGAAGGTTAAGGGGAAGCTGGGGTTGAGGGATTTGCAGTGCTGGGATCGGGCAAGGCACCTGCAAGGGGCTGGGGCCAGTTGGCGGTTTGGGTTCTGTGGGTATAGGAATCGCCATACCTCACTGTTCTGAACAGCCTGAGGGCAGGAGCTGGGTTGATGGTCCATTCCCTCTGCCCTGCCCAGCACAGGGCCTCGCACAAAGTGGCTTTGGGTAATAGGTGGGTGATCCGACATGGGCCCCAGAGCATGGGCATCTGCCGATCCTAGGTGCTCAGAGTCGATGGCCTGAGACGCCCCAGGCTGCCCTCGTGGCACACACAGACGGGCAGCCGAGGCCCAGAGGACGAAGTGTCTTACTCAAGGTCGTACAGCCGGCCAGCGTTAGAGGTGGAGTCGGAGCCCTCACCTGCCAGGCTGACCTCAGCTTCCCTACTCCTTTGTTCAGACTTCAGATGGAAAATCCTGTCCCAGAGAGGTGCCTCCACCAGGAGTGGGATGAGGTGAGCAGGAAGCTGAGGCCACGAAGGCCTCCATCCCCTCCCTTACCTCCAACACCTTCGGGGGCTCATTCCCGCTGCCTCTCCCTCTCCCTCTTCGTGGAGGCCTCAAATCCCCACCCATGGCACACATCCCAGCGTTCTGGAAATCCCCTTCAGGCTAGGGTGGGCCCTCCCCCCACTATTCTGTCCCTCTCCTGCCTCTGAGGCAGGGCTGCCAGCAAGGTTTGCCGAACTGGGGTGGCTACATCCTGTGGCCAGCAAAATCTCCAGGAGAGGCTCCCCTTAGCCAGCTGTCCCCCGGAAGTCCCCCTCTCCCCAACCCTCAGAGCTGTCTCAGCTGCTCCTGGCCTGTCACATGCTGATGAAAACTAATGAGAGGAGGCATTGTATATTGTTTGGGCCACGCTGAAAGTGGTGGAGTGGGGAGAGCAGGTATCCACACCTCCATCTTCCGTCTGCAGAGCCGGCAGACCCCATGGCCACCTCTGGCCCCTTGGCCGACTTGGGGGAGAAGTAGGTGGCAGCAGCTTCATGGGGCAGGAGGGGTGAAATCTTTGTCCATCTCTCCCATTATTACACCACACTGTCTCTCTGCTTTTGTGTCTCCTGCCCTCAGGGGCCGGTCCATCAAAGGTTGTCAGCTCTACTCACAGGGGGCCCAGCCCTGTGATTGGCACAAAGGGGAGACCAAGACAGTTCAGCCGGCAAAGGGTTTTTTAAACCCCAAATCTTCTGGCAAAGTGCATCATTCCCAGGAGGCCGCTGCTGTGGTCTGCTCCAGGTCGGGCCTCCTGTCTGCTTAGGATACCCCTCTCCTCCAAGTCTCTAGCTCGGCGAGGTCTGCACCACCGTTCAAGAGAGTCACGAGGCACTCAAGCCCAGTGTTGTCGTTTCCAGGTGTTCTGGTCTTCCAAACCAGCTCCTTCTTCCCACGGTTCTACCCCAGGCTCTCTTATGCTTTTGGCTGTGGGCAATACTCTTCCTCTCAGATCCTGGAGCCCGCACAGCCTTTGTAGTGAAAGAACGTGAGATTGGGACTCTTCTGCCCGCACCTGTTCACCTCTCCCAGTATGAAGTGACATCATCACCACCTCCGTCCGCAGGCAGGCCCCACGGTCTCCGCTTCCACCCACTCCGGCTCCACACCCACAGCCCGCCTGCTGCGCGCCCAGCACTGCTCCCCTCAGGCTTACTCAGGGGAGGGAGGCGATCACTGTCTTGAGGAGCTTGTTTTCTGATTGGAAAGGGAGATGCCAGAAGGAACTGTTGTCTTGAGACGGGTGTTGGGATGGTGTTACACAGGGTGCTGGGGGGCCCTGGGGTGTGATCGGTTCTATCAGAGGGCAGCACTAGTGCCTGCGGGAGCACAGAGGGCTGAGCTGGGGGAGGAGGGGTGAAAGGAAGACTTCCTGGAGGAACAGACTGTTGAGGAGGGTATTGAGGAGAACGAGGAATCTTCCAGACAAAGGTGGAGGAGGAAGCAGCACATGGGAAGGCCTGGAGGCGTGCAGTGGGAGCGGTGGGGTGGTGGCGAGCAGCGTTGTGGCTGGAGCTCTGAGAATGAGAGGGGTGTGGTGGGAGATGAGGTTGAACTGGGGACAGGACAGTTGCTGCAAGGTCTCTTGCAAAGGCCAAGGCACCTGCTACCTTCCAGACATCCCTTGAAGCTCTTTGCATATCTGCTGTTGCTCAACTCGTGCCAAGGGATCTGGATGTTATCGTTGAGTGTTTTCTCTGCTCCTCCACGCCACCTTTCCCCTTTATGGGCCCCATCTGTAAATTAAGGGAATCGGGCTAGCAGATACTCTCTGAGGTCTCTTCCAGCTTTGACACTAGGGCCCTCTTCTCTGTACAAAGCAGGTGCCTGGTACACACATTTTGGTATATAGTGTATGTTTGACCAGTGTTTTCTGGATGGAAAACCCCTCAGGGACAGCATTGTTGTTAACCTCAAACTCTTATCAAGGCATGGGCCTCAAGGAGGGTGGGGATCAGCTTTGACTCTCCCATTTCTCAGGGAGGGATGTGGTGCCCTGGAACCATGGGGCATAAGAGGCAGCATAGTGTAGTGGAGGGGCTTGCCCAGTGGCAAAAAGGATGAGCGATATGGGACGAACTGAGGGCTTTGGACTCCCAGCCCAGCGGTGTCTCTGCTACACCATGCTGCCCCTAGTTGGAGAGACAGGGCACAGCAATGGTAAAGGAGAGTCACTGATCAGGCTGCTGGGCTCTGGGCACAAGGGCACTTGGGAGGACACAGAGGTAAGGACAGCCTGGCAGCCTGGAAGGTTTCTGGAAGAAGTGAAGCCTGGCCTAGGTTTGAAAAACAAAAGACTTGTACCAGGGGAGATGAGTGACAGGCACAAAGACATGGGTGGCTTCACATACATTTACCTACACACTCCATTACTTATACTCACAGCCACAATGCGACAGAGCCAGTCACAGTTACACAGACAGATACACAAAAGCACACATCCAGACTTTGAAAACAGACTCCATACGGACATAGGCACACAGTCACACACACAGATGATGACACAGAGGGATCCAAGTGTTCAGGGTCACAGATACACAGGTATGCAACTACACAGCCACAGTCACGCATACAATTACCGACGCTCAATTACACGCACAGGCACAGATAAACCGGGGGGGTAGTAGCATGGTCAGTGGTATCGGAGTCAGTCTGGGTCTGAGTCCCAGCTCTGTAGCTTACTGCTGTTTGACTTTGGGCCAGTCAGCTGACTTCATGGAACCTCGATTTCCCCATCTGTAAAATGGGGATGATAAAAGTACCTACCTTATAGAATTGTTTTGTGGCATGAAAGCAATTATCAGAGTACCTGGCACATAGTAAGCGCTATATAAAAGGGTGCTGTTATTCCGAACACGATTACCCCAGAAATACAGTCTGATCGATACATTTGTACACACAGGCACAGAGACAGGAGATACACACACAGACACGTGACACTCACGGGGTGGGGGCCTGGTGGGCCCTAGCAGCAGCGGGGCTCCGGACCCCGCCTGTCTGGGGCCCTGCTCCGAGTTCTCCGGGCTTCACTGCAGTCCTCAGAGAGGCTGGGAGAGCGGGCCACCCGCCTGCCCCACCTGGTCACGCCAGCCTTTCCCGAGCGCTCTGGGTGGGGTGGCTCAGCTGGTCTCCCAGGTCCTGGGAGGGGCGGAGCCTACGGGACGCGCGCCAGGCCCCGCCCCTCCGCCGTCCCCGCCCCCGGCCCGGCCATTGGCTGCAGAGCCCGGAGGCGTGGCTGAGCTGGGGCTGGGGGCGCCTGCGGTGGCCGCCCGCGCGTCTCTCTGCCTCCCTCCCGGGGCTGCGGGCCCGGCGGCCGGGCTGGTCGGGCTGCGCTAGGGTTTCCGCGCCGGCTCCCGCGCCCGCCATGGGCAACTCACACCACAAGAGGAAGGCCCCCAGCGGCCCCCGGGCCCGCAGCTTCTGGCGGTTCGGGCGGTCGGCGAAGCGGCCGGCAGGTAGGGGCCGGGGGTGGGGGCGGGGCAGGCGGGGAGGAGGGTCTCCCTGCCGCAGCCGCCGCCACCGCTGCTGCCCCCTCCCGGGGCTTGGTGGGTGTGAGTGCGGGGGGCCGGGAATCCCCCGCACAGACCCCACCCCTCACATGCGCAAAGAGGCACACGCACATACGAATACCCACGGGCGGGCACACGTACATGTTCACAATTTTCAGGCACACATAACACCCACTCAGATGTACGGACATGCAGACGCAAAATCACATACACATTCACACCCGCAGCATCGCTGTAGGACGCACAGACCCCGAGACACAGGTACATGTACCTAGGTATAAGGTTTATACTGCCACGCGAATTCTACCACACGCGCAGATTCACACAGTCGCACACACACACATCAGTCATGTAGGTACAGTTGCCCAGCAGCTTAGGCACACAGATGTACATACGGGTTCAGAACTGCACAATCAGCCAGACTCCCACTCTCAAGCTCAAAGACAGACCCTAAGGCGCTTGTACACACACACACACAC